>NC_136263.1:7561802-7721802 GCF_964187855.1 Myxine glutinosa | reverse complement strand
TTGTGCCAGTTGTTCATGACAATGTCCCTTGTTTGTGAAAATAACTTTTTTGGAGGTTAAGGCTGCAGGTGAGTTCATCAATCAGTAATTTTCCCATCTGTGTGTATTTTTGTTTCATATCTCCGGGCAAGTTTGTGTGCTCAAACTTTGCTGGGAATTAATTGCTGTGTTAGTCATGCGATGAATTTTTGATTAGCAAATGTTTGGTAGCAACTTGAGGTTGTCAAATGACATCCTGTTACATGGAACCGCTGTGCATTTATTTGATTAAACTTAGAGACAATTATTCTGTTTGATACGATGTTTCCTTCACTTGTGTGATGTGTTTGCTGTGAGGTAAGTTTGAGTGTTTCATTGATGTGCACGTGATTCTGCCAGATTTTTCTAACATTGTGTACCAGCAAATAGCACCTGTCATTTCACTGACGGGAACACTAAGAGAGGGAGAGAGGGAGAGAGAGAGAGAGAGAGCAGAGAGAGGGGGGTAGAGAGAGAGATTGGGAGGGGAGGGGGGGAGAGGAGGGAGGAGGAAGGGTGAGGGAGTAAGAAGGGAGGAGAGGATAGTGATGCGGGGAGGGGGAGAGCAAAGAACGGAGGAGAGCGAGGAAGAGGGGGAGTGTGGATCTATGCCTCACCACACATCGCTATACAGTATACACTAGGAGGGAGGGATGGGAGGAGTGGGGTGGAAGAGGGAGGGAGAGAGAAGTAGGAGAGAGAGAGGTGTGGGAGGAGAGAGTGCTGCACTTTATTAGGATGGGGTGGGCGAGGAGGGGACACAGAGAAAGAGAGAGGGTAGAGGGGTGGGGTGGAGAAAAAGAGAGAGGAAGGTGAGATGGTGGGAGAAGTTAGCAAAGAGAATGTTATATACTGAAACGCAAAAGAAACTTACCACCTTTGAAACCTTTAAATATCAACAATAACACTGCGTGTAGTAAATGTGTGAACTTATTTGTGGACAATAGTGTCCTCACTGTCAGACAAAACGGTCACGGATGGTCACTTGAACCTTCAATGGTCACTTCATAGCACAGCTGTTGAACAGCCGTTTTGACCGTCAGTGATTAGCCAAGGGGTACGGGATGATTTTAATGAGCTGCACGTGATGTCTTGATATTGGCTTTAAAAAGGCCAGTGCAAAATGGGCATTTTGACCGAAAAATTTGACCATTTTGACCAACTTCAAAAAGACCGAAAACGCAAAAGAAACTTACCACCTTTGAAACCTTTAAATACCCAGAACTGAGACCTGAGACCACCCAGAACTGAGAACCTTTCAGCATGACAACGCTCGTCCCCATGCTGCTCGCTTTACCACTGCATTTCTCCAAGGCGAGAACATCAACACCATGCAGTGGCCTGCACTCTCCCCTGACCTGAATCCCATGGAGCACCTGTGGGATGAGCTTGGGAGACACGTAGTTGGCAGGGCCAGGACATGGGCAGAGCTGCTTCAGACATTGAGGACTGAGTGGGACAGAATCCAGCAGCAATCCATCCAAAGACTGGTAGGCAGTATACGCCGACGATGCACTGCCTGTATCCAAAACAATGGTGGCCACACACGCTATTGAAAGGGGACTGACATTACACCCTGTGCTGTTCTGTACTGTAGAACAAACTGATGAGATGGTGTATCTTGGTCAAAAACTTGACATGTCATCAATAAAATGCCAATGTTTCAATTAGCAATTGTTGGTTTGTTTTATTTTGAACTGTTACAATTTTATTACATTTCAAACAAGTGGTAAGTTTCTTTTGCGTTTTCGGTCTTTTTGAAGTTGGTCAAAATGGTCAAAATGGTCAAATTTTTCGGTCAAAATGCCCATTTTGCACTGGCCTTTTTAAAGCCAATATCAAGACATCACGTGCAGCTCATTAAAATCATCCCGTACCCCTTGCCTAATCACTGACAGTCAAAACGGCTGTTCAACAGCTGTGCTATGAAGTGACCATTGAAGGTTCAAGTGACCATCCGTGACCATTTTGTCTGACAGTGAGGACACTATTGTCCACAAATAAGTTCACACATTTACTACACGCAGTGTTATTGTTGATATTTAAAGGTTTCAAAGGTGGTCAGTTTCTTTTGCGTTTTCGGTCTTTTTGAAGTTGGTCGAAATGGTCAAATTTTTCGGTCAAAATGCCCATTTTGCATTGGCCTTTTTAAAGCCAATATCAAGACATCACGTGCAGCTCATTAAAATCATCCCGTACCCCTTGGCTAATCACTGACAGTCAAAACGGCTGTTCAACAGCTGTGCTATGAAGTGACCATTGAAGGTTCAAGTGACCATCCGTGACCGTTTTGTCTGACAGTGAGGACACTATTGTCCACAAATAAGTTCACACATTTACTACACGTAGTGTTATTGTTGATATTTAAAGGTTTCAAAAAGTGGTAAGTTTCTTTTGCGTTTCAGTATATTATGATTTATGACCACACACACACACACACACACACACACACACACACACACACACACACACACACACACTAATCAAATAGCAAAGTCAAAGCCATAAACAAACTAGCAGTGCAAGTGTTCCAGTACATTTGCAGATTAATAAACTGGCCACAAGCGGATATCAAACTAAATATTGAACAAGGAAACTCCTCACAGGCCACACAATGTTCTAGAAAATCAGTGTCGGAATGGGACTTAGAACTTGGGACTCAGAGGACTCAGAGAAAGGAGCAACGGATATATTTATTAGAACTCGTTTACACAAGCTTGCGGAAAACACAATGTCGCTTGAAGCTCACGAAATGACCAACACTACAACAAGGTGCTCTGAAGTAATTCGATTTAAACTTGCTATATATAAAGAATATTAGGGTGTGGCTTTAGCTCACAAGATACAGAGAAAGAATGGGCTCATTGGTCCCCCCACCATTAGTCCCATCCTGTTGTTCAGTTAGTTAAAGGAAGTTCATCCAAGGCCACTCATGGGTTAGCTCAGATAAGGAGATGGTCAGCAATATGTGGCAACATGTTTACAACTTTCTTTATAGAGACTTGGGTTGGGGAAGTACAAAGGGAGTGGACACTCATAAATGTGTCAGCCTACAGGATATTGGCAAAGTCTTGTGGGAGGCTGAGAGATAGCAGCTGCAACCAAGGCCACAAAAGGGGAACAAGGGATTATGCCAATACAGGGCAAGAGCTCACAAGCACAGAACTCCTTATTAGGGTATTACACATCCTCAATGCACAAGAAAGGACTAAGTATTTTAAAAGAATACAGCAATCAGTCAAAACAAAACATATAATTGGTTATGCTTGGTAATTGGTAGAGCAGCAAGAATTAACAAAGGGGGAGGGGAATAACAGCTCCCCACATACCGCCCTTTTGGATCTAAGATACAACGTTATCTACGAGCCAATCAAAGGCCTTTATTTCAAACAAAGCAGAAACAAAACAAATCAGGAAAGTCATTCAACATATCACGCGAAGGCAGCCCAGTGAGCATGTAGTGCCCAAAGCACTCCACATCGCACCCAGCAGGATGATTCGCGTCTATGTGAGTATGCAATGTAAGTCCGTAAAGACAGGGTGGTCAAATGGCATGTAAAATCCTCTGAGAGTATTGAAAGAGACAGTGTAAAAGGTTCACTAAACATACCACGCGGATGCAGCCCAGTGAGCATGTCCCGCACCCAAAGTACCACACATCGCACTCAGCAGGATGATCCGCGGGTATGTGGGTGTATGTGGGTGTATGTGGGTGTATGATGTAAGTCAGGTGTAGATGGGTGTATGATGTGAGACCGTAGAGGCATGAAGATCGAATAGCGTGTCAGATCCACAACGAAGACCTCTGGTTCAGCCGGGGTCCACACCCAGGAGGATCTCCCGACCCACCCTTGGTCCACAGAGGTGCGGCCAGGACTCCCCCCTGACAGGAGCTTGCCCAAGCTTCCCCAGGTGAAATCCTTGTAGATCTTCAGCGCTCAATCGATATTCATGTTCATGAGGTCTCTTATATGCTGGTGATCTGGGGAAGACACAACGTCATCAGTATCAGGTGGCTTAAACCTATGGGCAAAAAACAAAGCATAACGGTCCAAAGGAGGGAGAGAAACTTCCTTTGGGTCAAAGTCGAAGTCGTCCGAGGCGATGCTGCTTCCACCGCCGTTATCCATGGGCGAATCTTCAAGACAATCAGATTCGGAACTCAGAGTATCTCCAATGTTGAGTCCCTCACCATCCAGGCTCGGGTTTGCAGTTGGGTCCAAATCCAGGATTGGGTCAGTGACGTTTGACTCACTGTGAGCTTGTGAGACATAAAGGTGAGCTCATGAAACATAAAGAGGCAAAGCCTGCATTGAGACATAAACATCAGTCGAGGACCCTTGCAAGTGGCCCACATCATCATCGGAATCATCATCAGTAACATTATTCTCAGGTTGCTTAGGCCTGCGGCGTAGGCGGCCAGCAACAGTCATAGCCTTACACATCGAGAAAAAACGAGAGGTCTCCCTTAGGTACTCGTTGGCGTCTGCATGCGACATGTTGGGGTCCAGAGTAATCGGCGTCCTGGCAGCCTGAAATGCTCTGAGGTCCGCAACTGTGTAATCAAAATCATTATCGGTAACATCAACGACGGAAGAACAATCTTCAGAAGCGGAGATCTCATTGTCGCGGCCCAGTGACTCGTTCGGGTCGTCGTTCCAGGATCCGCGATCTGCAGTCACGTCGACGGCCGGAGTGTCATCTGGACCCACGGTCAGCTTGTCGGTCATCACCATGGCCTTTTCTGGTGTCGTCTTCAGTGTCCATCCTGTGGTAAACTTTCTCACACACGCAAGGACTAAAGCCTTGATTAGTACACAACAAACCACGATTCCAAGGACTACTGCCAAGGCGGTCAATATCCACTTTACTATCGTACCTGTCCATCCTTTAAACCAGTCAGTAAGCCACTGGTGGGAGGCTTCTCGATCCATTTGATCCTTTGTCAATATATGAGCACTTTCTCTTAACCTTATAATAGCAGCACTGACCCCTTGTGAAGGATCAGGAATAAAAGTACAACATTTACCCTTAATTATCCCACATACCCCTCCTCGTTCTGCCAGTAGCATATCTAACGCAACCCTATTTTGCATAACCATTGTACGCAGGTGGACAACCGTGTCCAACATTTCGTCATGTGCTGTAGCGGTGTCGTTGGCCACTCTTTCTAAGATTAACGCAATTTTGTCAATGCGGTAACTGTTCATGACCGTCCCAGCCCATGGGAAGAAGAAACTAACGGCTTTCTCCAAATCAGCGCCGTGTAAGGTAGTGGTGTCGTCGTCGTGCCAATAGGTGCTTCGTTGTGTCCTTATGAGTGCAGTGGTATTATGCAAGTGTTGTCGCATTTCCATCTCTGGGAAAACTGATCCTAAATAGCAAATTCCTCCCCAATTATCAGGTAAATACGGGTAAGCTTTATTCCCGCATACAAACATGGTCCCGTGCGGAGCCACTAAATGGGTGGTCATGCAAGTGAGAAGGCCTGGGATAGTGTTTGTCCTGTTCTCCCCTCTCCATGCCAACTGGAGGTGTGTGAGGTTATGTAATGGCAAACTTGTAACATTCACTGACAACCTGTGTTTCCCTTTCCTAGGGTCCGCGGGGAGGGTATCTCTACACACGGATTTGCCTACCATTACTTGGCCCTTTCCTTCTAAGCAGAGGGCCCCCCTTGCCGGCTTGACCCAAACCGGCGCCGGACGTTCCTCAAAGTGTCGGGACTGGATGGGGTGGGAGTACTGAAAAACTTGTTTACACGCGGTTCCGTCAGAACCTTGGCTTGTCAGGGTTGTACTAATGCATTTGGTGTCTAGTGGCTTCGAGCACAAATCATTGAGTGATAGGGGTAACACTACCATTGGTATTCCTGCTGTGCTGGTGCGGGGAAGGTGCATACACATCCAACACCGTGTCCTATTCTGTACTGTGGCCATATGCCGTGCGACCTTCCAGTATGTGTTCTCCTCTGGCTCCCTTCTTACTTCCTGGGCAGGAGGGGGTTTAATGACGTAGGCGGCGCAACTAGGCCGGAATTGGTGTTGGGTATCTCCCGTCTTTCTGTTCCTTCTAATCAGCGTGCGCGGGGGCCATATTCCACATTCAAGTATTATCGTGGTGTGTGGGCCGACGAGGGCATGCGACAGTAGGAGAGTAGTATTGTCGATGCCCGTGCCCCATTGATATCCTGCGGCGGCGTGACTATTCACGGTCCCAGTAAACTTTCCATTTTTCACTTTTCTAATTTTAGTTAAGACTATGCGTGGGGTTGTCATGCGTGCCTGTGGTGTCCCATTGTGTACCACCATGGCTTCCATCCATCTTACAGATAACCACTTGAAATGTGTCTCCAACTCACAGCAATGTACTACTATCCCCTGTCCCCGGGGAGCCGTTATGTATTTGACGGGGTAAAGTTTAAATAACGTGTAGTTGTCGTGTCCTGGGTATTTGGGGAGATCCTCTCTCAGTGGGTTAAACTGCAGAAGCCTATCTTTGGCAGGGTTTGTTAGGCCGCTGCCCAGAATTCCCATCATCATGACCATCATCGCCGCCCTTAGGAGACTGTAGTGCCCTAAACGGTGCATTGTCTTCAGCAGTGTGAGGTGCGGTGTCTTGTGTGGCTTGTGGTGTGGGAATGGACAACTTACAATGGGTGGCGTGGATCCACGAAGGTTTACCCTCGCAGAAGACTGCCGTCGGTGTGACCAGTAGTACCTGGAATGGTCCCTTCCACCGTGGCTCCAAAGCAGCTTTGCGGGTGAAGTGCTTTACGAGCACCCAGTTGCCGGCTTGGAAGTCGTGGATGGCGTGGCCTATTGGTTCAGACAGCGCCTCTCGTACTCGAGCATGGATGCTGCGTGCCACATTGGACAAGCCTATGCAAAATCTCAAAAGCATGTCATCCATCACCGGCAAAGCAAGGGTGGACATGTCCGTTGGTGCTGAAACGGGCAAGCTCATAGGTCGTCCCATTAATATTTCGTGGGGGGAAAGGCCCGTAGTGCGACCCGGGGTGGAACGGATGCTCATCAATGCAAGCGGGAGAGCCTCCGGCCACTTCAAGCCTGTGTCTGCGCAAAGTTTCGCTAGTTTATTTTTTAAAGTCTTATTCGTTCGTTCCACAAGTCCCGATGACTGTGGGTGGTAAACTCAATGGAAGGACTGTTTCACGCCCAACGCCTTCAGGATGCCCGTGACCACCTGCGCCGTGAAATGGCCCCCTTGATCTGACGAAATTATCTGGGGGATGCCAAATCTGCACATAAAATCCCGCACGAGGCGCTTCACTACTGTCGGGGCATCGGACTTGACGCATGGATAGGCTTCGACCCATTTGGTGAATGTATCTACGATTACCAACACGTAGCGAAATGACATGCTTGGTTCCAATTCCGTGAAATCGAACTCGATATTTGCGAACGGCCCACTTGGCGGGGGCCGTCCCCCGTCATGTGCATGTCTCGGTGGCGCCCCTCTATTGTGTTGCTGGCAGACCACACACGATCGGCACACTTCGGATACAATCCGTGACAGTCCTGGTGCCGCCCAAGTGTAGTTTATCTGTCCCATCACCCCCCTCTGGCACACATGACCATTTTGATGTGCCATGCGTGCCAGCCAAGGCAGTAAGGCCTGGGGTGCTATAGGTTTCTCGTCAAGGGTCCACATTTCCCCTGGCCCAGGGCGTATCGCCCCCCGTTTGAGCCAGTCCTCGTGTTCGGCCATCGGCGCAGCGTTTTGCAAGTTTATGATATCGTCCTTAGTTGGTGTGGCGGGTGGTCCCACAGTCGGTATGTCAGCAATCTGTGCAGATGTCGCCTTTGCTCGTGTCACCATCGGCATGTTGCGTTCTATCTGCTGGTTGGCGGCCTTTCCTGCCACCTCGTCCGCCCTTGCATTGCCCCGGGCAACGTCAGTGTCTGCCCTTTGGTGGCCACGACATTTAATTACCGCGATAGCGCGGGGAAGTAAAATGCTTCGGAGGAGCCCTTCCACCAACGCGCCATTCTTTATCACTGAACCGGCAGATGTGAGAAAACCTCTCATCTTCCAGGTGGCCCCTTTGTCGTGGACTACGCTGTGAGCATAGGCCGAATCTGTGTAAATGTTAACAGCAAGGCCTTCCGCCAAGCTGCACCCTCTGGTCAAGGCGCACAGCTCCGCCTGCTGTGCGGAAAATGTAGGTGGAAGACGCCCGCTTTCTACCGTCTCGCTATCCGAGCACACAGCGTACCCGGACAACAGGGACCCGTCCCATGCGCGCCTAGCTGATCCATCGACATAAAATGTACTGTCGGGGTAGTCTAGGGGATTGTCCTTTAAATCTGATCGCACCGTGGAGACTAGCTGCACAACGTCGGCGCACACATGGGGTTCGCCCTCCTCAGGGGTGGGCATCAGTGAGGCTGGGTTGAGTGTCGTGCAACGTTCGATCGTGATGTTGGCTGCAGTGATCAGTGCGGATTCATATTGCATTAATCTAGTGTTGGACAAATGCTGTGTGCTTCACTGTAACAACAGCGAAGTGACGCAATGCGGTACCCGTAGCGTTACTGGGTGTCCCATAACAATGTCCGCGGTTCTTTCTACTGCATACCTGGCCGCTGCCACAGCTTGCAGGCACACCGGAAACCCTCATTCGACCGGGTCTAACTTTTTACTAAAGTAGGCCACCGGCCGCTCCTTATCCCCATGGGTCTGTGTCAAAACTGACTGGGCGAAACCTCCCACGGCGTGAGTGTAAAGGGAAAATGGTTTCGCATAATCCGGGAGTCCTAATGACGGTGCCGTGACCAACGCCTTTTTCAGCCCTACAAAACATCGCTTCAATTCATCCGTCCATACCAATTCGTCCGGGGCGTTTGATTTGGTCGCCTCGTACAGTGGCTTAGCCAGCAGCGCAAAATCAAGTATCCAAGTGCGGCAGTATCCCGTCATACCTAGGAAGCGCAGCATTTGCCGTTGCGATCATGGGCGAGGCATCTCCATGATAGCGGTCACCCGTCCAGCATCCAATTCCCATTTCCCATGCGAAATGGCGTGTCCCAAGTAAGTTACAACCTTCCGCACAAATTGAAGTTTTGGTCTGCCTACTTTGTGGCCTTTGGCCGCCAAGGCCTTTAATAGGGCCATGGAATCCTTTTCGCACGCCTCCTTAGAAGGGGAGCAAATCAACAAATCGTCAATGTATTGCAACAACACTGAACCTCCCTTCAATTCCACATCCGGCAGGTCGCGGTGCAGCGCCCGGGAAAACAGAGTGGGGCTATCTGAAAACCCCTGAGGTAGTACTGTCCAAGTATACTGTCCCCCCTATGGGTGAAAGCGAACAAGTATTGTGACTCAGCCGCGATGGGCACAGAGAAAAACGCAGAACAAAGGTCAATAACTGTGAAGTATGTTGCGTCCGGCGGAATTGACATCATAAGGGTCTCTCCATTCGGCACTAGTGGGTGTATGCCTTGTATCACCTTGTTCACCTCCCTTAAATCCTGTACAAACCTCCATTTATCTTTTGTCGGCTTTTTTACTGGCAGAATTGGTGTATTACATGGGCTGTTAGTTTCCACGATAATTTTCTGCTCCACCAGGGATTGAATTACTGGTGCTATGCCTACGTCGGCCTCGGGTCATAGCTTATACTGTTTCACGTTCGGCAAGCGCATTCCCGGCTGCACTGATATCACTAAAGGTTCGGCGTCTCGCATCCGTCCAACCTCATCGTCGCTCTGAGGCCATAAATCGTCTGGCACCTCCGCCAGGAGGTAGTCTGACTCACCCGGGTCCGTAAGCACTGCCCTCATGGCATAGGTGCCCTTAGGGGGCAACTCTGCCTCTTCGAACACTCCATCCCTCAGTTGTGTCTTAATGTCAATCGAGAACCCTTCATCGTTATTGAGCCATCTCACAGTCCAGCGGCCCCTCTTAAACCAATAACCTTGTAAGGGAACTTCCTGTAATCGCCCCACCATCCAACCTACACTTTCCAGCGGCCACCCCTTGGCAGTAGTGAGGGTAACATGGGCAGCCGCTCCTTTGGGGTATTGGGTCAACGCACGCTGACTCGCGGATAGGATTACCTCGATACCTATCCCCTCACGGCCGATCCATATCCGTGATAAGTGTAGAGGCGTGCGCTTGCCCAGCTTTTCCTTAACCTTTTCTCGATAATCCTCGTCCTCGCCCTTTGCATCGTAATACGCCGTGCAGTGGGGTGGATTATCCTTTAAGTGTTTTATCGAAATTTGGTGCAGTTGTAGCCAATCTCGCAGAACTGGACTGTCCAAACACACATTATCTATGATATGCGTCCAAGTAGCCAGAGCCCCTTCGTCCAAGCGCCACCAATACGCGGTGGGGCCGGGACGAGACAATGCCATCATCAATGAGCCGTGTTTAGATTCCGCGACATCTACAAAAACTCCCTGTTCTGTACATGAAATTTGACAGCCCATTCGGCACAATAAGTCCCGTCCCAGCAAATTTGTTGGGGCGGTAGTGGTCATCAAGAAATCATGTTTAGCCTCCAGCGGGCCGCATGTTACTCGCACTTCCTCCGAAATAGGAAGCGCTTGGGGTAAGCCTAAAACGCCCATTATTTGAACGTTCCTCACCGTGGGGCGCAAAGATGGCAATTGCCCCTCGTTAATTGTACTGCGGGTCGCGCCTGTATCGACAAGAAACTCTAATTGTCGTCCGTCCACGTCCAGCGTCAAGGTCGGTTCCTCTGCCGGTGTCATGGTCAAAAGAGGACACTCCTTAGGCGACCCGCCGGCGTCCCGTCAATAGGCCCCTCTATTGTCCTGGGGCGGAAACCCCTTACGAGCACTTGGGCAATCACGTCTCCAGTGTCCCATTTGCTTGCAATAAAAGCACGGTTCCTGCGGAACCGGCGGTGCGGAGGGCATAGGTCGTCCCTCTACGGCACCCCTTCCGCCCAGCCGTCGGTCTGGCGGCCCCCACTGTGACTGGTTTTCTTGTTGCCATTGCGGCGGACCCCGAGGCGGGGCCCAGGTCCCCCTCGCTCCATTCTGCATCCCACTATTGGGGGGTGGTCCAGGGGTTTGGAGAAGGGGTCTTGGTGGATACCAAATTTGGGGAGGGGGCCCTGGTATGGTCCAAGTTTGAGGGTTTTGAGGAGGAGGGGGAAGAGGGGGTGGTATTGTCCATTGTTGTCTTATCTCGTCCATGTTAATTCGTCCATGGTCTTGGTCGGTACAACCGTCGCAGTCGTTGCCTTCATGGTGGACCCACTCTCCGTTGGGGGATTGGCCCCTATAGAAAGGCCAACCCCCCCTCCAGGGGTCCTCATGACCCCGGACGGGCCCCCACTTCTGGCACTGATCGCGTATGTGGCTCTGACTCCGATCCCCCTTTTTATTTTGATTAAGTTGAGCCCGTTTCTCCTGGACATACATTTGCAATATTTCCTCCTTAATATCCTTCTTCTCCTCTAAGGAGGAGCCCGGGCATTGTTCCAGCTTGTCGCATAAATCGTTGGTTGTCATTCCCTTCTAGCCGAAAAGGACGGACTGTACCTGTTTCTTTAATGCCGGCCGAAGCCCCTCGATTAGATATTGGTTTACTAATGGTTGGGGTTGCCCTATCAGCTGCATTGGACCCAGTCCTCCCCAGCGTGCGATGGCCTTTTCCAACCTTTCCCGGTAATCTCCAATTGATTCTCCTGTCTTTTGTTTTATGGCCCCGATTTTTCCCCAGTCCGGACCTCCTGCTGGCAACAGCGCCAGCTCGATGGATTCTAGCAGCCGGACCTTCAGTTGCTCCCATTGTACTGGTGTTATCTGGCCCGCTCCTGCTGCCCTTGGATCCTCAATCGGCCACTGTGCTCTTTGTCTAGCCCTTTCCCATACCTTGGGTGGGAGCACGGATACCCCCATATGGGTTATGTCTCGATAGTCGCACTCGCCAACTAAAAACCAATTCGACATGGTTGGCACTATCTGTCGAGGGTCCTCAATAAGAAAATGTTGAATCCTTTCCCGCATTACTGTTAAAGTGGCTTCTTTCCATGGTACCCTTTCTCGAACCCCCTGACCTTGAGCATTAACTCCAATAACTTGTAAGGGGCACAATGTTTTCCTTCCTGTTATTTCCTGACATTCCAATGGGGTAGTTTGTGAGGTCTCGTTCCCATTACAGCCTACCAGTGAGGGGTATAACCCGTCCTGTCCTATCGGTGGTGGGAACCCTGCAATATCGGTCCCGTTATTTATCCCGTTAGCCCCGAGCTGTGCAAACGGATTTCCCTGGCTCGGATGGTTCTGGGGGGTAACGACCTTCGTGCCGTGGGGTATCGGCCCCGGGGGCCCGGCTACCCCGGCGACGGTAGCGGGGTTGCAGGGAGGTGGTGGCGGGAGCGCAGAAAGGATAGGTGGCGCCTGAAACCCCGGGACAGGGCTTAGGTCTGGGGCTGGGGAGGGTAGATTGGTTACTACCTCCCCTACCGCGGGGTCTGGATTTTCAACGAGCGGCATCAGTCGCGCGTTGGCCTGCCTCTCTATTTCTTTAACCGCTTCATCCTGCATTTTATTCGCCTGCTTCCTCAGGCCCTTGAGTTTTGATACCTCACCGGCCAAGCTGGCCTGTATCGACCTTGCGTGTCGCTTCATCGCTTCTTCCTTCCACCAACCAAAGACTTTCCAATAGTCAGGCGGGAAGTGTTTCGTGTCCTGTTCTAACTTTTCTAATGCCCCATACAACGCGTCCAATTTTTCCAGCGCAAAAGACCCTCCTTCGGACCACGGTTCACCTAGATCCTTAGTCAGCGCAACCCATGACTTCCCTGGTCTCGCAGCGTCATAGCCATACCTCCTAAACATGAAAAATGCTGGGGTATTTCTGAGAGGTTCACCTGCCTTTACAGTCTTATTACCCATCCTAGGAAAATTTAGTTTACCGACGTAGCCTTGTACCCGTGAGGTTCACCCGCCTCGCGAGGTACGGCCGTCTACCTAACTACTGAGAGGCCGACGTAGCCTTGTACCCATGAGGTTCGCCCGCCTCGCGAGGTACGGCCGTCAACCTAACTCCTGAGAGGCTCACCCGCCTTCACAGCTGTCTAACCTATCCTTACTTTACTTTCCTGGCGTCCTACGCCCTTATAATACTTCTAACCTTACTTATGATTCCAATGTCTCCCGGGTAGGCCTCGGATTGGGACGCCGCCCTTATCCTTACCCTCACAACCCAGAGATCTATTACCCCTTACCCTCGGGCGTCCAACGTGGGGCACTTCCCCTTACGTAACGTTACCCTAACGAGTCCATAAACAGTCAGTTGCTCCGGGACCCAAGCGGTCCGTATTTAAATTTAGGTTCGTGGATCAGGTTCGAGCAGGGAACGGAACAAACGGCACCCGAGCAAGAGAGTGGGTTACAATTTGGACTGACCCCCAGGCTATAAAGGAAAAAACAAAAGAAAACCACAGCTCACCTGACCCAGATCAATTGCCAGCTGGTCTCACCACTCACTTGCCTGGGACCGCGTCCCGGACTGCACAGACTGATCCCACCGCTGCCACCATATGTCAGAATGGGACTTAGAACTTGGGACTCAGAGGACTCAGAGAAAGGAGCAACGGATATATTTATTAGAACTCGTTTACACAAGCTTGCGGAAAACACAATGTCGCTTGAAGCTCACGAAATGACCAACACTACAACAAGGTGCTCTGAAGTAATTCGATTTAAACTTGCTATATATAAAGAATATTAGGGTGTGGCTTTAGCTCACAAGATACAGAGAAAGAATGGGCTCATTGGTCCCCCCACCATTAGTCCCATCCTGTTGTTCAGTTAGTTAAAGGAAGTTCATCCAAGGCCACTCATGGGTTAGCTCAGATAAGGAGATGGTCAGCAATATGTGGCAACATGTTTACAACTTTCTTTATAGAGACTTGGGTTGGGGAAGTACAAAGGGAGTGGACACTCATAAATGTGTCAGCCTACAGGATATTGGCAAAGTCTTGTGGGAGGCTGAGAGATAGCAGCTGCAACCAAGGCCACAAAAGGGGAACAAGGGAATATGCCAATACAGGGCAAGAGCTCACAAGCACAGAACTCCTTATTAGGGTATTACACATCCTCAATGCACAAGAAAGGACTAAGTATTTTAAAAGAATACAGCAATCAGTCAAAACAAAACATATAATTGGTTATGCTTGGTAATTGGTAGAGCAGCAAGAATTAACAAAGGGGGAGGGGAATAACAGCTCCCCACATCAGTACATCCCAAAAATATACCTGCCGTGGAAAGAAGGAGGTGGTGGCCTGATGGAACTCAATCAAGTGCACGGAACGCCGACTGTAGGATTAGGAGAGTAAGTGAAAGCTGAACAGACTACCAAATACAATTTGTGTACAAGCATGAACAGTACAAACAAGAAAAGGTATCTCTCACTCACTTTGCAAAAAAACTTCCAAAATCAGGTATGAATAGAAGAAGTCATGCACCAAACCGAAACAGCAATGAATACATCCCCAACAATTACAAAAAAGACAAAAAAAATAGAATATGAAAAACCAGCAGATATATAGTGACAACTGGGAGAAAGACAAAAGAGCAGGAAAAACATAAATAGAGTTGGACAGATTGGGGATAGACAAAGAAGGATCACTGGAATGGCTAAGAAGACGTTAGTTAAACTGGGACGGAGAATGAATCATTATTAACGCCCAAGACCAAGGACACTACACAAATGGCTTTAAAAAGATGGCAGGACTGAGTCAATCAGACAAGTGTAGTTTCTGCAAGGTAGAAACAGAAAGCACGTGTCACCTCCTATCGGGATGTAAAAAAAACTCATGTCAAAGCAGCTGTACATACAAAGGCACAACAATGTATGTAGAGTAATCCACTGGCACATGTGCAGAAATTTCAATATCCCAGTTCCAGAAAAGTAATGGAAACATGAACCAAAAGCAATCATTGAAAACAAGGACATAATGCTCACTTCATAATGATGATCCCATCCAGCGTGAACATAGAAAACAAAACATTGCGACCAGACATAGTACTCTGGAACAAAAAGCAAAATACAGCATTGCTGATTGAGATATCAGTACCCAGCGATTTTGATCTAAATAACGCAGAAATCAAGAAAATGACCAAATACCAAAACCTCAAGAAGGAAGTGAAACGATCCTGGAAGCTGAAGAGCTCCAAAATATACCTGTGGTAATTGGAGAAACGCAAATGATAAAAGAAGAACCTCACAAAGATCCTACTAACCATCCCTGGGAACATTACCATAAACAAACTACAGTTGGAGGCTGCACGGGGCTCAGTGACATTCCTGAAAAGAGTCCTTGGAACAAAACACTGAGAGCACAAAACTTTACAACTGAGTCCATGGATCGCAATCCTTCACCGAAACGGGGGTGGATACTTCGAATCCTGGGGGGACTCCGTCACACCTTCTAAAATCAAAATTATGGAGATAACAATCAACGACACACACACACACACACACACACACACACACGAATATGTGCACACAACATATATCTTTCTACAGGAACTTCCATATTTGGAAGTCATAGATGCATTCCTGGAAAACATCGTTTAAATCGAAATAATGTAAATCTAATTTCAAATGTCATTTACTTTTAAATATTGTCGCATTCCCGGGGTTAATACCCCTAGGGACGGATTATCCGATCGAGCTTATATTCCAAGGCATTCCATCCAATGACAGTGTGAATACACGCGGGGGGGGGGGGGGGGGGTGAGGGCAGCGAAGGGTAATGAAGCTCATACCTTCACGGACCCCAACAAACGTCTTCGAACCTGTTAATCAATGCAAACCGACATGGAATTAAAATGCAAGAATACCGGCTTTATTGAAAGAAATGCCGGTAACAAAATAATGCATTGTAAAATATAAAATCCTAAATGGAGCGCTCCCACATGGACCCGTATACACACAAGGGGAAAAATAAATGTGAAAGTAACAAAATGTTATCAGGTGCGTTTGCCTGATACTCAGCTCCGGTCTCGACGAGCACTGTGGTGGGATCGGTTGACGAGAGGACCGTGCGTCGAAGCGCTCAACCAATGGCGCCGGTCAATCACGCGAGCACCGAGCCATGCCGCATGCAGCCAAACATCTCAGCGCTCAATCCCAGGCCTGCCAGCACAACATGAACTCCAGCTCCCCTGAAGAGCACCAAGTCACACAGCCTCCCCTCCTTCAACGTGGCAAAGGCTCCCCATAGCTCCGAAAGGTTCTCCTCACACAGGTGCACACAAGCCAGACGCCGCCGAGAGCCAGCACGAAGGAGCGAGTGCACGAACTGCCACCGCCCATATTGAAAACCCAGCGCAAGAGGATGGTATCTGCTACCATGTACTTTCAATGCCCCTCGCGCAAGAGCGTATAAACTGCGTCTCCTTGTAATGACTTTACCCACGCAATAGAATAACTGTTACTGCATGGCACCAATGTCCCCACATAAGAGGATAAAATGTCTGGACTCAATTCTTTTATTCTCAAGGCTCTGACGTCATCCGACGACCCCTGTGCATGCTCCAATCAGTGAGTCACTCATCGCCCGACCATACCGGACCAATCACTGCACTTCAGTGCGTGGCCTCACCAACCTGCCTGATTGATGTTGCGATGTGGCAGGTGGCGGCACCAGCGGTATTGTTCAATGTCTTTTTCCGGTTACTTTTATTTAATGTTTATTTTAGGTGTGGAGTGCATGGCTGGTGTAGTGTGTGTCATAAGGAACAAGGGGAAATGTACAGAGGCGATTACATACAGGGGATTAATTACCCTTAATCCCTAACTAATTAACATAACACCACTCCTCATCATGGGGACAAAAATACACTCTTACATGACATCCGGTCTAAACGGATCCCTACTTATAGTACATGGGGGTTCTTCTTCTTCATGGAGACATACAGAGCATGGTAATCTATACACTTCTACCTGGAGTAAGGTATTTCATTGCCTACCCCCCACAAACGTAAAAATATATGGGGAAATGCGTTCCTGCAGAAAAGAACATTGAGTGAAGTTTTTTCAAAGATGAAATGAATTAAAATATTATTACAATAAAATACTGTACATCGTGGTCTGGTCGTCTTCTTTTTTCCAGTGCAGCACAAGGCTGTGAGTAATGTGGTGTGACTGAGGGTGTGGCAGTGTTGCTATAAATGCAGTGCCCCTGTAGGTTAAGCAGGAATTTGGAGCTTGTCCAGAATTCCAGGGATAGCACTCCTACTCTTCGTGAAGGACACCATGGAATATTAAACGTCCAATCAGATGAGATTTGTGGTTCAACGCCCATCCGAGAGACGTCACACCCATTGATGAATCACCCTACCTGTGAAACACCTGGATGACAGTTTATAACTCGGTCGGGATTCGAACCCAGGCTGGACAGTTTAGAGGTGAGTGTTCGTACCTCTAGGTCATTCTGCCAGCCCATCTGAAGGTGACTCAATCACATGCTGAATCTCACAGTCACGTGCCGCACACAAAATGATGATCTCCCAGGTATTCTAAGGCAGCAATTGAGATATTTCATGGGATTTGCGCTAACGATACATTCATTTGTGCGCAGATTCTGCTGGTTGCATCACTGCTGGGGGTGAGATTCGCTGGCTTTTCATTGACCCTGTAAAATTGTCAGACGTGTTGAGTACAGATGAATAAGCTGCAAATTCCAATTACGTCTTTACTATGGAAGCAAAACACCCAAGTAGATTCGAGTTGACTGACACGGATGAGTTAAGAGCAATCCCGACTGTCGATGTTTAGACAAAGAAGTGAGTGATCCAGACAGGATAATTCACGTTGACATATAACATGACAAGCAGCTGATCATCTCAACCCTCGACGCAGTGAGCTTTGTTGTTGTGTTTCGGTGTTTCTATGAAGATGAAGCGAGGATGTGCTAATCACGAGTAAATGCGACTCCATCATGTAATTATCCTATTTCTCCTCTCGTGAGAATATTCCAACATGGATTCTATGACCTTGCCGGTGATCAACAAAATAACGACAGGACGATAATTAAAAGGCCGAGGTAGATTTTCTTTACGACCTTTTTTGTCACATATTCAACAATCACTCACAATGGAAGGACAACAAAGGACAATGGAGATTTAAAAGTGCATGGACAAAGCCCAATGGCCTTGATTTTGGTTTGGTTGTTGTTGTTAAATTTATGACAACCGATTGCGATGGATGATTGGATATTAAATGTTGAACAAAATGTATTGAATTTGCTTTTGAAATTCAATCGTCAGAGGATCAAGGTGAGCCCACGTGACCTGCCTGGTACTCGGATTCATTTGAATGTTTAACTCATCATTGGAGGGTGTTCTTATTATTTATACACACCAAGAGCACAACATTTATACATTTAATTTTACTTCTTGACACAGCAAAACATTAATTTCTACACAATTTATGGAGACACAAAATGAGGTCTTGAGCAAGATAAATGTGTGAATGAAAGAGGAATTTGAAAATATGAGGAAAGTTCAAAATGTTGGCGAAAAGATGCCCACAGTCATCGAAGAAATGCAAATGTTTTTTTTGGCATTTTTTTCTACATGAGTATTTCTTATGAGAGGGTTCTCCAAGATGATGGACTAAGCCATCTAGCATGGGTTTAAATCCCGACCCAGTTACACACTGTCATCCTGGTGATTCGTCAATGTGTGTGCTGTCCCTCGGATCAACGTTAACCGGGTGTCCGGGTGTTGTATATACAGAATGTATGGATCTATGTATGAACAGTATGGATGGATGTCCGCTCTATACCCATTGGTTGGACAGCTGGCTTGACACCACCCACAATTATAACCTGAAGAAAAATTACATGGTCGCCATTTTGTTGCTATTATTAAGCCTCTCCCGAAGTGTCATATTCAAAATCACCTTGCCATATCTATAGGTTTTCTGTTCAGGGTAAAATAACCTCAGACACTGTTAAAAGGATCATCAAATATCGAAGATTGGACCTGATTAGCATCATGGGTCTAGTGAAGGTGACAGTATGCAACTGCCAAAGGCTCCCAGCCGCTCGTGCAAGCCTGTGGGTTAGTGCAATTGGAGTTATCCGAACTATATAACCACGATGTATAACATATATGCAAATAAGTAGTAAACTAAATTTCTGCATCATGTATGTACCCAGAGTTATTTTTTTCGGTAGGGATTAAGGCAGCGGTCTTTACCTATACACCACCCGAATATGGGATGTGTCAGAAGAATGTGTTGCATGCTTGAAACAAGACCACTGGTCGGGTAGGTACTCTGCTAGTAATACTGTTGCGGTTTTGAGTTTTAGTAACCGTTTGTATAATAAAGATTACATTTCCCCCTCATAGTTAGTCACACAAGCAACATGTAGCCTCGCGATAGTGTAGTTATCTCTTAGTATTTGTGAGCTTAGTCCTTTTCCTATGTTAGGTCTGCGTTGAGTAGAGTAAGGAGAATAGGTCCTACTTCTACTTCCATTGACTATCCCGCCTCCCTAGCCTCATGCCTCTTTGTGCTGACTTTGGTTCGTTTTGGCGTGAATTAACACGAGGCAGGCCTAGGAGGGTCGGGGCGGGACAGAATGAGGGCGGCAGAGGAGCTGACGGTAAGCGCGAGCCGCCAATCAGGGCTCAGAGGGTGTGGCGGCAGGACTGCGTCACAGGGCGTGGTTGGAAGGTTCAAGAGGGTTCGAGAAGGTTCGGGGCGTATCAATATAAGCCGTTGCGCAAAGCCCCCAGGAGGACTCGAGAGAACTCGCGAGCAGCTGGATTGAAGAGAGGTACGAGGACTGGGTTGGCATTGAGTGAAGAAAGACGCGCATGAACCAGGATACGCGCCAATATAAAGCAACGCTTGGTTGAACTTGAAGCCGAGCCGCGTACAGTGCATTAAGTTACGCGAGTGATAATGTGCTGTGTAATCGCCAGCCGCGCTGAGAGACGCGTATTTCCCTTCCTACCTCATCGGCTGCCTTTTGTTCGGGAGATGCGCTACAAGGATCCTTCCACCGCCTGCTTGCCTTCTTTGCGGGACGTGCTGGGATCGTGGAGAGCCGGACGGGGCTGTTCCTGGACGACCACGTCGACGCGGTTGGCCTGAACATCAACCTGCCTGCAATTCCCTGTGTGAGTGTGACGGGCCCGAGTCTGGGAGTTAAGAATACGACTGACTAAGTGCTGCTCTGTGTGTCTGCGTCCACTGATCATTGTACATACATGTGGGAATAATAATTAAACCTGTGTTCTTCCTTTTTCCATTCGATCGTTCCTGTGATTTCCTCATTGACTAAGCGTGGTACGAATAAAACCCCTCGAATCGGGTTCCACTACGAAAAACTGCACGCACCACGTGGTACTCAATCCGCTCGGTGTACCCAAATCACAAGTGGCTCGTGCGAGGCTTGCTTCCCCGCTTCCGGGGCGGCGTAGGGATTTAGGTACGAGCGAGACTTGGTCCCGAAACCCCACCTTGCGTTTGTCCGGAAGAGGCATTTCAAGTCTCTCGGTTCCACTAAGCCCAGAAAGAACAAGGGGATTAATCCCCCCCTTGGTAAGGGTAAGAAGGGCGGTGGAGAACCGTAACAATACTAAACATAGGGGCAATACCCCTGGTGCTCACCTGGTAGAATATACAGTATACTACACTGACTAAAGGTATTTTTAACCAATTTCAATGGTTGCTAGAAGACAGGGCAGCATGTAGAATCATACTAACATATTCATAAGACTTTAGACAAACAAAAACCAAAAATACCTATTTTGGGGGACATCTCTCCACCCCCCCCCCCCCTGCCCCAACCCATACACCCCCTCACGGCCCGATTTTTTTAAAGACTTGAACAAACTTTGGTAATTCACGGGTGGTAATGGTTGTGGTCAAGTTTTATTGAAATTGTGTGTAGTTTCAGAGAAGTAAGCAAATATCTATTTTGGGGGGTCAAACCTGGACTCACTTTGCCCCCCATAGAACCCCTCAGAGTTAGATTTTCTTAGTGAGGTGAACAAACGCCGGTACAACATGGGTGATGAAGGTTGTGGTAAAGTTTCATCCAAATAGTGTTTGTAGTTTCAGAGAAAAAAGCAAACTCCTATTTTGGGGGGATGAGGATCAAACCTGGATCCACTTTGACCCCCAGTAGATGCCCTTAGACCCTGATTTTTTAAGGCTGTGAACAAACTTTAGTCACAACATAACAAATATAATTTGTGCCAAATTTGGTCACAATCGCATTAGCAGTTTTGGAGAAGAGGTTGCAAGTGTTTATGGACTGACGGACGTACTGTCGGACGGACGGACGGACGGACGGACGGACTGACAAAGCGACATCGCATAATCTCCCTGGAACTTTGTTCCAGGTGAGCTTATAATAACAACTAGAATTGCGAGCAGTGATGATAGGCTTGCAGGCAAAATGGCCGCCATACCACATGACTGATGACGTCTTCATTTTCAATAAATTTTCGTTATGGGTAGTAAATCATATGTGTAAATTTTCATTTGGATCGGTTTAGCAGTTCTCGAGATATGGATTTTCAAATAAGTTTTCCTTAAATTCAATATGGCCGCCATACCACGTGACATATTATGTCATAGTCCAGCAACTTTTTTCCGCATGAGGAGTTGATCACACATGTGAAATTTCCCATTGATCCGTTCAGCAGTTCTGGAGAAAAAGATGTTTAAAGGTTTTCCTTATATCCAAGATGGCCGCCAAATCACGTGACAGATGATGTCATAATTTACAAATACTTTTCCCACATCAGTAGTTGATCATATGTATGACATTTTGCATTGCTCCCTTAAAAGGTACTCCGGAAGGAGTTATTTAATTTTTTGCTTACATTCAAGATGGCGGCCAAAGCACATGACTCACATCATAGTTTGCAAATATTTTCCCCCCATTGGAATGTATATATGTGTTTCAAGTTTCATATTGCTCGAAAAACGGTTTCTGGGAAGTAGCTTTTTGAAGATTTCTTTTTAAATCCAATATGGCCGCAAAACCACGTGACCGGTGACTTTTTTTCGCAAATCTTTATCCCCATGGGTAGGCGATCATATTTGTAAATTTTGCATTGGTCCATTCAGCGGTTCTGGAGAACAAGATGTTTAAAGTTTATGACGTCATAGGCAATGGCAACTAATGTTCGTCAAAATTGCAAAAACAAAATTCATGATGCACTAAGTTACATTGATAGGGCAGGTGGGGGTAATATGGACCCCCTAAGCCAAAGTCCCGATAGAGACTATACAAATAGATAAGGAATATTTCCAAATAATGGTTTATTTAGACAACCAGCCATACTACATCCCCGTGCAGTTTGGGTTGAATAAAATCAAAGACATATGATTGAGGGGACAAATAAAAATATGCCATCAGTGTCCATATTCCACACGTTGTTTGGAATATGGACCCCCCCCCACCCATTGAGGTAAGATGGACCTCGGGTCCATATTACCTCAATGTGGTAAGTCCAGTTTCTTTTCGACAAATGTTACTTTCCGATTTTTCAGTGAACAACAACCTTAGCGACACTCGTCACAGACGAAAGCACCTATACCCTCACAGTCAGTTTCGTTTTCGTGGGCCCATTGCTTGCATTCACTGCATTGGATCCAAGAAAATTCAGGTGGATCAACAAATAACTCTTGCAATATATGCAGTAGAAATTACTCATGCAGTTTTCAAGTCCTTTTCTGTGTTGCTTAGCAGACTTGGTAACCTGAAGGCTGGACTCTTGTGCCTCACCCAAAACTGGCTTTCTACCGAGTCTCTTTGTCACCATCACTGGTGCATCTTTTCCTGCATGACGTCGTAGCGTATTACGTGGAACATGATATTCTCGTGCGACAGTCTTCAGAGGTTGACCTTGTCTGACTGCATCGACTGCCCGCTGCATATCCTCCTCTGCCCACAAACCACGTACACCTTTCTTTTTGTATGTTCGCACCATCTGAAAGCCAAATCACAACACATCTTCTTCGTCTTGTCAGACCCCAAAAACACCTTGGACCTAGCCGTCAAGTATCGGCTGTTTGTCAACAGCCGATATCATACACCTTCACATACACAGAAAAACCCAGCCTTTACTTGCCTCTACCTGCCCCTACAGTGACCAATTACAAATTTTATTCAAAAGAATTAGGCATATCAATAACTAGGTCAGATTTGTTTATCGTGGAATTACGTTGAAATTGTGTTGATAACGCTTTTTCGGGGCGAGTTAAATCTCCGACAGCGCATCGTCACTGTCGGATTTTTATACAGAATCAAGTGTACATGTTAACAGCCGATACTTGACGGCTACTTGGACCATGCCTAGTTTTGCTTAGTCACATATGTCAGTGCAGAAAAATTTATTTGATTAAAATTTTGATAGTGAACATGCTGTTTTGTGGACTTATTATATTAGCTTCCTGTGTGGGGAATATGGACATCGACCGCGGGGAATATGGACATGGGTCCATATTAGACACTACCAAGGGGTCCATATTCCCCAAACCATGCCTCTCGATCATGTCAGCATGCCCAGTACATATGGGCTGGGATGGAGTTTTCTACACACAGTGATGCTGTAGACAGCTCTCACGTGTACTCAGCCAGGGACACCACTCATCAAACAAGCTAGTGACTACATGTACATGCACAGTACTGCATGCTTATGAATTGTAAAATTTGAGATGAAAACTTTTGGAGTTTGCACTTACCGTCATTAAAGAGTTTGAATCAACTGCAGTTGTTCACTTGCTGGTCGGCCATACTTGTTTATCCCGTGATATGGAGACGAGGCTTGATGCAGTGCATCATGCGAAATTCAGTGGGGTCCATATTCCCCCGGGGTCCATATTACCCCCACCCACTATATCTATAAAGAGTTAAAGTTTCGTGTAGCTAGCTATAACGGTTTTGTCGGAATTGTCTCCAGAAAATGTGTGAGAATAATAATAATCCTTACAAGAACAATAGGCTTCCAGTGGGAACCTCACTGAAAGTCTAATAACTATAAGGGCACTCAGTAGAGCACATACCTCCACCAGATTGATTATTTTACATTTTGTATCCCACTGATAGGCCGAATCTGGATAAGGACCAAAACTAAAATCTAATCAGCTTGTTCTTATCACCTAACCAACTCATCCACCAAGTTTTGTCATAACTCGTCCGCAACTTTTTGAGATATTGTGCTCTCCTGTATATCGTTTTTGGCCCCCATCTCTCAATTTATGGTGAAAAATTACTTTAGAAATTCCAAAAAATACGTATCCAGATCCGTCTTAATCAAAACTTAATCAATTTGCCCATGTGAAGTACGCACCCAAAATGTCAACTAAATTTCGATGGAATCTGTCCCCAACTCTGACATATTGTGCGATATATATATATATATATATATATATATATATATATATATATATATATATATATATATATATATATATATATATATATATATAGGGGAGGGTGGGGCAAGAGGCCCAGTAGGGGTCAAACGCCTACCCACAATATATACTAAACCACGTGATGCAACGAGCCCCATGATGCCTTGCGAGCTTCCTTCCGCAAACATCTTTTCCCGCCACGACGGCGACACAGGCAGAGAAAGCGGTACGTTTCTCAGATGTTTTTCTTTGTTTTCGTCCTGTTTGTTGTAAATTTCATACTTCATTTGTTCAGTACCATCATCTAAATAGCAGAAGAAACAGAACGTCTCTACTTTTTCTTGTTATAGGGATCTGTTAGCTATCTGTTGATGCCAGACTAAACTAGTTGCCTCCCTTGCTTTAAGTCAGATTTCCAAAGATAAGATTTGTAACAGATTGGGGGTCAAACGCCCACTGGGATGTTGGGGCAAGACGCCTAATGTGCCCCTCATTCCACTGAATGTAATACCGACTTGACTTGAAATGCTAGAGTACTGCATGTCTCTCTCTCTCTCTCTGCTATGCTAGTAAAAGTGACTATCATTTGAATATATTCCGCTAAGTTATGAATAAAAGAAATTATGATTTAGAGACTGAATCATTTTTAAACACTTGTCAACAGATACATGATGGTGAGAACATACAAAAGGAAGACAGAGAGGGGCAATTATGGCCAAAGCAACTTGTCTGCAGCCTTGACAGCAGTGAGCGAGGGACTTCCACTCATTCGTGCCAGCAAGGACTTTGGTGTTCCGGCACGTAGGCCTTCCCTACGAAGGCACAGAGACCAGCAAGTAGCAGCACCTGGTGTGCTGAATTTTGGCCTATAAGAACGCCCTTCCTCCTGAGATCGACGCGCAGCTGAAAGCACATGTAACGGAGATGCAGAGGCGACTGTACGGTCTGAGGATGCGGGACATGCAGCGTCTAGCGTTTGATGTTGCTGAGAAGGCTCAAATTAGCCACCCTTTCAACAGAGAGTCCCGGATGGCAGGAAAGGACTGGGTCCAGAACTTTCTCTCCCGTCACGACCTCACCCTCAGGCAGCCTCAGGCAACCAGCATAGCGCGTGTTGTGGGCTTCAATAAACCCAGGGTCCAGGGTTTCTCTGACCTCTTCAATGAGTGTTTGACAGCTGAAGACTACACCCCTTCAAGAGTGTGGAACATGGATGAGACAGGGCTGACAACTGTTCAAAAGCCCGGGAAAGTCATGGCCACAAAAGGTGCTCGACAGGCTTCGAGTGAGGAGGAAGACTGGCCTTGTCTTATATGCTGTGAGGAGTACAGCCGTGCCAGACCCAGGGAGGTGTGGGTGCAGTGCCAGTTGTGCCTTCATTGGGCACATGAACAATGTACGCCAGGACTGGCCCAGTTCCTGTGCCCAAACTGCGAGTCGGATGTCTCGGACTGACATGTGCCCATGACTGTTTGAATTTGACCAAGTCACAATTCATGACATTTTGTATTTACAGTGAAATTTCCTCTATGTAGGAGACCATGTTTTTCTAGTCAGACGTTAGTATTATCTTCTTTTTATGTAATTCAGAAGTAAGGGGCAAAACGCTCACTTCTCAGGGGCAACACGCCCACAGTAAGCGTTTTACCCCAACCTGGTGGGCGTTTTACCTCCGGCATGGGGCAAAGATGCCAAAAAAAAATGTTCACTTCTTGTTCTTTTTCGTTTTTTTCTATCTTGGTGTGCTTGTGGTATTATGTAGCGCTAATGTGTCCTTATTGTTTGCATTTACTTTTAGTTCTCTATAGCTGCAACAGGAGCAGATATCAGCAATCTTGCTTAATGGGGGTGTCTTGCCCCACGCTACCCTATATATATATATATATATATATATATATATATATATATATATATATATATATATATATATATATTATATATAATTATATATAATTATATATATATCGTGTTTGACCCTATCTCTCAATGGTGATGAATCACAAAAAAATATCGTATCCTGATCCAGATTTTAACCAAAGTCTAAACAATTCGTCCTTTTCACACCCCCAACCGGTCCACCAAATTTCATCCAAATCCGTCTACAACTTTTTGAGATATACTGGACACAAACAGACAAACAAACAAATGAAAACTCGGTCAGAGATCGAGGACTTGCCGGAATGTACTTTTTTATTGGCCATTTTGGATCAAAATGGCAGGAAATCGATATCTATAGATGTATACTCTTGAAATCTATACATGTATACTCTTGCCGGTGGTGTTTAACAAGCAGCATAGCCAGCATAGCTATTTGGGCAGTGTATAAGCTAACAGATCGCTGTCTCCATCGATCTTACCAAGGCCCTAACACCTATCGGCTCAAATCCTTTTAACTGTTGACTTGGTAGTTTTTACAATGAAGGAAACACGTATCGGGAGTACATACGACATAGCGATTATGAATGTGACAGCTCTGAGGCGTGTTTTGCTTCGCATCGCAGTGACGGCGAGCACCAACATGGTGGCTGTAAGATTAAAATCTAACGATTTTCACGTTTTGAGTGACCTTTAGCTTGATCTTGGGCTGAGAGAGTCAAAAATTGGGCACAGTCTATTCCAGGGCATGGCAAATATGTGTGTAAAGTATGGCGATGCTATGTGCAACGATGTAGATGTAGTCGGGCGCACAAACAGACAGACAGACAGATGAAAAATCGGTCAGAGACCGAGGACTTGCCGGAATGTACTTTTTATCGGCCATTTTGGACAAATATGGCGGCCGAACCACGTGACCAATGACGTCATCATTATTTGTTTTCTAAACTAATTTATTCCTCGATTATGCTCAAGAAATTTCATCTTGATCTGATGAAGTTTTGTACTTGTCGAATTATGACGTTATAATAGAGGCAAAAATGACATCATCATGAACATATTTTATTCCTCATGGAGAGTTCTTTACAATGAGCCATGTCTAAAAAAAATTCTATTCAGCACTTTTGGAGATATAGAGGTGCAATTTTTTTCTGTTTTTCCAAGATGGCGGTCGGACCATATGTCCGATGACATCATTATTTTTTTTTCTCCACCAATTTATGCCTACATGACACAAGAAATTTCATCTTGATAGGATGAAGTTTTGTACTTGTCAAATTATGACGTCATAATGGAGGCACCTATGACATCATCATTAACATATTTTATTCCCCATGGATAGTTCTTTACAATGAGCCATGTCTCAATTTTTTCTATTCAGCGCTTTCAGAGATATAGAGGTGCAAATTTTTTAGGTTTTTCCAATATGGCAGCCAAACCACGTGACCTATGGCGTCATAATTATCATTAAAGAATTCTACAGGTGAAGTTGCACCTATGGTGAAAATTTGCATCTATTGGAGTTACACCTATTGCACCTACGATTCTATGAGCAACGGTGTAGATGTAGTACTGCGCACAAACAGACTGCCCGACAGACAAACAGACAGACAGACAGATAGAGAGACAGACAGACAAACAGACAGACAGACAAACCAACCAACCAACATACTTGCCGAAATCTTTTCCGGCAAGTAACAAACCAACCAACCAACATATTCCGGCAAGAATATATTCCGGCAAGTAACAAACAAGAAAGACATTGTGCAGACCACAATATTTGCAAAATCCCTAAAGCAAACTTGACATTAAAAATAATTGGTGGTTGAATTAAGTGACCTGATATTAAAATCTTGTTCAAATTTCAAGTCAATTGGGTTGAAAATTGACGATTTTAGCAATTAGGCCTATGTTGACCTTTTGACCTCGTAAAATAATTGGTGGATGAATTCACGAGCTGATATGCAAATCCTGTTCAAATTTCAAGTTAATCCAATTAAAATTAACGATTTTGTATTTTCAGCCTATGTTAACCTTTTCACATCAAAATAATTGGTTGTTGAATTAAGTGACCTGATATGAAAATCCTCTTCAAATTTCAAGTCAATTTAATGAAAGTTGACGATTTAAAAAATCAGGCCTATGTTGACCTTTTGACGTCAAAAAAAAATTGGTGGTTGAATTCAGTTAGCTGATATGCAAATCACGTTCAAATTTCAAGTCAATCGGATTAAAATTGTCAATTTTGAAAAATTGACCTATGTTGACATTTTGGCCTATTTTAACCTAAAACTAATTGGTGGTTGAATTTAGCAATCTGATATGCAACTCCCTTTCAAATTTGAAGTCAATCGAATTAGAATTGACCATTTTGGAAAATTGGCCTATGTTGACCTTTTGGCCTATTTTAACCTCAAAAAATAATTGGTGGTTGAATTCAGCAAGCTGATATACAAATCCCGTTCAAATTTCAAGTCAATCGGATTAAAATTGACAATTTTGAAAAATTGGCCTAGGTTGACCTTTTGGCCTATTTTAACCTTAAACAAGTACAAAAAGTTTTAATTAAAACAAAAGCCACGTCGATGTTACACAATGCCTAGATGCAGCTGTGCCTATAACGTCGATGTTATAGGCACAGGACATTCCTATTGATTCGATTACTTGATGTTATTTTTGTGCAAAGTGAAAATATATCTCGGCAATTTCCCGTGTGTGGCGACGAATTTTTAATATATCTCGGCATTTTCCCGTCTGTTATTTCAGGCGGTGTATGACTAACCATGCCGCGATTTAAAAAATATATATCTCGGCAATTTCCCGTGTGTGGCGACACGTGAACGAAGCTATGCTCCTCTCTCCACATTATTGTGACGACGTATAAATTAAATATTTCATCGTGACGATTGTCATCAAATGGACGAATTTTTAATATATCTCGGCATTTTCCCATCTCTTATTTCGAGCGGTGTATGACTGAGCATGCCGCGATTTAAACAAAATATATATATCTCGGCAATTTCCCGTGTGTGGCGACACGTGAACGAAGCTATGCTCCTCTCTCCACATTATTGTGACGACGTATAAATTAAATATTTCATCGTGACGATTGTCATCAAATGGACGAATTTTTAATATATCTTGGCATTTTCCCATCTCTTATTTCAGGCGGTGTATGACTGAGCATGCCGCGATTTAAAAAAAAAAAATATATCTCGGCATTTTCCCGTCTGTTATTTTGGGCGGTGTATGACTGACCATGCCGCGATTTAAACAAAATATATATATCTCGGGTTTTTCCCGTCTCTTATTTCGGGCGGTGTATGACTGACCATGCCGCGATTTAAAAAAATATATATCCCAATGGACTTGAAGTTACAGGCCTTTGAGAATTCATTTCGTGCTATAAAGGGCAACTTTCATCGGATTTTCTTCCCGTTTTTTTTCAACCGAGTCTAAAACTATGTTAGCGACTGTGAAAAATGAAATGATATATCGAATTTGATTTGAAATAAAACTGTGTGAGAGAGGAAGACACCACGGGCCTACAAAACAGGCCTCAAAGCTATGCGAGTTAATAAAATGGTGGATATTTGTTTATATGAAGCCTCTCCCACAATGGGTGGAGCTATGGTTCCCAGAATGGGTGGAGCGTTTGAGGTTTTGTCTTCTCTGCAAGAACAAGAAGAACAAGAAGAAGAACAACAACAACAACAACAGCAGAGGGCACTCTATGACCAGCGTCTTGCGACACGGCTAATAAAAATAATTGGTGGTTGAATTCATTGACCTGATATGCAAATCCTCTTTTCACCTGATGAAAATTAAGATTTTTCGATATTGAATTGTTGAAGAATTGAATTGTTTATTTTTCCACATTTCACAACATTTTCACAACAAAAGACGTAATTCATACAAATATCTGTCAAATTCAAGATGATACAAATAAATAGAATGACTCAAACACATGTACAGTGAAATAAATAAATGTGTCGAGTGGGATAAATAAGATAGAGACACTCAGTGTGAAATGTGAGGCTCCTGAACGAGAAGCTCAGCTTGTAAAGGAATAGTCTCCTGCAGTACGATTATTTGTCTGAACATAACAATAGGTTGGAAGTAGATGTAAAGTACACACAGGCATAAAACATGTGTCAGGACATGGAAAATATGAAAGAAGGACATGAGACGAGAGAAGCCATGTGAAGGCGACAGAATCCATGTTACACAAAGAACACTTTAGTATAATGAGCAACATAATTGTATCGAAGGCCTTGGAGAAGTTTAGGAAAGTACGAACTGTGTGAGACATGTTGTCAATACCTCGGGAAACTTGATCAATAAATAACAGTAATGCATTTGTTTTTTGTTTTTTTTGTTTGTTTTTTTTGAATACAAGATCGAGGCTCGTGTAAGAGCAAACATGATGACAAAAAAAAAAAAAAACGGACACATAAGACATAATAAAGTGAGCGGGAGACATGATGGGGAGAGGGGGGAAGCACATAAGTACAACATTTGAGAGCAGGGACATTTGGAGATCTGTGGGAGGGAGAGGGCTTGGGGGGAGGAGGCACTGGAAGAGGAGTGAGGGGGGGTGGGTGGGGTGGGGGAGGATGGGAGAGGTATAAAACACATGGACATTGCTAGAACTTCCAGGAAAGTAGTCGGTATTTCAAAAAAGTGGATATGGGGTGAATTAATGGGGGTAGAAAAGATCAAGGTTTTGGATGGGGGAAGAGATGATAAGAGATGGTGGTGAACAGCTGTTTTAAAGACTTGGAGGGAAGAGAGGGTTTGAAGAGATTGAGGGAGTTTGTTCCAGAGGCGGGAGAAAAGAGGAATGAAAGAGTGAAGGTGAATAGAGAGTCTTGATTTTGGCAGTTTAACCATAAGAGGGTTGCAGGCAGATCTTGTGCGACCTGTAGGAATTTTGGGGGGACAGTGCACAGACAGGGCTGGGGGAGCAAGGCCGGAGAGGAGTCGGTAGAAGACAGAAAGACCACCAACCTGCCTGCAGTGTGTGAGTGAAAGGCCCTCAGAGTTAGCTTAATCGTGGGAGACTCCAATGATTCTGAAAATAAAGTTGCATGAAATGTTTTTGGCGAAAACCAAATTGTGACTGAACAAAAACATGACAATTACTGAAAAACTGAATAAGGCGGAAATAAAATATTATTTCAAGAATCTTCGAAAAGGATGTCAAAAGAGATATTGGATGGTAGTTGCCTAAGTCTTGTTGGTCACCTTTCGTGAAATGACCTTTGCGATTTTCATTTTATTTGGAACAATACCTAAGATAAAGACAAATTTAAAACATTGGTTAATGGGAAAAACGATTTCATGAATAATCGCCTTAAAAAGAATGTTGGTTATACAATCATAACCCGGACTCCGGAACCGGAGCCGGATTTTTTAATCTTCAAATTACTTACAACATCGATAACCTCTGTTTCATGAACAGGTGAGAAAAACAAAATCTGTAGACTTAGGTCCTTCAAAAAAGTATGAAAAATATTTATATTAGTGGCAGAAATTCTTTGGGCAAGATTTGGGACAAAATTCCCGAAATAAAATAATTAAATACCATGGGCTATGTTCGGAGGATCCTGCATATCGACTCCATCAACATGTATAATCACTAAAGACAAACTCTTTATTTACACATTATTGATCAACTTCCAGGAACTTTTGACATAAGTTTTGAAAATATCGAATTGACGAGAATAATAACTCGGTTTCGCCCTGCGCAGTGGAGACGTTAAAATGTTACGGTAATAAGTATATGTTACCGCAACATTTCGGTTACCGCAACATTTCGGTTACCGCAACATTTGTATTTATAAAAGTTACCGCAACATTTGTATTTATAACATTTGTATATTTATAACCGCAACATTTGTATAATGTTACCGTGAAGGAGTCCGGGCTCCAGCATGATACGGACAAAAGGATGGCAAGGCACAAACTCGTCCGAGAGGATATTTATTCGTAAAACCAACTCGGGAACACTGAAACTCTCTAAAAGCCCGTTTATCGGGCTGCCTTATAAAGCACAACCAGAAACCGAAACCGAAACCGAAAGCCACGCCTCTCAGGCGATGCGTGCTTCGGTGGTCACGTGATCAACAGGTGTAGCTGATTATACCCGCACGAGCGGCACGCTTTGGTGGTCACGTGACCAGCCACTCTGGCGCCGTGGTTCCCCGCCGGTGACGTCACCGGCTGGAGCAAGGAGATTCTGATGCAGGTCTCGCTTGGGGGACCCATGGGTCGCTACACACGCCCCCCCAGAATGGACTTGATCCAGGAAGGTCAACCTGAGGGGGGTCTGGATGACCCGACCGAAACGACCCCTGGCCAGTCGCAGGGGGGGGGGGGGGTCCGGTGTGGTGGCGGGTGGTCGGACGGGGGGTGCAGGCAGGGGGGGGGTCCGGTGTGGTGGCGGGTGGTCGGACGGGGGGTGCAGGCCGGGGGGCGGCCGAGGGGCCGGGTAAGTCCTCGGGGGAGGCTGCCGAGGTTCCTCGCGGGCCTCCCGAGGTTGCAGTTCGCGGGTGCAGTGCCGAGAAGGCTCGAGCAGTGCACGCGAAAAGCGGGTGAGCCAACCGAGGGGCTGGTCAAGGCCTTGGGGGAGGCTGCCGAGGTTCCTCGCGGGCCTCCCGAGGATGCGGGGCTGGTCAAGGCCTCGGGGGATGCAGTGGATGGGGGGCGGCCGAGGGGCTGGGCGAGTCCTCGGGGGAGGCTGCCGAGGTTCCTCGCGGGCCTCCCGAGGTTGCAGTTCGCGGGTGCAGTGCCGAGAAGGCTCGAGCGGTGCACGCGAAAAGCAGGTGGGCCAACCGAGGGGCTGGTCCTGGCCTCGGGGGAGGCTGCTGAGGTTCCTCACGGGCCTCCCGAGGATGCAGGGTCGGAGAGGTAGTTGCGGTTGTAGTTGTAGGTGCGCGAGGGTGACGAAGCGGGCCGTGCCGCGAACGTCAGTGCGCGCGAAGGTGACGAAGCAGCCGTTCCGCCAACGTCAGTGCGCGCGAAGGTGACGAAGCAGCCGTTCCGCCAACGTCAGTGCGCGCGAAGGTGACGAAGCAGCCGTGCCTTCGGAGGGTCTTGGAATAGGTTCGCCCCTCCGGTCGTAGAGGAGGAGCCGAGCGCGGTGCGCGAACCTCAGTCATGGCCGTCGTCGTTACCGAAACTCCGGCATGTCGAAGCCACGTTCGAAACTGCACCCGAAGCCGTGCGGGAGAAGCCGGCGTCACCAGCCGAGGTGGCTTCCCTGGCTAGGGCGTGCTTGCCGTGTCCGTTCGCAGCCCCCGCATCCGTGCGGGGGCCAGTCGGGGTTGCGTGTTCAAATCACGTCGGGGTCACCAGTGAAGGAGTCCGGGCTCCAGCATGATACGGACAAAAGGATGGCAAGGCACAACTCGTCCGAGAAGATATTTATTCGTAAAACCAACTCGGGAACACTGAAACTCTCTAAAAGCCCGTTTATCGGGCTGCCTTATAAAGCACAACCAGAAACCGAAACCGAAACCGAAAGCCACGCCTCGCCTGTGGTCACGTGATCAACAGGTGTAGCTGATTATACCTGCACGCACGGCACGCTTTGGTGGTCACGTGACCAGCCACTCTGGCGCCGTGGTTCCCTACCGGTGACGTCACCGGCTGGAGCAAGGAGATTCTGATGCAGGTCTCGCTTGGGGGACCCATGGGTCGCTACAACCGCAACATTTGTATTTATAAAAGAGCTTGTTTTTCGTATGTATTGATCTAAGGAGACCTTTTGAAACCCAAGGAGATCTTGATATTGTCTGATAATTTACACGTGTCGGAAACTGCAATCGTATGTTGTTGTTACAATGAATGTATCAATGAATCATACTAAAATACGCCATTTGTGTCTGTCTGTCTGATAATTTTTTGATGCCAATACATTCTGTCCTGACTTATCCAATCTCAATCAAACTTGACAGGATAACGAAGGGTTACACAATGAAGGTTGTCGCGCATTCATTTGCTCCCCTCCACAGGGGGGTAGTCCCCCCCCCCCCCCCCCGAGCGAGTTTGCCCACCTTTGCCATCAATGGGGTTGCACGTTGAGGTGTATATAAATGTTAAATTAGCTTTATCGTGGCGTTTGTCCAAAGAAGAAGATTTATTGTGGCGTTTTTCCAAATACGCTTTTCATAACAAAATTAATGATAATCGCATATTGTTAATGTTATTACAAAACAATATTAATACTAATAATGTCCCACTTCCCCCAAGGCGTTTTTCCTGCAGTGATAACGTTTATAAATAGCTTATAGTTATAATGACGTCTCTGTTGCATGGACGTCTATAATAAACCTGGACCCGCAATGCGTCTATCGCTCCCACGCGAGTTAATGAAGTCACCGGAAGCAGTCTGGCGGCCATGTTGGTTTGACACTCCCGCCGCCCCGCGAAACTTGAAATGAGTCAGTTTGTTCATCAGGTGTTCAACGTACTTTGACATATTTTGTGTGTATGTAGTATGAAGGTAGCATGCAGTATGAAGGTAGTATGTATGTAGATAGTAAGTATTAAAGTAGTAAGTATTAAGGTAGTATGAAGGTAGCATGTAGTATGAAGGTAGTAAGTATGTCGATAGTAAGTATTCAAGTAGTAAGTATGAAGGTAGTAAGTATGTAGATAGTAAGTATTAAAGTAGAAAGTATTAAGGTAGTATGAAGGTAGTAGGTATGTAGATGGTAAGTATTAAGGTAGTATGTAGTATGAAGGTAGTAAGTATGTAGATAGTAAGTATTAAGGTAGTATGAAGGTAGTAAGTATTAAAGTAGTAAGTTTTAAGGTAGTATATAGTATGAAGGTAGTAAGTATGTAGATAGTAAGAATTAAAGTAGTAAGAATTAAGGTAGTATATAGTATGAAGGTAGTAAGTATTAGAGTAGTAAGTATTAAGGTAGTATATAGTATGAAGGTAGTAAGTATGTAGAAAGTAAGTATTAAAGTAGTAAGTATTAAGGTAGTATGAAGGTAGTATGTAGTATGAAGGTAGTAAGTATGTCGATAGTAAGTATTAAAGTAGTAAGTATTAAGGTAGTATGAATGTAGTATGTAGTATGAAGGTAGTAAGTATTTAGATAGTACGTATTAAAGTAGTAAGTATTAAGGTAGTATGTAGTATGAAGGTAGTAGGTATGTAGATAGTAAGTATTAAGGTAGTATGAAGGTAGTATGTAGTATGAAGGTAGTAAGTATGTAGATAGTAAGTATTAAGGTAGTATGAAGGTAGTAAGTATGTAGATAATAAGTATTAAGGTAGTATATAGTATGAAGGTAGTAAGTATGTAGATAGTAAGTATTAAAGTAGTAAGTATTAAGGTAGTATATAGTATGAAGGTAGTAAGTATGTAGAAAGTAAGTATTAAAGTAGTAAGTATTAAGGTAGTATGAAGGTAGTAAGTATGTCGATAGTAAGTATTAAAGTAGTAAGTATGAAGGTAGTATGTAGTATGAAGGTAGTAAGTATGTAGATAGTAAGTATTAAAGTAGTACGTATTAAGGTAGTATGAAGGTAGTAAGTATGTAGATAGTAAGTATTAAAGTAGTAAGTATTAAGGTAGTATATAGTATGAAGGTAGTAAGTATGTAGATAAAGTAGTAAGTATTAAGGTAGTATATAGTATGAAGGTAGTAAGTATTAAAGTAGTAAGTATTAAGTTAGTATATAGTATGAAGGTAGTAAGTATGTAGATAGTAAGTATTAAGGTAGTATATAGTATGAAGGTAGTAAGTATGTAGAAAGTAAGTATTAAAGTAGTAAGTATTAAGGTAGTATATAGTATGAAGGTAGTAAGTATGTAGATAGTAAGTATTAAAGTAGTAAGTATTAAGGTAGTATATAGTATGAAGGTAGTAAGTATGTAGAAAGTAAGTATTAAAGTAGTAAGTATTAAGGTAGTATGTAGTATAAAGGTAGTAAGTATGTAGATAGTAAGTATTAAAGTAGTAAGTATGAAGGTAGTATATAGTATGAAGGTAGTAAGTATGTAGAAAGTAAGTATTAAAGTATTAAGGTAGTAAGTATTAAATTAGTAAGTATTAAGGTAGTATGTAGTATGAAGGTAGTAAGTATTTACATAGTAAGTATTAAAGTAGTAAGTATTAAGGTAGTATGAAGGTAGTATGTAGTATGAAGGTAGTAAGTATGTAGATAGTAAGTATGTAGTGGTATGTATGTAGTAAGTAAGTATGTAGTAAAAATGTAAGAAGTATGTATGTCGGGAGTATTTATGTAGGTAGTATGTGTGTAGGTAGTATGTTTGTAGGTCGTATGTTTATAGGTAGGGGAAGGCGGGGCAAGTTGAGCATAGGGGTAAGTTGAGCCGCCACCTCCCAGCCAGTTATGAATGAGTCAGACTTTGTGGTGGCGCCATCTCTAGATGCCCCATTGCATAACTCCAAATTCTGCCATATTGTTTTCTAAATTGAAACAGAAACCAGTGTTGCAGAGGGAAAAATCCAATTTTCAGCCATAAAAGTAAAAAGGTGTAAAACAGGTAAGTTCACGTTTCTTCCATATGCAGCATAGATATAATATGGATAGCAGATGACAATTGTTAGTCCAGGTATGTGTCCATTCTTGTCATAGACTTTAATACGATGGATGCATAGAATATGTGTGTATGTGGAGACATCTCAGAAAGTTCAGACTGGGGTAAGTTGAGGCAGACCCTACGGGGCAAATCGAGCCATGGCTCAACTTGCCCCGTAGGGTCTGGCTCAACTTGCCAACTCATGTTGGTGGAGATAATAATAATACGTATCACCATCTGATGTTCACCCATTTCCGAAAGCAACAGCAAGAAAGAAAACGAAAGCTGGTCGCAAAAAAGGCAGCACAAAGATTCTGACTGACACCCCAGTACGCCAGGAGCTTGCAGCCCTATCTGAAAATCGCAAACGGAAGCCATCAGCCAAGAAATCAGAGATGCTTGTTCAAAGCTAATGGGAAAAAGACATGTCCCCCAAGATCAAAAACTCATAGTTCCAGTGAGACAGATGGTGATTCAGAAGTTGAGTATGATGACGAATCAGATGTGGACAGTGATATGGCTATCATTGAAGGTGACTTTGTAGTTGTCAAATGTGCTGGCAAATCAAGATTTGTGCATTACATTGCTCGGGTTGATGTACTGAATGGAGAGGAATTTCAGTTTGAAGGTGTCTTCCTGCAGAAGGTTGCTGGAAAAGTTGGATCTGACAACCCAGTGTTTGTTCCAAACCCAAAGGATGAAGCAGGATTTTAACTGGAAGACATCGTGCGTAAGCTGCCACAGCCTAAGTGCGTTGGCAGTTCTGCCCGTTGCTCTGGACAGCTTGTGTTCAATTATTGTGACTTGTCAGTTTGGCAGCTTAATTGACTTGATTTCTGACATGTTTTAGTTTTAGTTGCAGATCCAAATGATGAAGCTGGCATTGATGAGCAAGATATTGTGCCTTAATTGCCACAGGTCTGACTGTTGGCCTTTCTGGGTGTATTTGGGACACTTTTGTTTTATTGCGACTTAAAACTGGCAGCTGTTTTCAACTCAATCCAGCTGCCACATTGAATTATAACCATGAACACAAGGTACATGTAAATATTTCGTACAGTGTTGTAACAAGTACATTAAATATTTTTCAGGCAGACCAATTTTTGTACTTCAGTTATCTTTATTTGGGGCAATGATCAACTATTTGGGATACTTTTTGTTTAATTGTGACTTGAAACTGTGACAGGTGGATTGAGTTGACTTTTCTTACCACAGTTGACAATCTTGTTTTTCTATGAGAGTGACTCAATTTGTTCGTAACTGATTACTATAACCATGAACACAAGGTAATCATTTCGTTCAGTGTTGTAGAACTTTACAACATTAAATATTTTTCTGGCAAAACAATGGTTTTTCTACTTTAGTTATCTTTATTTGGGGCAATGATCAACTTACCCCTATGTGGTACAACTTACCCCAGAGGTTGGATCAACTTACCCCTCAGGCGGGGCAAGTTGAGCCATTTGGCCTCCGTTTTTTCAAAGGTCACAGTGACTTTCAGTGTGGGGATAGAAAGTAAGAACTAGCTACAAAATGTTTCCCAAGGATTAGATTAGAAGGCAAGATACTCATTTGTGCAAGATCATCAGTAAGTTCAGTCCTAACATTCCAAGAACAAAAACTGGCTCAACTTGCCCCACCCTCCCCTAGTAAGTATGTAGGTAGTATGTATGTAGGTAGTAAGTATGTAGGTAGTATGTATGTCGGTATTGTGTATGTAGGTGGTATGTGTGTAGGTAGTATGTTTGTAGGTAGTATGTTTATAGGTAGTAAGTATGTAGGTAGTATGTATGTAGGTAGTATGTATGTAGGTAGTAGTAGTATGTTGTGGTAGTATGAAGTGGTAGTAGTAGTAGTATGTAGTGGTAGTAGTAGTTGTAGTGCCAAGTTGTCATAGTAGTATGTAGTTGTTGTAGTAGTAGTCATATGTTATAGTAGTAGTAGTATGATATAGTAGTAGTAGTTGTAGTAGTAGTAGTATGTTGTAGGGGTAGTATGTTGCAGTAGTTGTATGTTGTATGTTGTAGTGGTAGTATGTTGTCGTGGTAGTATGTTGGCCGCAAGAAAATATGCTTCCCTGACCTATGCATCCACGTTATCACGTTGGTTTGTTTACAAGCGAGTGTCACACAAACATGGCCGCGGACCGACTAGCTCTGACTTCAGTCAAGCAGGCGCATTGCGGGTCGAGGTTTATTATATACGTCCGTGTTCTGTGGGAGAAACGGCTTCTACAGGAAGTAAAAATATTATAAACCACAAACACGTATGCTTAGCTTTTTAAACAGTTGCTAATGCTCTTTATAACACTAAATCAAGAAATTTGGAGGAATCCCGAAATCCGTGAGGTAAGTTTTATTTACAGAACTGAGCCAAGATCTACGGTACTCTATATACCCCACAAATGTTGAGTAAATAACATGGCCCTTTCTGCCGCCACCGTGGCTTTTTTCTTAGTGAAATTTTGAAACTGGCTCCTGCTGTTTAATACGAAACTGGAAGGGAGGAAGCCCGGGTTGTACTCATTTACCAAGCAGCTAGCTGGCGCTTGCCAAGCCAGCCGTTCCTCAACGGTTTTGAATAGAGTGCTTGCTCGAATGTTTAAACCACTTGGCGATCTCTCCACAAGAAACTTGGTAAATAAACACACACCCAATGTTCTTGAGACCCGACCATAGATCGACTGTAATCTACATACCCCAAAGTCGAATGCCCCTCCCTGCTACTCCCGTAATCAGTGGGTGTACTCGTTTATTAAATGCTAAATTTGCAACTTCGGTGTTATGCACCACCATGGGGCCTTCCCCTTATTCCACCTAAGTTTTCCCATATTTCACTTGATTTGTTGACCTTTGACCGATGTTGACCTTTTGCCCATTTATAGGTCAATCAAGCTTGCAGATCTATTATTTAATCTTTATCAATGTATTCTCTTTCACCAATATAATTTGACGAAACCAAGTGAGTTTCCAATTACGATTGTATTAAAATGACGTCGTTCACACCTATGTAAATGTAACAACCGATGTACAACAATGTAAGAACACTAACAGAGTATGGTAACCCTCTGGGTTAGGGTTACGCTCTGGGTGGGTCGAGTTTGCACATTACTTTTTGAAAATGTGCAGTCTGTGTTTTGCAAGACAACTATAGATGTTTGTGTGGTGTGCCTCTAAAAGTTATCAATTGTACAAACGCTAAAGGGTACGTTCCAATAGTAGTTAGATTCTTAAACGGGTTGTATAGGGTCTTAGTATTCTAAAGTGTCTAACGGGGTTTATTGGCTTGGTTGTAAAGGGTCTGAAGGGTGTACAGGGTCTAAAAGTTATAGAGGTGTAAAATGAGGTCTTAAGGGTATAAAAGGTCTAAAGGATAAAGGGGTCTATGCCGCTACAGGTCTCTAAATTGTCGAAAGGGGTCAACGGGGTCTACAGAGTCATATTAGTCTTAAGATTCTAAAGGGTCTAACGGGGTTTATTGGCTTGGTTGTAAAGGGTCTGAAGGGTGTACAGGGTCTAAAAGTTATAGAGGTGTAAAATGAGGTCTTAAGGGTATAAAAGGTCTAAAGGATAAAGGGGTCTACGCCGCTACAGGTCTCTAAATTGTCGAAAGGGGTCAACGGGGTCTACAGAGTCATATTAGTCTTAAGATTCTAAAGGGTCTAACGTGGTTTATTGGCTTGGTTGTAAAGGTTCTGAAGGATTTAAGGGGTCTAACGGGAGTCAAGGGACTTAAGGGGTATAAAGGTCTAAAGGGTTTGTGGGGTCTAAAAGTTATGGAAGTCTAAGAAGAGGTCTTAAAGGTATAAAAGGACTAAAGGGTAAAAGGGTCTACAGGTCTCTAAAGTGTCGACAGGGGTCAAAAGGTGTCGACAGAGTCATACAAGTCTAAATATTCTAAAGGGTCTAACGGGCTCTAAGATGTAGTATATTTAGCTCTAGATTTCCTCCTGTCAACGGTTGAAGGATGACAGAGCAGAGGGAGTAATGGGTTACAAATTAAACACTGATGACCCCTCGATCCCACTGGTGGCGGTTTAAGGAAATTGTGATGAATACAGTGGAACGCAACATGATGAGTGATTCACCTGCTTTCTCTGTTGTTGTTTTTTTCAGGTGATGGAAAATGTCACGTTGTTTCTTTTATCGATTCATTTACTTTGGTGAGGGAAGAGTACATGTGGACATTGATGTGAGCGGTCCCCTGGTGTGAGTGGTTGAAGGAGAAAAACAAGTTTCGAATTTCTGAAACCTCAACCATCTCTTTAATCAAACGTATCGGGCAATGCTTTGTTTCTTGATGCTAATCTATGAAGATAATCAGAATGAAACACAATGATCCCTCCCCTCGGTATATGTTGCACAAAAACTGAATAATGAGGGAGTTTCCTCATTTTAGAAGTCAAGGGTATTCTCACGGTAGTACAAATCGGACGCACCTGTTGGAATTTATCACACCTGTGAAGTTCTTACGATGGTAGCACTTTGGGTAGCACAGTGTAAGAGCTACTGTACGTACATCTTGCAAAAGGAAAACAAAAAACAATTATTTTTTTAATTATTATTATTATTTTTTGTATACAAGATCGAGGCTCGTGTAAGAGCTAAGATCAATCACAAAAAAACAATCGTACAAATAAAACATACAATAAAGGGAGCGAAAGATAAGATGGGGAGAGAGGGAAGCACACAAGTACAACAGTGGAGAACAGGGACATCGGGAGATCTGTGGGAGGGAGAGGGCTTGGGGAGGACAAGGCATGGGAAGGCGGGAGGAGTGGGATAGGTATAAAACACATGGACACTCTAGGACTTCCAGCAAAGGAGTCGGTATTTCAAAAAAAAGTGGATCTGGGGTGAATTAGCGGGGGTAGAAAAGATCAAGGTTTTGGTTGGGGGAAGATAAGAGATGGTGGTGAACAGCTGTTTTAAAGACCTGGAGGGAGGAGTGGGATTGAAGAGGGTGAGGGAGTTTGTTCCAGAGGCGGGAGAAAAGAGGAATGAAGGAGTGAAGGTGAGCCGAGAGCCGAGATTTTGGCAGTTTAACCATAAGAGGGTTGCAGGCAAATCTTGTGCGACCTCTAGGAGTACTTGGGGGACAGAGCACAGATAGAGCTGGTGGAGCAAGGCCGGAGAGGAGTCGGTAGAACACAAAAAGACCACCAATCTGCCTGCGGTGAGAGAGAGAAAGGCCCTCGGAGTTAGCTTCATCGCGGGAGATTCCAATGATTCTGAAGAGGGTCTTAAGACTTCACGTTTAAGTTTAAGTTTTAAGATTTGAGATTTAAGATTTCACAGTCGTATGGAGTAGCGAAGGGAATTTGCTAACTTGCCACTGATGATTTTGGGAAATGCCGATTTTAAACCTACAATTAACTGCAGGAAAAACAGCCACATCAATAAAATGGAGGAAATACAAAGTCTGCGCAATCCTGCATTCTTGCATTCACCACATCACCATGACACCTGGTGCGCACTCGTTTACCAAGCTGCCAGCGAGCGCTTTCCTAATCAATGGTGTCGAATGGAGTTCTCGCTTGAGTGCTTAAGCATCTTTAATGGCGAGTGCTCTTCAAGAAACCTGGAAACTGAACACATTCCCTTGCCTCTCACCCATCGAAATCGCCACGCGCATTACACCGACATGGCATGCCTCGTTTCACAGTCGGCCACACCTGGTATCATGGCCATCCTGTGTGAGTGCTCTGGTACACAGCATTACCTTTTACACACCTGTGCGGTTGACGAATCGCTTCGTGCGGCCTTATATCGAGTTCAATGAGTGTGTGTGCCCTCTTGTGTGTGCCCTTTTGTGTGTGCCCTCTTGTGTGTTCCCTCTTGTGTGTTCCCTCTTGTGTGTTCCCTCTTGTGTGTTCCCTCTTGTGTGTTCCCTCTTGTGTGTGCCATCTTGTGTGTGTCCTCTTGTGTGTGTCCTCTTGTGTGTGTCCTCTTGTGTGTGTCCTCTTGTGTGTGTCCTCTTGTGTGTTCCCTCTAGTGTGTGCCATTTGTGTGTGCCATTTGTGTGTGCCATATTGTGTGTGCCATATTGTGTGTGCCATATTGTGTGTGCCATATTGTGTGTGCCATATTGTGTGTGCCATATTGTGTGTGCCATATTGTGTGTGCCATATTGTGTGTGCCATATTGTGTGTGCCATATTGTGTGTGCCATATTGTGTGTGCCATATTGTGTGTGCCATATTGTGTGTGCCATATTGTGTGTGCCATATTGTGTGTGCCATATTGTGTGTGCCATATTGTGTGTGCCATATTGTGTGTGCCATATTGTGTGTGCCATATTGTGTGTGCCATATTGTGTGTGCCATATTGTGTGTGCCATATTGTGTGTGCCATATTGTGTGTGCCATATTGTGTGTGCCATATTGTGTGTGCCATATTGTGTGTGCCATATTGTGTGTGCCATATTGTGTGTGCCATATTGTGTGTGCCATATTGTGTGTGCCATATTGTGTGTGCCATATTGTGTGTGCCATATTGTGTGTGCCATATTGTGTGTGCCATATTGTGTGTGCCATATTGTGTGTGCCATATTGTGTGTGCCATATTGTGTGTGCCATATTGTGTGTGCCATATTGTGTGTGCCCTCTTGTGTGTGCCCTCTTGTGTGTGCCCTCTTGTGTGTGCCCTCTTGTGTGTGCCCTGTTGTGTGTTCCCTCTCGTGTGTGCCCTCTCGTGTGTGTCCTCCTGTGTGTGCCCTCCTGTGTGTGCCATCTTGTGTGTGCCATCTTGTGTGTGCCATCTTGTGTGTGCCATCTTGTGTGTGCCCTCTTGTGTGTGTCCTCTTGTGTGTGCCCTCTTGTGTGTTCCCTCTTGTGTGTGCCCTCTTGTGTGTGCCATCTTGTGTGTGCCATCTTGTGTGTGCCATCTTGTGTGTGCCATCTTGTGTGTGCCATCTTGTGTGTGCCCTCTTGTGTGTGCCCTCTTGTGTGTGCCCTCTTGTGTGTGCCCTCTTGTGTGTGCCCTCTTGTGTGTGCCCTCTTGTGTGTTCCCTCTTGTGTGTTCCCTCTTGTGTGTGCCCTCTTGTGTGTGCCCTCTTGTGTGTGCCCTGTTGTGTGTTCCCTCTCGTGTGTGCCCTCTCGTGTGTGCCCTCTCGTGTGTGCCCTCTCGTGTGTGCCCTCTCGTGTGTGTCCTCCTGTGTGTGCCCTCTTGTGTGTGCCATCTTGTGTGTGCCATCTTGTGTGTGCCATCTTGTGTGTGCCATCTTGTGTGTGCCCTCTTGTGTGTGCCCTCTTGTGTGTTCCCTCTTGTGTGTTCCCTCTTGTGTTCCCTCTTGTGTGTGCCCTCTTGTGTGTGCCATCTTGTGTGTGCCATCTTGTGTGTGCCATCTTGTGTGTGCCATCTTGTGTGTGCCCTCTTGTGTGTGCCCTCTTGTGTGTGCCCTCTTGTGTGTGCCCTCTTGTGTGTGCCCTCTTGTGTGTTCCCTCTTGTGTGTTCCCTATTGTGTGTGCCATATTGTGTGTGCCATATTGTGTGTGCCATATTGTGTGTGCCATATTGTGTGTGCCATATTGTGTGTGCCATCTTGTGTGTGCCATCTTGTGTGTGCCCTCTTGTGTGTGCCCTCTTGTGTGTTCCCTCTTGTGTGTTCCCTCTTGTGTGTGTTCCCTCTTGTGTGTTCCCTCTTGTGTGTTCCCTCTTGTGTGTTCCCTCTTGTGTGTTCCCTCTTGTGTGTGCCCTCTTGTGTGTGCCCTCTTGTGTGTGCCCTCTTGTGTGTTCCATATTGTGTGTGCCATATTGTGTGTGCCATATTGTGTGTGCCATATTGTGTGTGCCATCTTGTGTGTGCCATCTTGTGTGTGCCATCTTGTGTGTGCCATCTTGTGTGTGCCATCTTGTGTGTGCCCTCTTGTGTGTGCCCTCTTGTGTGTGTCCTCTTGTGTGTGCCCTCTTGACCTTTTCCTTCGCGGATTACAGAGGATTGAAACTTGTAAAAATGTAATTAAGTGAAACGGTCCATTGGACAATATAAATATATCGCCCATAAATGCAAAACACCTTTGCTTTTTCTGAAGAAAATTGTTCAAAAGTGTTAATTTGGGACGAGAGAGGGATGGGAGTGCTGCTCACTGTCCTGTAAAAAAGTTGATAATTTTGAACAGTCACGAACTCTGGGAATTTTCGGGCATGAGGTATTGTTTGGCGCCCTCTGCAGGTATTTCCTCAAAATGCTCCATTTGGTTCATTCGAAGGATGATGATGTGTTACCTGTTTGTCTCACAATCCACCACTGATATTCAAGAAATCCGATTGCGAGAATGTTGTACATAAGTGCAATGACTTCACCAAAAGATCTGATCTCCTGCTGGAGGGTCACCGTGCATTGATCCCCTGATGGAGGATCGCCATGCATTGATCCCCTGATGGATGGTCACCGTGCATTGGTCACCTGATGGAGGATCACCGTGCATTGATCACCTGATGGAGGGTCACCATGTGCATTGATCTTTTGATGGAGGGTCACCTTGCATTGATCCCCTGCTGGAGGGTCACCATGCATTGATCACCTGATGGAGGGTCACTGCCTGCATTGATCCCCTGATGGAGGGTAACCATGCATTGATCCCTTGATGGAGGGTCACCACATGCATTGAGCCCCTGATGGAGGGTCACCGTGCATTGATCCCCCTGTGGAGGGTCATCATGCATTGATCACCTGAGGGAGGATCACCACTTTCATTGATCCCCTGATGGAGGGTCACCATGCATTGATCACCTGATGGAGGGTCATTGTGCCTTGATCCCCTGATAGAGGGTAATCGTGCATTGATTCCCTGATTGAGGGTCGCCGTGCATTGGTCACCTGATGGAGGGTCATCATGCATTGATCCCCTGATGGAGTTTCATCGTGCATTGATCCCCTGATGGAGGATTACCGCGTGCATTGATCACCTGATGGAGAGTCACCGCGTGCATCGATCTCCCGATGGAGGGTCACCATGCATTGATCCCCTGATGGAGTGTCACCACGTGAATTGATCTCCCAATGGAGGATCATGGTGTGCATCGATCAACTGATGGAGGGTCACCGCGTGCATCGATCTCCCGATGGAGGGGCACTGCGCATTGATCCCCTGATGGAGGGTCACTGCGTGAATTGATCCCCTGATGGAGGGTCACCTCGTGAATCTATCTCCAGATGGAGGGTCACCGTGCATTGATCACCAGATGGAGGGTCACCGCAGGCATTGATCCCCTGATGGAGGGTCACCACATGCATTGATCACCTGATGGAGGGTCACTGTGTGCATCGGTCACCTGATGGAGGGTCACTGCATGCATCGATCTCCCGATGGAAGGTCACAGTGCATTGATCCCCTGATGGAGCGTCACCACATGTATTGAACACCTGATGGAGGGTCAACGCATGCATCGATCTCCCGATGGAGGGTCACCGCATGCATTGATCAACCAATGGAGGGTCACCGTGTGCATCGATCGCCTGATGCAGCGTCACCATGTGCATTGATCACCTGATGGACGGTCACCGCGTGCATTGATCACCTGATGGAGGGTCACTGCGTGCATCGATCTCCCGATGGAGGATCATGGTGTGCATCAATCAACTGATGGAGGGTCACTGCGTGCATTGATCTCCCGATGGATGGCCACCGTGCATTGATCCTCTGATGGAGGATTACCGCGTGCATTGATCACCTGATGGAGAGTCACCGCGTGCATCGATCTCCCGATGGAGGGTCACCGTGCATTGATCCCCTGATGGAGTGTCACCACGTGAATTGATCTCCCAATGGAGGATCATGGTGTGTATCGATCAACTGATGGAGGGTCACCGTGCATTGATCACCTGATAGAGGGTCACCGTGCATTGATCCCCTAATGGAGGGTCACCACGTGCATTGATCACCTGATGGAGAGTCACCATGCATTGATCTCCCAATTCACGGTGTGCATCGATCCCCTGATGGAGGGTCACCGTGTGCATTGATCACCTGATGGAGGATCGCCGCGTGCATCGATCTCTCAGTGGAGTCTCGCTATGCATTGACCCTCTTGTTGTTGGTTGTATTTTAAGGTCGCGTTTGTCGTTGTATAAATTACCTGTAAAATCGCAATTTATCACCTTTGTTAACTATAATTAATTAAAATAATTGATTAAATGATCTGTTTGGCCCATTAGCTCATGCTTTGTGGGATTCCAATCTTAGATACTATAATCTTACCTTGATTCAATCTTACCTCATATATTGCCTATATAATCTTCTGTCAATGTCTTTGTGTCAGGTATAAAAGTTTTTGACGTCTCACAATGTCCTTGCCTTGCAGGTAATTTACGTGTAGCTCATATATGAGACTTAGATCACATTTAAAAGGTATCTCTTACAACGAGGGATAATCTTTCAGTGCAAAGTGTTGTATTTTCATCTGTTGGTAAATAATGAGGCAATTCCGGTCGTTAGTCACTCGTCTTAATCGATAAATGTTCCTATTTAAAACTGAGAGGTGCACCAAAAGGGGCTCGTCTGGGATACCAATGACGTCACTTTATAAACTGCGGTCTGACACTTTATCTTCGGGTCAGAATCGAAAGCAAACTATAGACGGCTAAAGGCAAGCACGTATAACCGCTCTCTACTATTTTCAGATCGGTGTCGATAAATAAATCGTTCCCATAACACAGATCAGTTAGGGTTTGGGTTAGCTGCTATGTTAGGGTTAGGGTTAAGGTTGTTAGGGTTTGCTGCTATGTTAGGGTTAGGGTTAAGGTTGTTAGGGTTTGCTGCTATGTTAGGGTTAGGGTTAAGGTTGTTAGGGGTTGCTGCTATGTTAGGGTTAGGGTTAAGGTTGTTAGGGTTTGCTGCTATGTTAGGGTTAGGGTTGTTAGGGTTTGCTGCTATGTTAGGGTTAGGGTTGTTAGGGTTAGATGCTATGTTATGGTTAGGGTTAGGGTTGTTAGGGTTTGTTGCTATGTTAGGGTTAGGGTTGTTAGGGTTAGATGCTATGTTATGGTTAGGGTTAAGGTTGTTAGGGTTTGCTGCTATGTTAGGGTTAGGGTTGTTAGGGTTTGCTGGTTTGTTAGGGTTAGATGCTATGTTAGGGTTAGGGTTGTTAGGGTTTGCTGCTATGTTAGGGTTAGGGTTGTTAGGGTTTGCTGCTATGTTAGGGTTAGGGTTGTTAGGGTTAGATGCTATGTTAGGGTTAGGGTTGTTAGGGTTAGATGTTATGTTATGGTTAGGGTTATTTTTTTTTTTTTTTTTTTTTTTTTTTTTTGTATACAAGATCGAGGCTCGTGAAAGAGCTAACAATAATCACAAAAAAGACAAACCGACACACAAAACACAAAAAAACAAGGGGAGCGGCAGACAAGATGGGGAGAGAGGGGGAAGGACACAAACACAACATTTGAGAGCAGGGACATCGGGAGGACTTGGGGGGAAGTGGGAGAGGAATAAAACATATGAACGCTGCAAGGACTCTGGGGTGAATTACCGGGGGTAGAAAAGATCAAGGTTTTCGATGGGGGAAGATAAGAGATGGTGGTGAACAGCTGTTTTAAAGACCTGGAGGGAGGAGTGGGATTGAATGGAGTGGGGGAGTTTGTTCCAGAGGCGGGAGAAAAGGGGAATGAAAGAGTGAAGGTGAGCAGAGAGCCTAGACTTTGGCAGTTTAACCATAAGAGGGTTGCAGGCAGATCTTGTGCGACCTGAAGGAATATTTGGGGGACAGAGCACAGAGAGAGCTGGGGGAGCAAGGCCAGAGAGGAGTCGGTAGAAGACAGAAAGACCACCAACCTGCCTGCGGTGAGTGAGTGAAAGGCCCTCGGAGTTGACTACATCGCAGGAGATTCCAATGATTCTGAAAGCTTTGGCCTCAACAGCGTGAAGCCGAGCAAGGTGTGAGGCAGGAGCACCAGCCCAGAGGGGGGAACAGTATTCCATTGAGCTGCGGATGAAAGCCTTGTATGTGGTGAGGAGCTCAGGTGTGCCAAGGAAGGACTTCGCACGACGGAGGATGCCCAGTCGGCGACTGGCTTTGGAGGCCAGCTTGGAAATGTGGTTTTCCCAAGAAAGATCATGGCAGATAGTGAGACCCAAAAGCTTGAGCGACAGAACTTCTTGGAGAGGATTGTTGAGAAAGTAGATGGGAGGGTTGTCCAGTCGGTCCTTTCGGAGAGACATTGTAAGAGTGTGAGATTTGTCAGGATTGAAAGACATGTTCCACTTGTTTGACCAGTCTGTGATTTTGAGATTGTGATTTTGTCCAGGTCTGCAGAGAGTGAGGAGGCTGCAGACTGCCGATCTGAGGGATGAGGAATGGAGCGGCAGATAGTGGAGTCATCAGCAAAGAGATAGAGAGGATTTTCCAGAGAGTCGGAGAGGTCATTGATGAAGACCAGAAATAGCACAGGGCCCAGAACACTGCCTTGGGGAACTCCAGCCAGAACAGGAAGGGAAGATGAGAGAAATCCATTCAGGGCCACACGTTGCCTACGACCAGAGAGGAAATCCGCAAGCCATGAGTGGAGATTTCCCTGAATACCATAGGAGGTGAGTTTGGTGAGCAGAGCTGGGTGCCAGACTGTATCGAAGGCACGTGATATGTCAAGTGAGACAGCTCTGATTTCCTGTTTGGCATTGAGGACCTCCATCCATTGTTGAGACAGCAGAAGCAACATGTCCAGAGTAGAATGACCTGGTCTGAATCCAAATTGATGATCAGAGATCAAGCCATTGGAGAAGAGGAAGGATTTGATATCTGAAGCAATGATGGATTCCATGACTTTGCTGATAATTGGGAGCAGGCTGATTGGTCTGTAGTTGCAAGGATCTGTTTTTGCACCTTTTTTGTGTAAAGCGGTAATGTTTGCTGATTTCCAAGATGCTGGCAGATGACCTTGAGCAAAAGAGAGGGTGAAAAGAACAGAGAGAGGGTGAGATAGAGCGGCAGAGCAGGATTTTAGGACCCGAGGGCTGATGCCATCTGGGCCAGTTGCAGAATCAGAGTCGAGGTTTGATAAAAACTTCTCCACCTTGTCAGGAGAGAAGGACACAGAGTCCAGGAGCAGTTGGGTTCGACTGGGAAAGGTGGGAACAGAGAGAGATGGGTTTGGGACACAAGATTTTGAGGCAAACACAGAGTTGAGGCATTCGGCTTTGTCACGTGCGGTGTCAACTGTGTAGCCATTTGAGGTAAGGGAGGGGATGGAGGGGGAACAAACACCAGAAACGGATTTGACCAGACGCCACCAGGATTTGGAGGAAGGAGACAGGTTTGAGAGTTCAAACTTGAGTGTGGAGAGATAGTGCTTCCTGGCACTCCTGAGGGTAGAAACACACTTGTTTCGAGCTTGGTGGAAGGAACTGAGATTGCCTTCAGTTGGATTTGCCTTCCAAGAGGCAAAGGCAAGTTGTTTGAGGGCAACTGCCTCACCACAAGATTCAGTGTACCATGGACGGGAGGAAGGGTAAGACAACTGAAGACGAGATGGGATAAATCTGTGCATGAGAGAGAGCAGTTTGCTTTGGAAGAATTCCCAGGAAGAATTGATGTCAGAGGCATTAGAGATGGGAGACCAGTCCAGTTGATTGATGGCTGCTTGCAGACCGTGCCAGTCGGCCTGAGTGAAATGCCAGATTCGTCGGCGCTGAGGAGGCTCTCTGAGAATGGCCAGTGAGATGTCCACTTTAACAAGCACATGATCAGAAGAACCGATTGGAGCAGAAGAAGAGCAGCAGACATTTGCAGGGAAGTTAGTCATAACCAAGTCCAGAAGAGAAGATACTCCATTGACTGAGATCCGGGTTGGGAAATTGACAGATTGTGTCAGTCCCAATGAGTCGCAGAAGTCCTTTGCTGAGGTGCCATGGCTGGTGAGAGATGAACCCACACCCAGCCAGCTGGCATGATGACAGTTGAAGTCACCACATATGAGGAAGAGAGAGTTTGGATGAGTTGATAGAAGTTGGTCCATGTTGTCCGACAGAGAAATGTAAATGGAGTCATCACTGTTTGGAGGACGGTACAGAACACATATGAACAAAAGGTGGGAGCGGAGAGGAAGCCATAGCCAGAGGTACTCCTGTGGGTGGGGTGGAGAGAGGGCAGTGCAGGGAGAGTGAGGAAGAGAGTTTTTGATAAAGATAGCCACCCCACCACCAGGACGAGGATCAGGTCTATCGTACCGGAGGAGGGAGTAACCAGGAAGAGATATTAAGGAATCGGAGACATCTTGAAGGAGGAAGGTTTTCTGTTAAGCAGATCAAGTCTGGATTGTCAGAAGCAACCTGAATGGAGAGATCAATCAGGTTTGAGCGAAGGCCCCGGATGTTTGAGGTCCATACCGTTAGTGAGGAGAGATGGGGAGCATCGGGTGCAGGACAGGGGAGGGGAGGGGTAGGGTCAGATGAAGGGTGAGAGGGGGATGTAGGAAGAGCAGTTGATAGTGTGTCAGAGATTACAGAGGAGTTACAAGAAAGGGAAGGATGAGGAGGACGAAAGGTTTGATGGTGATGGAATGAGGCACAGTGAGAGTTTGTTTGAGGGGGGGCAGAGGAAAGTAGAAGGTTGGGGGAGGTGGGGGTATGACATAGGAGGGAGAGGAAGTGGGGAGGAGGCAGCTTTGAGAAGGAGGTGGGAGGAGGGAGAATTTGGGAGGGATGGTTGGGGGGGAGATTTGAAGGGGAGGGGCAAGGGGGGAGTTTAGAAAGTGGTTGATTAATGAAAGATGAACATATATAACAAATTGGGTTTGTTGTGATTTTCAAGTTAGCGAGTCGTTTAAGAACGATGGAGGAGGGATGGAATGAATGAGAATTTAGAGCATGGAGTGATTTGGAATCATAAGAGATTGAATATTTTTTTGAAATGGAATGAGTTGAAGAGGAAATTGAAAGGAGCCTTTTAAATAAGAAGAAAAACAGCGTGTTGTAATAAACCACTGAATAAAACAATGAAGGGGATAGTTGAAACATATTTAAACAGAACTGTGAAGAACAATCTTCTATTCACAAAAATACCAATGGGGAGAGGAAGCCTAGCGCGACGACCACGAGTCACTTGAACAGGGCAAAAGGTGGAAGGCAATGTTGTTAGGGTTAGATGCTGTGTTACGGTTAGGGTTAGGTTTGTTAGGGTTAGATGCTATGTTAGGGTTAGGGTTTGCTGGTTTGTTAGGATTTGCTGCTATGTTAGGGTTAGGGTTGTTAGGGTTAGATGCTGTGTTACGGTTAGGGTTAGGTTTGTTAGGGTTAGATGCTATGTTAGGGTTAGGGTTTGCTGGTTTGTTAGGGTTAGATGCTATGTTAGGGTTAGGGTTAGGTTTGTTAGGGTTAGATGCTGTGTTACGGTTAGGGTTTGCTGGTTTGTTAGGGTTAGATGCTATGTTAGGGTTAGGGTTGTTAGGGTTTGCTACTATGTTAGGGTTAGGGTTTGCTGCTATGTTAGGGTTAGGGTTGTTAGGGTTAGATGCTGTGTTACGGTTAGGGTTAGGTTTGTTAGGGTTAGATGCTATGTTAGCGTTAGGGTTTGCTGGTTTGTTAGGGTTTGCTGGTATGTTAGGGTTAGGGTTGTTAGGGTTAGATGCTGTGTTACGTTTGGGTTAGGTTTGTTAGGGTTAGATGCTGTGTTACGGTTAGGGTTTGCTGGTTTGTTAGGGTTAGATGCTATGTTAGGGTTAGGGTTTGCTGGTTTGTTAGGATTTGCTGCTATGTTAGGGTTAGGGTTGTCAGGGTTAGATGCTGTGTTACGGTTAGGGTTAGGTTTGTTAGGGTTAGATGCTATGTTAGGGTTAGGGTTGTTAGGGTTTGCTACTATGTTAGGGTTAGGGTTTGCTGCTATGTTAGGGTTAGGGTTGTTAGGGTTTGCTGTTATGTTAGGGTTAGGGTTGTTAGGGTTAGATGCTGTGTTATGGTTAGGGTTAGGTTTGTTAGGGTTAGATGCTGTGTTACGGTTAGGGTTTGCTGGTTTGTTAGGGTTAGATGCTATGTTAGGGTTAGGGTTTGCTGGTTTGTTAGGGTTAGATGCTATGTTAGGGTTAGGGTTTGCTGGTTTGTTAGGGTTTGCTGCTATGTTAGGGTTAGGGTTGTTAGGGTTAGATGCTGTGTTACGGTTAGGGTTAGGTTTGTTAGGGTTAGATGCTATGTTAGCGTTAGGGTTTGCTGGTTTGTTAGGGTTTGCTGCTATGTTAGGGTTAGGGTTTGCTGGTTTGTTAGGGTTAGATGCTATGTTAGCGTTAGGGTTTGCTGGTTTGTTAGGGTTTGCTGCTATGTTAGGGTTAGGGTTGTTAGGGTTAGATGCTGTGTTACGGTTAGGGTTAGGTTTGTTAGGGTTAGATGCTGTGTTACGGTTAGGGTTTGCTGGTTTGTTAGGGTTAGATGCTATGTTAGGGTTAGGGTTTGCTGGTTTGTTAGGATTTGCTGCTATGTTAGGGTTAGGGTTGTTAGGGTTAGATGCTGTGTTACAGTTAGGGCTAGGTTTGTTAGGGTTAGATGCTATGTTAGGGTTAGGGTTGTTAGGGTTTGCTACTATGTTAGGGTTAGGGTTTGCTGCTATGTTAGGGTTAGGGTTGTTAGGGTTTGCTGTTATGTTAGGGTTAGGGTTGTTAGGGTTAGATGCTGTGTTATGGTTAGGGTTAGGTTTGTTAGGGTTAGATGCTGTGTTACGGTTAGGGTTTGCTGGTTTGTTAGGGTTAGATGCTATGTTAGGGTTAGGGTTTGCTGGTTTGTTAGGGTTAGATGCTATGTTAGGGTTAGGGTTTGCTGGTTTGTTAGGGTTTGCTGCTATGTTAGGGTTAGGGTTGTTAGGGTTAGATGCTGTGTTACGGTTAGGGTTGTTAGGGTTTGCTGCTATGTTAGGGTTAGGGTTGTTAGGGTTAGATGCTGTGTTACGGTTAGGGTTAGGTTTGTTAGGGTTAGATGCTATGTTAGCGTTAGGGTTTGCTGGTTTGTTAGGGTTTGCTGCTATGTTAGGGTTAGGGTTGTTAGTGTTTGCTGCTATGTTATGGTTAGGGTTGTTAGGGTTAGATGCTATGTTACGGTTAGGGTTGTTAGGGTTTGCTGCTATGTTAGGGTTAGGGTTGTTAGGGTTAGATGCTGTGTTACGGTTAGGGTTAGGGTTGTTAGGGATGTTAGGGTTTGCTGCTATGTTACAGTTAGGGTTAGGGTTGTTAGTGTTTGCTGCTATGTTAGGGTTAGGGTTGTTAGTGTTTGCTGCTATGTTATGGTTAGGGTTGTTAGGGTTAGATGCTATGTTACGGTTAGGATTAGGGTTGTTAGGGTTTGCTGGTTTGTTAGGGTTAGGGTTGTTAGTGTTTGCTGCTATGTTATGGTTAGGGTTGTTAGGGGTAGATGCTATGTTACGGTTAGGGTTAGGGTTGTTAGGGTTTGCTACTATGTTAGGGTTAGGGTTTGCTGCTATGTTAGGGTTAGGGTTGTTAGGGTTTGCTGTTATGTTAGGGTTAGGGTTGTTAGGGTTAGATGCTGTGTTACGGTTAGGGTTAGGTTTGTTAGGGTTAGATGCTATGTTAGGGTTAGGGTTGTTAGGGTTTGCTGCTATGTTAGGGTTAGGGTTTGCTGCTATGTTAGGGTTAGGGTTGTTAGGGTTTGCTGCTATGTTAGGGTTAGGGTTGTTAGGGTTTGCTGCTATGTTAGGGTTAGGGTTGTTAGGGTTAGATGCTGTGTTACGGTTAGGGTTTGCTGGTTTGTTAGGGTTAGATGCTATGTTAGGGTTAGGGTTGTTAGTGTTTGCTGCTATGTTATGGTTAGGGTTGTTAGGGTTAGATGCTATGTTACGGTTAGGATTAGGGTTGTTAGGGTTTGCTGCTATGTTAGGGTTAGGGTTGTTAGTGTTTGCTGCTATGTTATGGTTAGGGTTATTAGGGTTAGATGCTATGTTACGGTTAGGATTAGGGTTGTTAGTGTTTGCTGCTATGTTAGGGTTAGGGTTGTTAGGGTTTGCTGCTATGTTAGGGTTAGGGTTGTTTGGGTTTGCTGCTATGTTAGGGTTAGGGTTGTTAGGGTTTGCTGCTATGTTAGGGTTAGGGTTGTTAGGGTTAGATGCTGTGTTACGGTTAGGGTTAGGTTTGTTAGGGATGTTAGTGTTTGCTGCTATGTTACAGTTAGGGTTCGGGTTGTTAGTGTTTGATGCTATGTTAGGGTTAGGGTTGTTAGAGTTTGCTGCTATGTTACAGTTAGGGTTAGGGTTGTTAGAGTTTGCTGCTATGTTACAGTTAGGGTTAGGGTTGTTAGTGTTTGCTGCTATGTTATGGTTCGGGTTGTTAGAGTTTGCTGCTATGTTACAGTTAGGGTTAGGGATGTTAGTGTTTGCTGCTATGTTACAGTTAGGGTTAGGGTTGTTAGTGTTTGCTGCTATGTTATGGTTCGGGTTGTTAGAGTTTGCTGCTATGTTACAGTTAGGGTTAGGGATGTTAGTGTTTGCTGCTATGTTACAGTTAGGGTTAGGGTTGTTAGTGTTTGCTGCTATGTTAGGGTTAGGGTTGTTAGAGTTTGCTGCTATGTTACAGTTAGGGTTAGGGATGTTAGTGTTTGCTGCTATGTTACAGTTAGGGTTAGGGTTGTTAGTGTTTGCTGCTATGTTATGGTTCGGGTTGTTTGAGTTTGCTGCTATGTTAGGGTTTGGGTTGTTAGGGTTTGCTGCTATGTTAGGGTTAGGGTTGTTAGGGTTAGATGCTGTGTTACGGTTAGGGTTAGGTTTGTTAGGGATGTTAGTGTTTGCTGCTATGTTACAGTTAGGGTTAGGGTTGTTAGTGTTTGCTGCTATGTTAGGGTTATTGTTGTTAGTGTTTGCTGCTATGTTAGGGTTAGGGTTGTTAGGGTTAGATGCTGTGTTACGGTTAGGATTAGGGTTGTTAGTGTTTGCTGCTATGTTAGGGTTAGGGTTGTTAGGGTTAGATGCTGTGTTACGGTTAGGATTAGGGTTGTTAGTGTTTGCTGCTATGTTAGGGTTAGGGTTGTTAGGGTTAGATGCTGTGTTACGGTTAGGGTTAGGGTTGTTAGGGATGTTAGGGTTTGCTGCTATGTTACAGTTAGGGTTAGGGTTGTTAGTGTTTGCTGCTATGTTAGGGTTAGGGTTGTTAGTATTTGCTGCTATGTTATGGTTAGGGTTGTTAGGGTTTGCTGCTATGTTAGGGTTAGGATTAGGGTTGTTAGGGTTTGCTGGTTTGTTAGGGTTAGATGCTATGTTAGGGTTAGGGTTGTTAGGGTTAGATGCTGTGTTACGGTTAGGGTTAGGTTTGTTAGGGATGTTAGTGTTTGCTGCTATGTTACAGTTAGGGTTAGGGTTGTTAGTGTTTGCTGCTATGTTAGGGTTAGGGTTGTTAGGGTTAGATGCTATGTTATGGTTAGGGTTAGGGTTGTTAGTGTTTGCTGCTATGTTAGGGTTAGGATTGTTAGGGTTTGCTGCTATGTTAGGGTTAGGATTGTTAGGGTTTGCTGCTATGTTAGGGTTAGAGTTGTTAGGGTTAGATGCTATGTTACAGTTAGGGTTAGGTTTGTTAGGGATGTTAGTGTTTGCTGCTATGTTACAGTTAGGTTTAGGGTTGTTAGTGTTTGCTGCTATGTTAGGGTTAGGGTTGTTATGGTTAGATGCTATGTTACAGTTAGGGTTAGGGTTATTAGTGTTTGCTGCTATGTTAGGGTTAGGATTGTTAGGGTTTGCTGCTATGTTAGGGTTAGGGTTGTTAGGGTTAGATGCTATGTTACAGTTAGGGTTAGGATTGTTAGGGTTTGCTGCTATGTTAGGGTTAGGGTTGTTAGGGTTTGCTGCTATGTTAGGGTTAGGGTTGTTAGGGTTTGCTGCTATGTATGCCGAGTTGACAACATAGGTAGATTAATTCATTTATTCGAGAATTTGAGCCATTTGCATGTTTTATTCCTCTTTTCCGTGATCACACACGTCGTCGGGGAGAAGTGTTGACATGGGATTTATTTTGCATTACGAGTGTAGTTGTTATCATCACCTATTCTTTCTGTGCTCAAACAGAAGACAAAACCGCCAGGTTCAGACATGCACACATTGTACTCCGTAATACCAATTCCCTAAAGTGTTGACACCGTGACTGTGAGCCACAATTCACCAAGGTCATTCCATTTGACATTTTCATTACGACCACGCATTACTTTGGTGTTCCGTCACTTCAGCTATTTCATCCATGTTTGCCACGTGTAAAGATAAACTAAAACCCAAATTAAAAATTTGACAATTCATGGGATTTTTACTTCGTATATTTACGTGAATCTCGGCCCAGCTATAAACTGTCGTCCTGGTGTTTCGCAGGCAATGTGTGTGCCGTTCCTTTCGATGGACGTTAAACTGGGCAACAGGGGTCTTCCTGAACTGTAGGTGAGTTTTCGCCGGCACCCTGAACAAATTTTTTAATTACTCACCTAACCCACAGGTAGCGCTCCATCAGTAGCACAGCTTTGCCCCCAGCAGATGATGCTACCGCAACCTGTATTGCATGTAAAAGAAGAATGGGAAACAACAATAGACAAAGTCCTACTCAGGAAGAGCTCTTGAAGACGACTTCAAGGCATTTCCTCAAATGAGAAAAGAGAGCCATGGAAGAGTGGAGCTGAGCATTGAGTTTTGACTTTGGCAAGGTAACAAAGAATCTTTTTCTGGCAGGAGGCATGCAACCTTGAGAGGCATAGCCTGTGTGGAAAGGGGAAAGCGAAGAAGCAAGACCACAATAGAGGCAATAAAAAGTTGTGATGTTACCAACCTGCCGACGGTGAGCAAGAAGCAGACCATGCCATCCTGCTTTCTGAGGGAACGTTCCAAAGATATAAGTCGAGGGGAGCAAGATGGCAAGCGGCACATCAACCCACAGTGACGGGCCACGTAGCATGAGACTCTGGATGAAGGTCTTGGACATCATTGTAGGTAAACTCTGGATGAAGGCTTTGTACTTATTTGTACTTTGTACTTTGTACAAGGTAAACTCTTGATGAAGGCTTCTTTTTCTTTTTTTTCTTTTTTTTTGTATACAGAATCGAGGCTCGTGAAAGAGCTAACATTTATCAAACAAACAAATCGAACAAACAAGCAAACAAAGTATATAAAAAGGGGAGCGGTAGACAAGATGGGGAGAGAAGGGGAAGCACACAAAAACAACATTTGAGAGCAGGGACATCGGGAGATGTGTGGGAGGGAGAGGGCTTGGGCGGAGACAGGATAGGTATAAAACGCAAGGACACCAAGGACTTCCAGGAAAGACGTTGGTATTTCAAAAAAGTGGATTTGGGGTGAAATTAGCGGGGGTAGAAAAGATCTAGGTTTTGGATGGGGGCAGATAAGCGATGGTGGTGAACAGCTGTTTTAAAGACCTGGAGGGAGGAGTGGGATTGAAGAGAGTGAGGGAGTTTGTTCCAGAGGCGGGAGAAAAGAGGAACGAAGGAGTGAAGGTGAGCAGAGAGTCTTGATTTTGGCAGTTTAACCATAACCGGGTTGCAGGTAGATCTTGTGCGACCTGCAGGAATATTTGGGGGGACAGAGCCCAGAGAGAGCTGGGGGAGCAAGGCCGGAGAGGAGTCGGTAGAAGACGGAAAGACCACCAACCTGCCTGCGGTGAGTAAGTGAAAGGCCCTCGGAGATAGCGTCATCGCGGGAGATTCCAATGATTTATGAACGCTTTGGTTTCAACAGGGTGAAGACGAGCTAGGTGTGAGGCAGGAGCACCAGCCCAGAGGGGAGAGCAGTACTCCATTGAGCTGCGGATGGAAGCCTTGTATGTGGTGAGGAGCTCAGGTGTGCCAAGGAAGGACTTCGCACGATGGAGAACGCCCAGTCGGCGACTGGCTTTGGAGGCCAGATTGGAAATGTGGTTTTCCCAGGAACGATCATGGCAGGTTTGTACATCATTGTAGGTAAACTCTTGATGAAGGCTTTGTACATCATTGCAGGTAAACTCTGGATGAAGGCTTTGTACATCATTGTAGGTAAACTCTGGATGAAGGCTTTGTACATCATTGCAGGTAAACTCTGGATGAAGGCTTTGTACATCATTGTAGTTAAGCTCTTGATGAAGGCTTTGTACATCATTGCAGATAAACTCTTGATGAAGGCTTTGTACATCATTGTAGGTAAACTCTGGATGAAGGCTTTGTACATCATTGTAGGTAAACTCTGGATGAAGGCTTTGTACATCATTGCAGGTGAAATCTGGATGAAGGCTTTGTACATCATTGTAGTTAAACTCTTGATGAAGGCTTTGTGCATCATTGCAGGTGAACTCTTGATGAAGGCTTTGTAAATCATTGCAGGTAAACTCTTGATGAAGGCTTTGTGCATCATTGTAGGTAAACTCTGGATGAAGGCTTTGTAAATCATTGCAGGTAAACTCTTGATGAAGGCTTTGTGCATCATTGTAGGTAAACTCTTGATGAAGGCGTCGTACATCATTGTAGGTAAACTCTGGATGAAGGCTTCGTACATCATTGCAGGTAAACTCTTGATGAAGGCTTTGTGCATCATTGTAGGTAAACTCTGGATGAAGGCTTTGTAAATCATTGCAGGTAAACTCTTGATGAAGGCTTTGTGCATCATTGTAGGTAAACTCTTGATGAAGGCTTCGTACATCATTGCAGGTAAACTCTGGATGAAGGCTGTTGTGGAAAACCATTCAGGTCCGCACAACTTTAGTCCAACGGTTTGGTTTAATTGCATTTAGATCATCAGATCATTCCTGTAAGTAGAAATACACAATAAGCATACGATGCGACATCTCATAAAGCCATTCATATCAGTCAATGCAAGCAAGCTAGATATTCTATAAAGGCGTACCATTAACGAGGCTACCGATGTAACATGTCACAAGGGAGAAGTCTCGGAGCACTGACACAGCAACGGGTCTTATAGTCACGCCCCTAGTGGGGACAACAATGACAGCGAGCAGCGAGCATCCCCACCCGGGTTCAGTACGGATACGATTTCACTACATTCACCCCCCGTCAGAATTATACGGCCGCGTGGCTAAAAGCGAGTGAGCGTCAGCATGGGCGCGGAGTATCAGTCGGCCCAACCGTAGCGGGCCGGGCGGCGAATTTCTCTGCCAGCACGCGTTCGAAATTCCCCGGGTACGGCGTCTCGTAACCCTGTATCCCCGGTGTCAGAGGCGTCAACAGGGTCGGGTGATGAAGGGGGTAACGCCAAGTCGTCGGACCCGGGCAGTCTCGACGGGGGGAGGGTCGGTGGACTATCGGCGATGGGAGCGTCGGGAGAGGTCATAGTCTCATAGATGGGTTCGACCGGTTCGTCCGATTCCCTACTAAGGTCGTCGACCCCGCAAGGGGCAAGATGACGAACGGAGACAGTAGTCTCACGACCATCAGACGTCATCACACGAGCATGCTCAGGATTAGCCTGGAGAATCTGCACTTTGTCCACAAGGGGGTCGTACTTGCTCGCGCGAACTGCCCGTTTAAGGTAGGCCGGCCCGGGCCCAGCGAGCCAACTGGGCAAAGACCGTATACACCCCGAGCTCCTGGGGTGGTGGAAAAGACGCTCGTGGGGAGTTTGGTTAGTTGCCGTACTCAGGAGTGCCCGGATTGAGTTCAACGCCGCAGGTAGCGACCAAGCCCATTTATCGAGGCCCCGGCCGTGGGTCCGGAGATGGAGCATGACGGCCCTCCAGATAATCCCGTTGAAGCGTTCGATCTGCCCATTAGCCTGGGGTCTATACGGCGTGGTGTAACTAGACGCAACGTTGTTTTGGAGCAGATAGCCGCGCACCTCCTGAGACAAGAAGACTGCACCCCGGTCGGTATGGACATAGGCCGGGTAACCGAACATTGAGAACAAGTTCTGTAAGCAACGCATCACCGTGGCAGCAGTCATGTCCGCGCACATATAAGCAAAGGGGAATCGTGAGTACTCATCAACGATAGTGAGCAGATAGCGAGAGCCGCTCGACACCGGCAAAGGGCCCTTGAAATCCATCGCCAAGCGTTCCCACGGGCGTGTAGCCTTCACCAGAGTCCCCATAGGGGGGTTATAGAAACGCGGTTTGATTTCCGCGCAGATAGCGCAGTCGCGACAGATACGGCGGATATCGTCAATCGAGTAAGGGAGATTCCCACTCCGCACGAAATGAGCGAAACGCGTTACGCCGGGATGGCCCGCAGTAGCATGCAGCACCCGTAGGCCCTCCAACGAGGTGATACCAGCACATGTAGTGGGGCGCGATAAGGCATCGGCGGCCTGGTTATCCTTCCCTGGGCGATATTTGATGGTGTAACAGAAGTCGGCGAGTTCGATACGCCAGCGAGTGATTTTCTCATTCTTAATGCGCTGGGCGTGTAAGGTGTCGTACATGAACGCAACGCTTTGCTGGTCCGTGATGATTTGGAAGCTCCGCCCGAGTAGGTACGGGCGCCATCGCCGAATAGACTCGACGATCGCATACGCTTCCTTTTCAACGGACGAGTGCCGCCGCTCAGCGGAGGTAAGAGTCCGTGAAAAGAAAGCCACGGGACGTCCCCCTTGGGAGAGGGTCGCCGCGATGGCCTGATCCGAGGCGTCACTTTCGAGGACGAACGAGCCGCTCTCGTCGATGGTTGCTACGGCGGCTCGGGCGATGTCGGTCTTAAGACCTTCAAAGGCCGTCAATGCGGCCGAACTCAGGGGAAAAGTGTCGCAGGCCACAAGGGGGCGAAGTTTCGCGGAGAAATTTTGCACCCATTTGGAGTAATGGGCGAACAGCCCAAGGGCGCGTTTCAGGGACGCCCGATCGCAGGGAGGGGCCATGTCGAGCAAAGGTCGCAGACGTTCCTTATCCGGAGAGACAGAGCCATGGGTCACGGTGTACCCCAGAAGATCTATGGTGCGTAGGGAGTATCGGCACTTATCCTCGTTCATAGTTAAGTGATACCGTTGCGCGACCTCAAGGAAGCGCTTCAGATTAGCGTCATGGTGCCCTTGGTCATATCCACAAACCGTAAGGTTATCGAGGTAGACGAAAACATCGGTTAAGTGCTCCCGCGCAACGAGGTCATCCATGGCCCTCTGGAAACAAGCGACCCCGTTCGTCACCCCAAAGGGCAATCGTGTGAATTGGTACAACCGCTGCCCCGACTCGAAAGCGGTATAGATACGATCCGCCCTAGAGATAGGGATCTGGTGGTACGCACTACGGAGATCGAGAGTACTATAGACCGAATACTGGGACACCTGTTGCACTAGCGCGTCCATCCCCGGAAGGGGGTAGGCATCCAGCTGTGTAAAGCGGTTAATCGTTTGGGAATAGTCGATCACCATGCGTTTGCGATGGGCCTCACTGCGCACCACTAAGACCTGGGCACGCCACGGCGACCTACTAGGTTCTATGATGCCGTCTTTCAAGAGCTGAGTCGTTTCGTCCGCAATGAATTGCATGTCCGCGCGAGAGTAGCGTCTCGATTTTACCGCGACAGGGGTACAGTCGGAGGTTAGATTGGGGAACAGTGAAAGCGGACGGACGTCCATTTGCGCTAGGGCGCACACCGTTAGCGCGTCGTCCGCCCCCACAACAAGAGTGTCAGGCCCACCGAACTCCATTACCAGACGTCCATGCAGCTTAAGAAAATCGTGTCCTAGCAGAATATCAGCACATAAAGCGGGTAAAACCATAAGGTGTACATCAGGGAAAACCCGTCCCTTTAGCACTAGTTTCAATCGGCATTCCCCTTTTGTGCTAAGCCGGAGTCCCTGGGAAGCCATGAAGATCCGTCTCGTAGACCGCCCGATCCGCCATCCATGCCTGAGCACAAGTCGCTGGTCGATAAAACTATCCGTAGATCCGGTGTCCACCAAGGCCTGAACACAATGGCCCTCAACCATAAGGGGAATAAGGGCTTGAGCCAGGCCAGACGAGGCAGCTGGGAGCGGGACTGAGCCCCCCGAATGGGTCGGACCAGCCTCGCGGGTGGATCCTACACCAGCAGCAGTTTTGCGATCGTGGCCGGTGTCTGCGTTGACCATGGGGAATCCATTATCGTCATCAGAGGGCTTTCCCCAGCATTCCGGTGTTTCGCGATTCAAAATCCGACGAGAAAAGGCCTCCGTAGTATTTGGCATCGCCTTTTGACACTCCTGGCAGATAAAGGCTTCCGTTGAAGCCGAAATCGCCTTTTTCGTTTGGTCGCTTTGACAAAAGGCTTCCGTAGTATTCGAAATCGCCTTTTTCGTTTGGTCGCTTTGACAAAAGGCTTCCGTAGTAGTATTCGAAATCGCCTTTTTCGTTTGGTCGCTTTGACAAAAGGCTTCCGTAGTATTCGAAAGCTGTTTCTTCCCTTGCGTGGCTCGAGGTTTGGCCAAGGACGCGACCTTTGTCCCCGATGGAGAATGAGACGTTGGTGGCTGTCCGGTGGCGCCAGTCAAGGTTGTCTGCGCGCCCAGCGGGCCGCGGAGAGGGGCCCTCCCCTTCGAAGTCGGGTAAGGCGCTGGGCTCGTGGGTTCTGCTACAAGCCCGTTCAAGGTTGCCGCGCCTGCGCGACCGCGGCTGCGCGAGTCGAAGGGCCGCGAGCCGCGTGCCGATTTCTTGCACACTTTCGCGTAATGTCCCTTTAGCGAGCACAAATGGCAAATAGCGTCACGTGCCGGACACACGACTCGGGCATGACGAGGCCCTCCACAAAAAAAACATGCGGCCCCGCGCAAGGCCTTGGGTCTGCTGGTCGTAACGGCAGCTGTCAGGGTAGGGTCATCCTCCGGAGCCTCCCGGAGTTCAGCAGGCGGATCCACGTCCTCGTCAGTGGTACTCTCCGGCCGGGCGTGTAGTGAGGTGCCCGCCAAAAGGCGCGTGCGATCATAGGCGTTCGATTGCATCCGCGCTTCGGTATACACCGTCGCTTGCTCAACCGCCGTAGCGAAGGTCAGGTCGGTCTTCTCCAAGAGTTTGAGACGTAGTTCCTGGGAGGAGACCCCTGCTATGAAGGCATCTAAAAGTCGATCATCTTTAGCCTGCTCGGGAGTCCGTGGCTCCTTGGCGCTGTCCAGCATGAGCTGCCGGAGCTCCTGGGCGTAATGATCCATAGGCTCGTTGGGCTGCTGCCGCCGCGTCTGCAGCAAATAACGCGCATACACAGGGCTTTTTTCTTTTATATAAAGCCGCTTGAGCTCCGCGATGGTAAGATCATACGTCGTGCATTGAGCGACCGCGTGGTAGACCCGGTAGTCGATTTTTGAGTGTAATATTGCCAGCTTCGCGGCAGGCGTCGGAGCGGTCTCAGGCTCATCAAAGAGATGCTCCAGTTGTCGGAGCCAGTGCTTGAGTTGCAAGCCTCCGTCCGTGGCTTGTGGGTCGGCGCTGAAAATGGACACCGTCAACGTCTTGTTGCCAGCCATGTCAGCAGATCTTAAATGCAATTAAGTGTTGTGGAAAACCATTCAGGTCCGCACAACTTTAGTCCAACGGTTTGGTTTAATTGCATTTAGATCATCAGATCATTCCTGTAAGTAGAAATACACAATAAGCATACGATGCGACATCTCATAAAGCCATTCATATCAGTCAATGCAAGCAAGCTAGATATTCTATAAAGGCGTACCATTAACGAGGCTACCGATGTAACATGTCACAAGGGAGAAGTCTCGGAGCACTGACACAGCAACGGGTCTTATAGTCACGCCCCTAGTGGGGACAACAATGACAGCGAGCAGCGAGCATCCCCACCCGGGTTCAGTACGGATACGATTTCACTACAAAGGCTTTGTGCATCATTGTAGGTAAACTCTTGATGAAGGCTTCGTACATCATTGTAGGTAAACTCTGGATGAAGGCTTCGTACATCATTGCAGGTAAACTCTTGATGAAGGCTTCGTACATCATTGTAGGTAAACTCTGGAAGAAGGCTTTGTGCATCATTGTCGGTAAACTCTGGATGAAGGCTTTGTGCATCATTGCAGGTGAACTCTGGATGAAGGCTTTGTGCATCATTGCAGGTGAACTCTGGATGAAGGCTTTGTACATCATTGTAGTTAAACTATTGATGAAGGCTTTGTAAATCATTGCAGGTAAACTCTTGATGAAGGCTTTGTGCATCATTGTCGGTAAACTCTGGATGAAGGCTTTGTGCATCATTGTAGGTGAACTCTGGATGAAGGCTTTGTGCATCATTGCAGGTGAACTCTGGATGAAGGCTTTGTACATCATTGTAGTTAAACTATTGATGAAGGCTTTGTAAATCATTGCAGGTAAACTCTTGATGAAGGCTTTGTGCATCATTGCAGGTAAACTCTGGATGAAGGCTTTGTAAATCATTGCAGGTAAACTCTTGATGAAGGCTGTGTGCATCATTGTAGGTAAACTCTTGATGAAGGCTTCGTACTTCATTGAAGGTAAACTCTTGATGAAGGCTTTGTTCATCATTGCAGGTAAACTCTGGATGAAGGCTTCGTACATCATTGCCGGTAAACTCTGGATGAATGCTTTGTGCATCATTGTAGGTAAACTCTGGATGAAGACTTTGTACATCATTGTAGGTAAACTCTTGATGAAGGCTTCGTACATCGTTGTCGGTAGACTCTGGATGAAGGCTTTGTACATCATTGTAGGTAAACTCTTGATGAAGGCTTCGTACATCATTGTAGGTAAACTCTGGATGAAGGCTTCGTACATCATTGTAGGTAAACTCTGGATGAAGGCTTTGTGCATCATTGTAGGTAAACTCTGGATGAAGGCTTTGTGCATCATTGCAGGTAAACTCTGAATGAAGGCTTTGTACATCATTGCAGGTGAACTCTTGATGAAGGCTTTGTGCATCATTATAGGTAAACTCTTGATGAAGGCTTTGTAAATCATTGCAGGTGAACTCTTGATGAAGGCTCTGTGCATCATTATAGGTAAACTCTGGATGAAGGCTTTGTACATCATTGTAGGTAAACTCTGGATGAAGGCTTTGTACATCATTATAGGTAAAGTCTGGATGAAGGCTTTGTGCATCATTGCAGGTAAACTCTGGATGAAGGCTTTGTGCATCATTATAGGTAAACTCTGGATGAAGGCTTTGTACATCATTATAGGAAAACTCTGGATGAAGGCTTTGTACATCATTATAGGTAAACTCTGGATGAAGGCTTTGCACATCATTGCAGGTGAGCTCTTGATGAAGGCTTTGCACATCATTATAGGTAAACTCTGGATGAAGGCTTTGTACATCATTGTAGGTAAACTCTTGATGAAGGCTTTGTAGATCATTTTCGGTAAACTCTTGATGAAGGCTTTGCACATCATTGTCGGTAAACTCTGGATGAAGGCTTTGTACATCATTGTAGGTAAACTCTTGATGAAGGCTTTGCACATCATTGCAGGTAAACTCTTGATGAAGGCTTTGCACATCATTGTAGGTAAACTCTTGATGAAGGCTTTGTGCATCATTACAGGTAAACTCTTGATGAAGGCTTTGTACATCATTGTAGGTAAACTCTTGATGAAGGCTTTGTACATCATTGTAGGTAAACTCTTGATGAAGGCTTTGTACATCATTGTAGGTAAACTCTTGATGAAGGCTTTGTGCATCATTACAGGTAAACTCTTGATGAAGGCTTTGTGCATCATTACAGGTAAACTCTTGATGAAGGCTTTGTGCATCATTATAGGTAAACTCTTGATGAAGGCTTTGTACATCATTATAGGTAAACTCTTGATGAAGTCTTTGTACATCATTGTAGGTAAACTGTTGATGAAGGCTTTGTAAATCATTATAGGTAAACTCTTGATGAAGGCTTTGTGCATCATTACAGGTAAACTCTTGATGAAGGCTTTGTACATCATTATAGGTAAACTCTTGATGAAGGCTTTGTACATCATTGTAGGTAAACTCTTGATGAAGGCTTTGTACATCATTATAGGTAAACTCTTGATGAAGGCTTTGTACATCATTGTAGGTAAACTCTTGATGAAGGCTTTGTACATCATTGTAGGTAAACTCTGGATGAAGGCTTTGTACATCATTGTAGGTAAACTCTGGATGAAGGCTTTGTACATCATTATAGGTAAACTATTGATGAAGGCTTTGCACATCATTGTAGGTAAACTCGGGAGGAAGGCTTTGTACATCATTGTAGGTAAACTCTGGATGAAGGCTTTGCACATCATTGGAGGTAAACTCTTGATGAAGGCTTTGTACATCATTGTAGGTAAACTCTGGATGAAGGCTTTGCACATCATTGTAGGTAGACTCTGGATGAAGTCCTTGTACATCATTGCAGGTAAACTCTTGATGAAGGCTTTGTACATCATTATCGGTAAACTCTTGATGAAGTCCTTGTACATCATTGTAGGTAAACTCTTGATGAAGTCCTTGTACATCATTGTAGGTAAACTCTTGATGAAGGCTTTGTACATCATTGTAGGTAAACTCTTGATGAAGGCTTTGTGCATCATTGCAGGTAAACTCTTGATGAAGGCTTTGTGCATCATTGCAGGTACACTCTTGATGAAGGCTTTGTGCATCATTGCAGGTAAACTCTGGATGAAGGCTTTGTGCATCATTGCAGGTAAACTCTTGATGAAGGCTTTGTGCATCATTATCGGTAAACTCTTGATGAAGTCCTTGTACATCATTGTAGGTAAACTCTTGATGAAGTCCTTGTACATCATTGTAGGTAAACTCTGGATGAAGGCTTTGTGCATCATTGCAGGTAAACTCTTGATGAAGGCTTTGTGCATCATTATCGGTAAACTCTTGATGAAGTCCTTGTACATCATTGTAGGTAAACTCTTGATGAAGTCCTTGTACATCATTGTAGGTAAACTCTTGATGAAGTCCTTGTACATCATTGTAGGTAAACTCTTGATGAAGGCTTTGTACATCATTGTAGGTAAACTCTTGATGAAGGCTTTGTGCATCATTGCAGGTAAACTCTTGATGAAGGCTTTGTGCATCATTGCAGGTACACTCTTGATGAAGGCTTTGTGCATCATTGCAGGTAAACTCTGGATGAAGTCCTTGTACATCATTGCAGGTAAACTCTTGATGAAGGCTTTGTACATCATTATCGGTAAACTCTTGATGAAGTCCTTGTACATCATTGTAGGTAAACTCTTGATGAAGTCCTTGTACATCATTGTAGGTAAACTCTTGATGAAGGCTTTGTACATCATTGTAGGTAAACTCTTGATGAAGGCTTTGTGCATCATTGCAGGTAAACTCTTGATGAAGGCTTTGTGCATCATTGCAGGTACACTCTTGATGAAGGCTTTGTGCATCATTGCAGGTAAACTCTGGATGAAGGCTTTGTGCATCATTGTAGGTAAACTTTTGCTGAAGGCTTTGTACATCATTGCAGGTAAACTAAGGGTGGCAGAGGAAGGACTTGACCCAGCGAATTATTCCGATGTGAAGGCAGATTTTAAGGCCAGGTTGGAGCTATGATCTGCCGAGGTGAGGTTATACCTGATTGTTAACGAGATATGGGATCTCTGTAGAGTGTACCTCTCCAGAGGCTGACCGTAGCATTTTACCTGCTAGTCCTTATGGAGGATATAAGTTAGAATATGGATCTTTCTTCCACTAAAATGATCTTCCAGATGGTTATTACCAGTTAAGTATTTTCTCTAGATCGGTGGAGAGGGATTCTGACACAGCTTGCCAGGTGGAAGGGTGTTCAACAGTCCTGCACAGAGTAGTCACCTGCAAAGTGATACAATTGATTTTACAGTGATAAATACTAAATTGGTCCCATAAGACTACCTCGAGGATCTCTGGCCTCAAGAGGAACAGTTTGGGATAGAATTACAACCAAAACAAACAACTGCTTGCAATTACATGGGAAATCTGATAACCATTCGAGGAGACTAATGGATATCTTTTTTTTTATTGTTATAACAATGGTGCTGTCTGATCCAGTAGTGATGGAGGAGCCAAGAGAGGAGAATATTTTGTCCACCCTTGCAGGATGTCAGATGTTTGCAATGAGGGTGTAGAATGGGTACAGGAAGAGAGGAATTATGGACATTGGCCTTTCCTGCAAAAATAGTTGCGGCAGTCGCCTTACCATGAACAATGTCCATGGGGACCTGATCCTTCAAGAGCGGAAGAACAGATGAGAATGCGTCAGAAACAGAGTAGACCATTGCCTCCAAGTTTATGTGGATGGTGAAATACCTGTGAGTTCAAAATTCAGGTGGGTCTGATACACAATGCGGTGCATCGGAGGACTGAAACACTAGTTAGGAGCTTACTGAAGAGACATCAGGTTGTCATCAATGCAGAATTATTTTCAAGATGGGAAGACAAACTGCCTTCCAGTAATATCCTGACTGCATGAATCATTGCATTAGGGATGAGGTGTTTGGTAGGATAGCTGGAGGCTGAATGTCTGATCTGATTGAGGAAAGTCTATTTTTTATTTTTTTTCAAAATGAGCTCCAGGCATTGTTCATGTCTGGAAATGAAGAGATAGTCGATCAGTCAGTGAAGAGATGGTGGAGTACAGGACAGATGGAAATCATTAAACAGAAAATTATGCACTTCGTCCATTTTCCAGTAAATGTGGTCGAGGCAACTACATCCTGTCGACGATTGGCCAAAATGCGTGTGATATCATTGTATTTGAGCTATACCCTACGGCCTACACGATACCTGGCATCTTGATATCATCCTGCCACATCATCCTGCCACACTAATGGTGTTTCTTCCCCTGACTCATCACAGAGGGCATCTAAGAGATGTTGGACAGGTGTAGATTATTATACACTTCCATTACTGTGTGTTTAAGTTGCTGGTGTGTCACCAACACTGACAGACAGCGCACACACACACACACACACACACACACACACACACACACACACACACACACACACACACACACACACTTGAATTTTACATCCCAAATTTACTCCACCATCCAAATACCCAATTGCTTGGCCATTACCAATGTTGAATAGACAGTCTCTTGTTTCCCGACTGATCACCATGTTACTAAATAATCTTGTGCACAGGTATGATGTTGCTATGCAAATAAACCAGATAATATGCCTCCGCCCACATTTTTACATTATTATACATACCTGTACCAAGTTTGATATAAATTCCTTTAGCTGTTCTCAAGTTAACACATTTTTACGTGACATGACCTCTGACCTTTGACATCTTGGTGCCATAATCCAATCAGTTAATCTTTGCATCATATATACTTACACCAAATTTGTTCAAAATCCCATCACTTGTTCACAAGTTGGCCTGGCAATATAAATTTTACTTAACATGACCTCTGACCTTTGACATCCTGACCCCAAAATCGAATCAGTTCATCTTTCCATCATAATATATACAGACTTGGCATTTAATATGGAATATTTTTTTTGTGGGGGTGAACTTACTTTTCAAGATGTCTTAGAACCAAAAGGTCATTGGAATTATGTTGAAATTGTTCTAGATTTTGTTAATGTGACCTTTAAAAGAAACAAAAACCACATTTGACATTTCGAAACAAATAAATTGATCCTTGAAAGTGATGTAAACTGATATCGAACTCAATTCATGGACAGTACTGTATTAAACTTCTGTACGTTTTCCAGAAGTATCTCTTTATTTTGCACATTAGCCAAAAAAAATTTTCAACAAAAACAAAAGTTAAATTACGACTGGGATTACGGACAGTAAAATTACAGTTCAGTACTTCGTGTAACCCCCACGAGCATTCAGGAGAGCACGTACACGGTGAGGCATGCTGTTCACGAGATTTGCCAAGGTTTGGACAGGAATCGCTTGCCATGCAGTGACAATAGCCTGCTGCAATTCACGCACAGAGGTCGGCTGCTGGTCCAAGTGGTCGAATTGACGCGTTAATTCTGCCCACAACTTCTCTATCGGATTCATATCCGGGGACATGGCAGGCCACTCCATATGCTCTACACCACGGTCAGCAAGAAAGTGTTGGATCATGCGAGCACGATGAGGCCGTGCATTGTCATCTTGGAAGATAAAGTTTCCTCGAAAGGCTGCACGAGCAAATGGAAGCAATGTTTCTTCCAGAATGGCCCTGTACTTGAACTGGTTCAGGTTTCCTTTCAGAACAACAGGTCAGTTTTGCCCCCTGCATGAAAAGCAGCCCAAACGGTCACCCCACCACCTCCAGCTTGGACTCTTGGCACTATACAATCTTTGTTGTAGGCTTCATGCACTTGTCTGCACACTCGGACGCGGCCATCTTGACGATAGACCAGAAATCTAGACTCGTCACTGAAGATCACGTCATTCCAGTGTCCTGGCTGCCATTGACGGTGCTCTCTGGCCCACTGCAATCGGCACTGGCGGTGTTGTCTGATCAGGCGTGGCTTTCTCAGGGGATGCCTGGCACGATAGCCTGCTTGAACCAGTCGTTGGTTGACTAGCCTTCTGGATACAGGCACATTTGTCAGTTGCTGCCACTCAGCCCTAAGCCGATTAGCTGACTTGGTACGGCCATTGCGGACTAACCGGTGCAGCTGGCGATCATCCCTCCTTGTAGTTTTGCGGGGACGTCCTGGCCTCAGTATTGGAGTAGGGACACCGCTCTGAGCATTTCGTTTCAGGATCTTTGACACCTGATCTTGAGTGATGCCATACTGCCGAGCAATAGCACGCTGTTTCATGCCGTAATTTCGTAAAGCCACCACTCCATGACAAACAGCATTGTCGAGTTGACGGACCATCTTCAGAGGAAGCGGCAATAACTTTTGGAGGCGTGCAGCAGTTGTTTTCCACTAATTCAGAACGCAACAACCCTTGTATACCCGACTGTGAAGCCAATTGTCAAATGCACCTGTCCGTACATTTTGCCACGCCACCTGTGATATAATCCTGTTGTTGACTTCTTGCTGCGACAATCAGTGACATGGTTCTTTTAACAAATAAATCACCAAAGTGTAAAAGAAACTCACCAGATTGATATACTGAGTTAAGAAAGTAAACCCAAGTCAAGAAAAAAAAAATATTCCATATTAAATGCCAAGTCTGTAATTATAGCAAGTTAGGTGAAAATTCCTTGACTGGTTCATAAGTTAGCTCGCTAACAGAATTTGTACCTGACGGGACGCTGGACATTTGACCTCTTGACCCGAAAATTTAAACGGTTAATCTTTGCATCGTTATACATACCTGTACCAAATTTGACTCAGATCCCTTCAGCTGTTCTCAAGTTATTGTGGTAATGAAAACCTATCACGGACAGGTTGACGGACAGACGGACGGACAGACAGCAGGACGGACGACCTGAAAACATAATGCTTCAGGTGACTTAATCGGCTTAAGCTGCTTACCCTGCGCTCGCGAAGCGAAAAGCGGGGTTAAGCATTCTTTTGCGTACGTGTGCCGTGTGCCGTACATGTCTGCATTTTTTAATTTCTTGGCAACCGTTGGTCCAATTGACACGAAAGTTTACCATAAATCCGCCTGTAGAATTGTTTTATTCATAATTATGACATCATATGTCACGTGGTATGGACGCCATCTTGGAAAAACGTTACACCTCTATTTCTCCCAACCGCTCAATGGAAAAATGGAAACATGGCTCATTGTCAAGCAATCACCATGGGGAATAAGGTATGTTGATGGTGTCATCGGTGCCATAATTATGACGTCATAATTCGACAAGTACAACGCTTGATCTAATCAGTATGAATAAAACAAAAATTCCTCTGCAACTGTTAGACCCATGGACACGAAATTTTCAGAATATGTGTGGCTCCTGTAGAATTTTTTTAATGATAAATTATAACGTCATAGGTCACTTGGTACAGACGCCATCTTGGAAAAAATCGAAAAATGTTGCACCTCTATATCTCCGAAACCGCTCAATAGGAAAAATTTAAACATAGCTCATTGTCAAGTACTCCCCTTGGGGAATAAGATATGTTAATGATGATGTCATCGGTGCCTTCGTTATGACGTCATAATTCGACAAGTACACTTATCCGATCATTGTGAATTTTTTTTCCTCAGCAACTGTTGGTCTGATGGGCACGAAATTTTCACCACAGCAACGCTTCCGCATGTAGAATATTTCAATGATAGTCATGACGTCATAGGTCATGTGGTACAGGCGCCATCTTGGATAAACCGAAAAATGTTGCACCTCTATATCCCCAAAACTGCTGCAAGGAAAAAATTGAAACATGGCCCATTGTAAAGAACTCCATATGAAGAATAGGTGTTGTTAACGATGGCGTCATTGGTGCCATAATTATGACGTCATAATTGGACAGGGACAACACTTAGTCTGATCAGTTTGAATTGTATTGAGCATGATATATGCAACAATTATATTAGAGAATATAAATTCATGATGTCATCACTCACGTGGTCTGGCAGCCATATTGGATCAAATTTTTAAAATGTTCAAAGACAGAAGAGTTAGCTCGCAACAAGTTGACTGCGCAGGGTAAGTATTCTATGAATACCATCTAGTTATATCAGGGGCTGGCCAATAGCTCCCACTGTTTGGTGCAAATGTAAATACGTAGTCATTTCGGTCAACGACTAGGTTGGAGCTTAACCTAACCAAGGAGGCAGGTCGAACCTCGTCACCAGGTATGATTTTAAAATCGACGTGGAACAAATTGACGATTCAGGTCGACGATTACTCTGCAGCACATTATCATCAAACGGATATTTCGATACAAAGGGAATTACGAGTCGGGAGTTGGGTGGGATAAAGTGTCACGTATTTCACAAACCCGATGGGGGAGTCCACTAAAAGCCATGAAATTGATCCAAAATGAGTAATTACCACTTCCAACGGAACGCAAGCGTAACTCCAATATGGATTTATTAACGTGTCCATGCAAATTCCTCCATGGCGAGCCCAATAGCGTTCATTAAATCCCAAAGTCGATCCCCAGCACGTAGCAAATGTGTGGTGTAACCTTTGTACAAAAATGATTATAAGTGAGAATTCGGTGGCATTTGTTTGAAAATTGCAATTGATCTTTCTAATAATTGCAAAGGACCACGTTTGCGTGGGAGGGAGTAATATCGCATCAGTCTGCGTGAAATCTCTTGATATTCCGGGAAAGTTTTGAGACCGGGTTTCAGAGTTCTAGGATAAGTTTTTGTGGGGAAGTTTTGCAGCAGTCGAGGATAATTGCTTTGGAAAAGTTGGTGCCGACATTGCCAGTGCCCTGGATTTTTGTCCACCTTGCACTCTGTCCACTGCCTTCCGCTTGCGGCGGTGAGTGTCTGGTGGACCTTGCTGATTTGGAATCTCAAATTTGGGAGTCGTGCTTCCATTCCAGTTTATTGTTGCTATTGATCAATGTCGAGGCAGTCATGGAACTTTATTTGGGTAGACCCTAGGTAGCAGCTATCACCAATTCATTAACCCAGAGATGGTCGAATCATTTGAGGTTCTTTGTGCTGCATTGCTTGATTGATTTGGGAGACGAGCATTGCTGTTTTTGTTTTGTCTTCTGGAGGGCTAGAGGAGAGCTCAGAGGTCTGTACGCTCACCTTTAAGCCCTCTAGCTTGGCTTTGGATCTCAAATCAACAAATAAACGAATGCTGGTGTTTCAACGCAGGGCAATCCATCATTGTGAGTGCCGTCCATCGGAAAGACCCTTACCAGGAACTGCAACACCAACGCTCTGTAAAGAGAATGGTATATCGATGATGATGATGATGATGATGATGATGATGATGATGATGATGATGTTGAGTCATTTGGAATGAATGTCAATTTTTCTACATGTTCACCGTCACCTCCACTTAGATCTTCAGCACCCTGCACAATTTCCTTTATGCTTGTTTAGAAGGCAGAAAGGTGCACAAAGGTGGAGTGGGCAGGGTAAAAATTGGGAGATAGGGAATGGTGGATAACCGAGGAGAAGTGAGGCTTTTCCATTTAATTGATTGGATATTCCCTTTCTCGTGCTGTACTTTTGCTCCTGAGTGTATTGGTGATGGAGTGCCTCAAGCTTTGTTGCCTTTGCTGATGTGGATTCAATTCCCAAGGCTACTCAGCGGGAATGCCGCACGCTCTGTGACTGTCGAGCAACCTGTCCAAGGTTGATTCTTAGACAGAATTGCTCACGATGTATCATGAGCACACCATTGCTCTGACAAAAAAGCAAATATAGCCTTCCACAACCTCGAAATCTTACCTGTGATTTTTTGCATCTACCTGTGCTTGTGTAGTGTTAAGAAATTTGTGATTGATGTTTTCCTTTAGACAATTTTTCTGTCACTGAACTTTCTTTTGGATCAACTGCATTTATTAGTTTGTATCCTGATATTGAGGTTTCTTAAGAAGCTAAAGGATGAAGGATGAATTAGTTAACCTACTGACATAGGACTAACCGAGGACCATGATTCCTCAATATAACCAAGGAATAAATGAGATGTTGTTGATCAGCCACCAAATTGAAGGCCTGGAGTGTAAGTGTGTTGTACATTTTTTTGGAAGGTGGTTACTGTATATAGGAAGGAAAAAAGTTGAGTTGAAAGATTAATTGTCTGACCTACTGGACGAGAGCTTGAGCAAGGCATGAGCTGGTTGTGAGTCCAGGATGGGCTCTGCAGGTTGGTGTTGTACAGGTCTGGTGTGGCACTGGGCAGGAGGATGGCGATGAGGAAGGGATGCTGTCTCTGCAAAGGTCCAGTTCCAACTCCAACTGCCAACTCCAAAAACTCCAACACAAACTGACGCACTCCGAGCGGCCGCAGCCCTCGTAAACTTTGGGACCACCTCGACGCATGGCGGGCCCAGGGTGTACATCTACCGGACAGTCTCGCCCCAGGGGACGGCCCCAATAAAGTCTTATGCCCCTCTCCAGGGCTCCACAGCTGACCTCGCCACCATGACCCGCGGTACGCTGGCAAAACAGCACAATGAGCTTTTCCCGATATCCTCTTCGCGCACGATGCGCTTTCCAGAAGCACCTTGGTGTCCAAGTCCTCAACCGGTCTCGCTGGAAAACAGGAGGTTTTTACACCCCAAGCATCTGCTTTATAATTAACACTCCCCGCCTCCTCAATAACAAGTCGACTTACTCTGACAATTCCCCTGATTCAAGAGTTATCTAAGCTTCTCGGGCATGTCCGTGCTATTCTTTCCACAGTCTAGCTATGGCTTCTCCTCCCTTCCACATATTTATTGGAAGAAGCACTTTTTGTGAAGAAATTATTAGATGTCCGAGTCTGTTTTTATACCATGTTATGTCAGCTTGGTTTTCCAGTCATGTTTTGCCACATATGAGCTTGCTTAGCCAACAGAATATCCTTGCTGAAAATAGAGGTGTTAACTCAAACTCGACTGAATGCAGCTTTTCCAACATCCTCCCTCCCTTATTCCAATTCCCGAGCCAGGATTTGGGAATTGAGGTTGGGGTGGTTAGGAGAGATGGCTGTCCATCTTCGGATCCCATCCTCTTGACCCAAGTGATGTAATTACCATTGCCCTCTCCTGACGCATGATCTTAGTTTCTGCCTGATTTAGATTGCCTTGCTGAGCATTATCATGTGTAACCGATGCCTCATGATACTCTTAACCCGGGTTTTCCACTAATATACCGGTATATTATATAGATACAAAATGTTTGTGTGTTTGTTTGTGACCCTACTCCTCTGAGCTCCCATGGTTAATCAATAATAACCACAAAACTTTATAGGATAACATTTTTCAACCAAAATGCACCTAAATAGGGGGTTTAAACAGTTATTTTCTCACAATTCATAACTTATAAACACCCGAGCCACCACCTTTTGCCATAATCTCCGAGGCATCCATCTTATTATAACAGAGCAAACGTACATGGTTATGTATGTTTATATGCGACCAAAACGTCTTCTTCCTCTTCTGCTACTTCTTCTTCAAATAAAAATAACACCCAAAACACAGTCCGTGAACTCTTAATTTACGTTTAGACTGCTGAGACCCCTCAGACCTTTGACGACCCTTTAAGTCCCCCAAGACCACCAAGACCCCCGAAGACCCAAAATACCCTGAAGACACAAAACACCCCAAAGACCCAAAATACCATTAAAGGCACTGAGGATCCAAAAGACCCTGAAGACCCAAATGCCCCAAAGACCCAAAACACCCTGAAGACCCAAAACACCCTGAAGACCAAAAACACCCCGAAGACCCAAAAGACCCCGAAGACCCAAAAGACCCTATAGACCCAAAATACCCTTAAATATCCCGACGAACCAAAATACTCCAAAGACCCAGAGGAACCAAAACACCCTTCAGACCCAAAGGCCCCGAAAGACACAGCAGACCCAAAAGACCCCAGAGACCCAGAAGAGCCAAAACACCCCAAAGACCCCAAATTCCCTTAAAGACCCAAATGATCCAAAAGACCATGAAGACCCAAATTGCCTTGAAGACCCAAAAGACCCAAATTGCCTTGAAGACCCAAAAGACCCTGGAGACCCAAAATGGCCTGAAGACCCAAAATAGCCTGAAGACCCAAAAGACACAGAAATGGTCAAAGATGCCTATCCCTCTGAAACGACGTGTGGTGAGGAACGCTGAGTGTGCTGAGTCACCCTAGTTTAAAATTAAAATAAACTCTAGCCAATTACCAGTTGTAAGGAAGTTGTTTGGAGTTGCTGTGGGAATATCGTAACTTGGGTTCTTCAAAATGTCCTGAACCTCATCTTCGTGTGATGTCCGAATAAATTTGTTTCTATTTCCCTTTAAATGTGAATACAAATCATTAGCTTGTTTGTAACTGTCACCAGAGAGGATTGCGTTTGGGCCCATTTCTTTGTTTGTCTGTCTGGTTGTTTGTTTCTCTGTTTGTCTGCAACAGAACACGATAATGTAGGCCACAAGCACCACTTAGTGGTAGCCAGTAGCACACGTTATATTTTTTGAACCGAGTGCCTCTATAAAGCATGCACAATTGGAATGTGAGTACGTCGATAAAATACGTACTATAAAACCACATAAAACAAGTCTGGTGAGGGTATGCAATCATCAATTGCTCGTTCTAGTTCGGTGGTTTGGTGGCGGAGGTAATGTTTTCACCGCTGTTTGTCTGTTTGTTTGTGAACAGGATATCTCAAAAAGTTGTGGACGGATACGGACTAAACATGGTGGAGGTAATATCTTTACATAATAAACCCCATCCTCCCCTCCAGTATCCCCTCAAAATCACCCTTATTTCTCCTCAAAAAAACCCCTCAAAAACTAACAATACCCACTACATCCCCACACCTCCCTCTTTACTCTCTTCCACCATCCCCTCAAAATCCCCCATCAACCATCACCCTAGCTAAGAATACTCACGACCACCCCACACCATCTCTCTGCTCAACTTAGGTGGGCTTGGTTTTTGAGGCATCTCAATTTTCCAGAAAACAAACAAACCATCAACCATCACCCTAGCTAACAGTACCCATGACCAACACACACGCTCCTTTTTAGGCTATCAGCTAGGGGGGTCAACCGGTACCAAATTGAGGGAGTAAGGCTAATAATGATTTTTGACAAGGTTTTTACCTCTAGAATAAGAAAATATGTGATAGCAAATTCAACGATGTAGCTATATGTGTGTTATCACCCATTTTCACAATGGCCGCCAAATTTCTCAAAATATCAATGGTCAATGTCGTGTTTGGTGAGTGCGATACTTTTTTCCATGTGCATACTTGCAAATCTACTGAATGCCAGTTATTTTCGTGCATATTTTGTGCATAAAGTTCTTGCTATGATGGCAGCCATTTTGTGAAATTGGGCGCCATATTGGATTCTATCTTCTTGGATTAAAGTTCAGATGATGTATTTCATACTTTAAGAGAGTTGTAAAGTCTTAAACATCTCAAAACGCAATGCTATTTGTTACAAATTCCTACAAGAATATGAAACATGGTGTTTTTAATAGAAAAACATGCATTTTGGCGGCCATTTTGAAAATGAGGTGATAACACCCATTTAGCTACATGGTTGAATTTGCTATCACATATTTTCATATTCTAGGGGTAAAGACCTATCCAAAAATCAATATTAGGCTTACTCCCTCATTTTGGTACCAATGGACCCTATTTTGGGGGTCGGGCTGATGGCCTATTTCCCACGCCCCCTCACCATCCCCTCATAAGCCCCCTACAACAGTCATCCTAGCTAACAATACTCACAACCACCATACACCATCCCCACACAATCCCCCAACAACCATTATCCTAGCTCACAATACCAACTCACGATCACCCCACATGCCCCGCCTCCTCCAACATCCCCAATCAGTATAGGAATCCGAGCTCGGATGCACTGTCTCTATGTACATTCGCTGGAAGGATCACATTGAGTTCACAATGTGACGTCACTGGCAAACTCGTAAATCGACACTCTAGGGTTTTTTTGGCACTTTGTGATTGGCAAATAAAAATAAAAATTGCCTTCAAATTAGACTGTGGTTAATGATTGTCAATGATTTTCAGAAGCAAACAAATTTTGTGTTTGGGTTCCCCTTTAAGGGTTATTTTGGGGTATTTTCAGTCTTTTGGGTCTTCGGGTGTTTTTGGTCTTTTGGGTGTTTTGTTCTTCAGGGTTTTTGGGGTATTTTGGGTCTTTAGGGTCCATTGGATCTCCAGGGTCTTTTCAACCTTTTGGGTCTTTAAGGGTCTTTGGAGTATTTTTATCTCTATGGTAGTTTGGGTCTTCAAGCATCTTTGGGATATTTTGGGTCTTTGGAGTATTTTGGATCCTCTGGATCTTTTGGGTCCTCTGGGTCTTCGGGGTGTTTAAGGGTCTTCATGGTCTTTTGGGTCTTTGTGGTCTTTTGGGTCCTTGTGGTCTTTTGGTTCCTTTGGGTCTTTTTGATGTTTGGGGTCTTTTCAGTCTTCGGGGTCTTTTGGGTCTTTAAGGGTCTTTAAAGTATTTTAGGTCTTTGTGGCCCATTGGGTCATCAGCATCATTTTGGTCTTTGGGATCTTTTGGGTCCCCAGGGTCCTTTGGGTGCTTGGGGAGTTGGGGAGGGGTGGGTCTTTGGTCTTTTGGGTCCTCTGGGTACTTTAGATTAAGTATTTCAAGTTACAATTATTGTGGGTAGCGTCAGGTCAGCTGTCCAACCAATGGGTGATGAGTGGACATACACACATACATATGTACATACATAATCACAAACACTTGCACCATTATATATAGATTTGTGAGGGTCCTCTCCAGGCCGAGGGTTCCTCCAATTTTTGAGGGTCCCCTCCATCATGTTACGTGTTCCTCCCCGATCCCCTGGTCACGATGTACCTCTGATCCCCGAGAGGAGCCACGGCAGAAAAATATGTTATTCTGTGTCAGGAAACAACAGCGAAACCACACCAATGATTAATTATTTTATCAACAAACAAATATTGTATTAAAAATCACACAAGAATAACGGTACAACAAATAGCAATCAAGAGTACACTCAATACATCTTATGATGGTACCATCAACTAGCATAGGATAACTTTTATCCTTTGTTCCCAGTGAGTGGAAAAACCTTCCCCAATGTCTCTATATTCCCGTCCTCAAGATGAAGTTGACTCGCTCCAGCGATCGCTAGAACAATGTCCAATCGAGACCAGAATCCCATGCGGATGGCAAGGGCAGTCGCACCGCCGTAGCAGCTCTCAGGCGTAGGCGGTCGAAGCGACGCAAAAAGTCACGTGGTCCAAAACCAAAGGCAAACTCGCGGCAGAATGGGAAATCCCAAAGGCACGCTCCAGATACGAACGCTCCCGGTTCAGTCGGCGAACCGCCACTTAAACTTCAAACTCAGCGTTGCGCACACACATCTCCGACAGATGACAGGATGGTGAAAAAAGCTGACGCGTAGCCAAGACCTTTTACTGAACAAAGCGCGAGTGTCAAAATGGCCGACGGCTCTTACTTGAGTCGACACGACCCGGCGATTATTCTTTGGAATCGCAACGCCCAAACCTGACCACGCAGGTTTTTCAATTCCCCAGCGATAACACCTATCGCAGGAACTCCTTCCAAGGAAACTCAGAGTTCACTCGCGACTTTCGTTCAACAACGCTCGCTACGGAGCTGGAAGCTACTCGCTTCTTGTCCGACTTCACTCGCCATGCCCTCGACTTCTTCTTCTTCTTCTTCCTCGTCTTCCGGCTCCCGATCCGGCTTCCTGTCTCTTTTTAAGATTAACGCTTTTATCCTTTGCAAGCAGTTCATGAACAATAAACCTTTTGAAGACAATAATAGTACATAGTATCAGAAATATTTCAAGTGGATGAAAACCACAACAGCGGAAGTGACGAATCTGTAACAATCATTCCTCATCCTCTCCATAACTTGGGATAATTTGGTCAACAGAATTAAATTGATGACGTCATAGGTCACGTCGTTCAGCAGCCATGTTTGATTGAACTTAATTTTTTTTTAAATGTTCTTCTCCGAGACGGCTGACCAGATCGATGCGAAACTTTATGCAAATTATCTACTATCCTTGGAGAGTATAGCGTCTACATGAATAAATCATAGGTCACATGGTCTGGAAGCCATGTTGGATAAAATATAAAATAAATAATTATTTATCTCAAACAGCAGAACCCATCGACACGAAACTTTCCAAATATCATCTAACACCATTTGTGCATATAGTCTGAAAATGATGATGTCATAGGTCATGTGGTTTGGCAGCCATCTTGGATAGAAAAACGAACCTTATCTGATAAACACAAAACATCACACACCTTATCCCATACCGAATTGGAGCCAGAGTGTAAATTTATGACGTTATAGATCACGTTGTTGAACAGCCATATTGGATCTAAGCGAAAATCTTTGAAAACCTTCTTCTCTGAAACCACTTAATTGATCAATGTGAAACTTTAACTAATTGAACAACTACCCATGGGATAAAAGTGACGCAATCGATCACTGGTTTGGCAGCCATATTGCATCAAAGAAAAAAACCTTAAAAAACAGAAGAGTTGGCTCAAACCAAGTCCTTCTCAATACTGCGCAGGGTAAATATTACATGAATACCATCTAGTTTTTAAGTGATTCTTCACCATTGAGAGATGGGGCCAAAAACGTTATATAGCATGATATTTCAAGAAGTTGTGGACGATTTATGACAAAACTAGGTGGCTGAGTTGGTTAGGCCACAAGAATAAGCAGATTCGATTTTGGTTGAGGTCCTGATCCAGATCCTGTCTATCAGTGGGATAAAAACATAAACGGTTCAGCTGGGCGGTTGTACGCACACTACCGAGTGCTGTTCTGATTTTCCATGTGAAAGTTTTGTTCTGAAATAAAATGGTTTTCTCCTTCTTCCTCTCATGAGATTTTCATCCATCTGTGGAAATATAAAAATTCCCAGTGTGCCCCTCATGGCTTGGATGATTGTGTTGTCTGTAGCCGTTGTTTATTTGGACATTAGTCTGTCTGTTGGCACCAGCAATGCCAAGGATTTTTTGAAACAGGAATCTTTCCATTTGGCCAGGGTTCAGTATACAGAAGACCGGCCTTTGACAGATGTTCTGGGATGTTTGAATTTAGGTGTTTGACCTTCACTTCGGAGTTATGCCACATAACGCTGGGAGTCCAGCTTCTGATCCCGTATAGACATGTGCCATATCTGCTGATGATTTGTCTGTCTTCTCCTAAGGCCCTTACAATTTATGAAAAATCAATACTTCGTATCCCTTCTCCTAAAGTCTTTATACTATATGTCGTATAAAGCTCTTCTATGATCGTTAGACGGTGGAAATATATAACGTTTGTGAGTAGGATGCGTGCTCGCAGATCATGATGTGTCAGTTAACTCAATTTTCCCTTCAAATGGTCAGCATACTCTAGGTATGAGAACCTGAATGGCAATTTGGAGTTCATTCTGGGTTCGAAACCAGGTGAGACAACTCAGAGGTGAGTACTCTTCTGCTGAACTATATTGTCACCCTTCGGCAATGACTGTACGACCAGCAGGTGGCAGGTAAAGCCTAGCGAATCCTTTAGGAGTCCAACAAATAATTGTTGTTTCTGTGCACTTCACCTTGACAACACCGCAGCATAAATACCGTAAACAAGCTCGTTTCGGTCCCATTGCAGGACAATGACGTCCCCCAAATCAAGCCGAGGGATGTTTGAGGATATTAACCACACTTGCCAACCGTGGGTTAGGAAGGCTCAGCAGCCATGGGAATCGAACTCACTCCAGCTATTGGAGAGCAATAAACGAGTCTTCGCCCACTCGACCAAAGAGCCAATTCGACACCGCCATACATTGCATATATCGACCTTGGATTTCCCATAATATCCTCTGTATTTATCCCTACCATCGGAAATCTTACTATAATTCACCAAATGTCTGTCTGTTCGTCTGTTCCCGCAAAAACGGCTGAACCGATCGCAACAACATTTTGGGTGGGTTATCCTGGGACCCCTTGGAGTAAAATAGGCTATATTGTTTTTCCATTTTTTTTTCCAATTTTCCACTTTTTCCAATTTTCAATTTCTCAAATTTTCCAATTTTCTAGTTTTTCCAAACACGATGGAATAATATTTACCGATATGAACGGCGACTTTATTGAAATTATAAAAATACTGTTTAGATTTTGATGATTTGCGTGTGATATAATTTAACGGATGTTTATATAAATCGTTTAAAATAAAATAAAAGCCTTCAATTTCTGTTATTTTGCTTTTTCATTTGGGCCTCCCAATTGAAGCCCCGCCCGTAGGGCGGGTACCGTTGCTAGTTGCTATAAACTGAGCACAATCTTCGGTAGTTGGTCCCATAAAGGGTCCAGAATCCTTCCACCGTGAAATGCCGCATTACGCAACCAGACAGTTCCAGAAAATAAAGGCGTGCAGAGTTCATTATGAACACCGCTCTCATGGGATTCTCAGGCTGTGAAATTAGTAATGTAGAACTTATTAAACCCTTTTCTAAATATCGTTTTTGTAATTGGATCCAATCATCCATACGCTTTATCTCAGGTGGCAATGAGTCTTCTCAGGTTGAAGCCAATGAACCTGCAGAGATCCTCGTCGTACTTAATATTCTTTGGATCGTTATAGGCCGCCGATGATCTGGACGAATTTCAAAAACGACATTTGGTTGTGCTCGTGTCGAGTCCTAAATATCTGCAGGTGCCCATTTTGCGCAGGTAATGAATGTGTGAAAGCCAATGTGTATGTACAGTGGGATGAGCGAGCATTCTTTTGCCCATGACGCAAAACTGAAAGTGTACGTCTGAAGGACTATTGTGGTCACGTGCCCGTCAAACAAAGGTCGCCCTGAGCAACGCGTCATAATGCCCATTGTGCACACGTTCACCGGGGCTTGCTGCGTTGCATCGTCGGCACAAAAGCAGCTTTGGCTCTGGAGGTGGGGCACAGCGGTTTTATGAGACTCTCACCAGGTGTTTACAATCCACGGCTTCAACTGAACTTCGGATAAAGTTTTCGCACAATGGGAAAAAAAATTGGCTCCAACAATCAGCTTTTATGTTGAATCCCCTCTCCCGGTCTCTCATTGCAGAATGATTCCCTTGGCTGGAGCCGACAATTGTTTTAGCCCGTGGAAAAGTCCCATTGAGACGCGCTGGTGTGTGAGATCCCGCAGCCATCCCATCACCCCTCGATGGAAGCAAACTCCTTTCGAATGCCCACTTTTCCAAATATAGCACCGAATGGCAGAGAGGGCGATGGAGAAATCAAAGGAATTGCTCATGGGATTAAAAAGCGACACGTTTTTGAAGATCCCGACAAACACAACTGATGTCTCAGCTGAGGATACATCTCCTCTCTATTTAAAGACTCCCCTGTTTTGCTTCTCTTTGCTTCATTTGCTTCGCAGAAGTCTTCTTTGAACGCCTCGGGGTACATCGCCGATTGTTTAATCGCTCCAGACTGCTGTGTATTCCCATAATGAAGAGTTGAAGAGATTGCTCACCGGAGTTACATTTGTTCTTTCAAAGCGTTGTTTTGGCAAAAGTAAAAGTGCACATCGGAAATGAACACCAACTGAACTCACAGAGGTATTCATTCATCTCCATTGTCCATAATTGCGTTTGTCACTTCGTATACTTTGTGGTTCCAGCGTTTTGTCTGAGGATGGTTGGGATGTGGTGGCGAAGGGGAGAAGGTGTTGAAGGAGTGTGGACATGCTGCGTACGGGAGGGGGAGTCGGGGATAGGTGCATCTGGCTTAAATGTCTGGTATTTTTGCATACGTTATTAATAGATGTCCTTTGCCAAAATCCTCCTCACAAGGGTGAGCCTTCATCTACTTTTATTTACAAAGTACGTACATATAGCATGGGCAAATGAAATGTAACGATTTCGAGTCATTCCAGTTTTTTTAGCACGTGCCTGACATTATCTTGCGTCCATATATTTATTTATTACGTACGCAAAGGGTGGAATATTTTACCCTGCTAAATGCCCCCATATTCTCCATATATACCCTTCGCTCCTTTTCCTGTTGCGCTTTCTGGTAACAAACAGGTGACGTCAAAAGTCAGGTTGTTTTTTCCTCGACAAAATGTGTTACATTTGACGAAAATAATAATGATGCAATCAGCAGCTTCAATTTCATGGTTTTTAGATGTTCAGCTTACTGGGGCACGCCAAAGAAGTGGATGCATTGACTCGTTCCCCCTCATTCACCCCCATATTCCCCATACACATACACGCTACAGTCCCCGTCATGACATGTATGACATTTGGCCAGAGTGACACCCATCAACCATTTCAGCCAACAAAGGTATAAGGTCGTTCGACAATAAATGAAGTATATTGAAGGTGCATATCTGCTAATACCAATTCCCCTCTCACCTCCCCATCCTCGATGTATTGGACCAACATAATTAGCTGGATTTGACTTCCATTGGAATTTAAACTGGAATCAGATGCTCAGAAACAGGTGAGATGCTTATATACTCACCTGTCTTGCTGCCCTCACTGCAGCTTTTAGTACCATATGTTCCTTAGATCAAGTCATATACCTTAAACCCAAACCTCCCCTCCATCAAACATCAATACCCCCAAATCTCCCATCCATCATTCTTCCTTACCCCCAAACCTCCCCTCATCAAACATCAATACCCCAAACCTCCCCTCCATCATTCTTCCTTACCCCCAAACTTCCCCTCCATCAAACATCCTTACCTCCAAACCTCCACGAAATGAAATCTTCTCACCCCCAAACCTCTCCTCCATCATTCCTCCTTACCCCCAAAAATCCCCTCCATCAATCCTCCTTATACCCCCAAACTTCTCCTCCCTCAATCCTTTTAATTCCCCCAAACCTTCCCTCCATCATTCTTCCTTACCACCAAACCTTTCCTCTATCAAGCCCCTTACCCCCAAACCTACCCTCCATAAAACCTCATTCAATATGATCCCTCTCCCCATCTCCATACCCTTTCTATCTCCATTATTTCATTAATTATTTTATCATTTTCTGGTGGCGTCTGGTCAAATATTGGTGGTCAAAATATTATTCTGGTCAAAATATCAAAATATTATATATGGTTAAAATATTATTCCTGATGGCATCTGGGCAAATCTGTTTCTGGTGTTTGTTCCCACTCCATCCCCTCCCTTACATCAAACAGCTACACTGTTGACACCGCACGTGACAAAGCAGAATGCCTCAACTCTGTGTTTGCCTCAAAATCTTGTGTCCCAAACCCATCTCTCTGTACCCACCTTACCCAGTTGAACCCAGCTGCTCCTGGACTCTATGTCCTCTCCTGACAAGGTGGAGAAGTCCATGTCAATCCTCGACTCTGATTTTGCAACTGGACCAGATGGCATCAGCCCACGAGTCCTAAAATCCTGCTCTGCCGCTCTATCTCACCCTCTCTCTGTTCTCGTCACCCTCCCTTTTGCTCAATATCATCTGCCATCAGTTTAGAAATCAGCAAACATTACCGCTTTACACAAAAAAGGTGAAAAAACAGATCCTTGCAACTACAGACCAATCAGCCTGCTCCCAATTATCAGCAAAGACATGGAATCCATCATTGCTTCGGATATTAAATCCTTCCTCTTCTCCAATGGCTTGATCTCCGATCATCAATTTGGATTCAGACCAGGTCACTCTACTCTGGATATGCTGTTTCTGCTGTCTCAACAATGGATGGAGGTCCTCAATGCCAAACAGGAAATCAGAGCTGTCTCCCTTGACATATCACGTGCCTTCGATACGGTCTGGCACCCAGCTCTGTTCACCAAACTCTCTTCCGATGGTATCCATGGAAATCTCCACTCATGGCTTGCAGACTTCCTCTCTGGTCGTAGGCAACGTGTGGCCCTGAATGGATTTCTGTCATCTCCCCTACCTGTTCTGGCTGGAGTTCCCCAAGGGAGTGTTCCGGGCCCTCTGCTTTTTCTGGTCTTCATCAATGATCTCTCGGACTCTCTGGAAAATCCTCTCTATCTCTTTGCTGATGTCTTCACTCTCTGCCACTCCATTCCTCATCCCTCAGATCGGCAGTTTGCAGTCTCCTCACTCTCTGCAGACCTGGACAAAATCACAGACTGGTCAAACAAGTGGAACATGTCTTTCAATCCTGAAAAATCTCGCACTCTTACTGTGTCTCTCCGAAAAGACTGACTGGACAACCCTCCAATCTACTTTCTGAACAATCCTCTCCAAGGAGTTCTGTCACTCAAGCTTTTGGGTCTCACTATCTGCCATGAACTTTCCTGGGGAAACCACATTTCCAAGCTGGCCTCCAAAGCCAGTCGCCGACTGGGCATCCTCCGTCGTGCGAAGTCCTTCCTTGGCACACCTGAGCTCCTCACCACGTACACGGCTTTCATTCGCAGCTCAATGGAATACTGTTCTCCCCTTTGGGCCGGTGCTTCTGCCTCACACCTAGCTCGTCTTCACGCTGTTGAAACCAAAGCATTCAGAATCATTGGAATCTCCCTCGATGAAGCTGATTCTGAGGGCCTTTCTCTCTCTCACCACAGGCAGGTTGGTGGTCTTTGTCTTCTACCGACTCCTATCCGGCCTTGCCCCCACAGCTCTGTCTGTGCTCTGTCCCACAAATATTCCTACAGGTCGCACAAGATCTGCCAGCAACCCTCTTCTGGTGAAATTGCCAAAATCTCGGCTCTCTGCTCACCCTCACTCCTTCATTCCTCTTTTCTCCCGCCTCTGGAACAAACTCCCTCACTCTCTTCAATCCCACCCCTCCCTCCAGGTCTTTAAAACAGCTGTTCACCACCATCTCTTATCTTTCCCCATCCAAAACGTTTATCTTTTCTATCCCCACGAATTCACCCCAGATCCACCTTGTTTGAAATTCCAACTTCTTTCCTGGAAGTCCCAGCAGTGTCCATATGTTTTATACCTCTCCCACCCGCCCCCCTTCCCATGCCTCCCCCCCCCCAAAGCCCTCTCCCTCCCACAGATCTTCCATTGTGCCTGTTCTCTGCTGTTGTACTTGTGTGCTTCCCTCTCTCTCCATCTTGTCTCCCGCTCCCATTATTGTGTATGTTTTATGTGTCCTCGTTTTTTTTTGGGGGGGGGGGGGAGGGAAGGGATTGATGTTAGCTCTTACACGAGCCTCGATCTTTTATCCCCCCCTCCCCAAAAAAAGAAGCCTGGTGAAGGATTGGGAGGAAAATAAAATATCCATCGTGTTCAAAACCTGCGACATGTTGTTTATTACGTCATTACGATAGGTTGCTAGGAATTGTATTACACAAAGTTAACTTCAACGGCCTCAATGACGTCATTACCGATTGAGCTGTGTTAAACATTTCTAGTTTCAACCAACTAATAAATTATAATAAATATTAAATTTTAATATTAAGGACCCCTCCCCTCTCTCTGGACCCCTTTATTTAAGTGATGTATAATTACAAACAATATGATATTCAAACGATAAAAATATCTTGGTTACTTCAGTGAACAATGTTTGCTGTTTTGGGACCAAAGAGGAAAGAAACATCAATAATATATATGAGATCTTATTTTCTCCCCTCTTCTTCGACAATTGACCTTTTGTTGCTGCTTCCGCGAATCCCCACCTGGATTGTAAATGTCATACACAGGAAGCTACCTACGGTCCTTATAAATACCACTTTTCAGCCAACAATGAATATTCCTCTGATCTTTTGCGCGTTTCTTCCATTTAGGACCTCGGTCGTCCTCGAGTATCATTGTGTGGTCGGGGAGCAACGATGGAGTCCATGGCAGCAAGGGAGTCGGGACATCGAGGGCATCGGGGGCAACGATGGAGTCCAGGGCAGTGAGGGAGTCGGGACATCGAGGGCATCGTGGGCAACGATGGAGTCCAGGGCAGTGAGGGAGTCGGGACATCGAGGGCATCGGGGGCAACGATGGGGTACATGGCAGCAAGGAAGTCGGGACAGCGAGGGCATCGGGGGCAGCGATGGAGTCCAGGGCAGCGAGGGAGTCGGGACATCGAGGGCATCGGGGGCAACGATGGAGTCCATGACAGCAATGAAGTCGGGACATCGACTTCATCGGGGGCAACGATGGAGTCCATGGCAGCAAGGAAGTCGGGACATCGAGGACATCGGGGGCAACGATGGAGTCCATGGCAGCAAGGAAGTCGGGACATCGGGGGCAACGATGGAGTCCATGGCAGCGAGGAAGTCGGGACATCGGGGGCAATGATGGAGTCCAGGGCAGCGAGGGAGTCGGGACATCGAGGGCATCGTGGGCAACGATGGAGTCCAGGGCAGCGAGGAAGTCGGGACATCGAGGGCATCGGGGGCAACGATGGAGTCCAGGGAGTCGGGACATCGGGGGCAACGATGGAGTCCAAGGCAGCGAGGGAGTCGGGACATCGAGGGCATCGTGGGCAACGATGGAGTCCAGGGCAGCAAGGAAGTCGGGACATGGAGGGCATCGGGGGCAACGATGGAGTCCAGCGCAGCGAGGGAGTCGGGACATCGAGGGCATCGTGGGCAACGATGGAGTCCAGCGCAGTGAGGGCATCGGGGGCAACGAGGGAGTTGGGGCAGCGAGGGAGTCGGGACATCGAGGGCATCGTGGGCAACGATGGAGTCCAGGGCAGTAAGGGCATCGGGGGCAACGAGGGAATTGGGGCAGCGAGGGATTCGGGACATCGAGGGCATCGGGGGCAACGATGGAGTCCAGGGTATTGGGGGCAACGAGGGAGTCCAGGGTAGCGAGGGAGTCGGGACTGCGAGGGCGTCGGGGAAACGAGGGCGTTAGATGCATAGAGGGTGTCAGGGGTAGTGGCCCTGCTAGCACGCACAGCTGGGGCCCAGCTGGGAATTAGGTGGTTTGGATGGGCTGAGATGGGTTTGGGTTCTGTGTGGGTTTTTTTTACTGGGTTCCACATGGGTCTCATCTGGGCTGCCAATGTCATTCTACAACTAAAACGACACTCTTTAACGTCATATCCCACATCAAAACGCTGTCTGGGGCCCACATGGGATATCCTCGGTTAGGTGGGCTGAAATGGACTTTGAGTGGGCTTTAAACTGGGCCCTATGTGGGTCCCAGGTGGGCCAAGCCAATGTTAGTTCAGAAGTTTTAAAAATGTTAGCTATCAGCAGCTGGCAGCCAATGTGTTATCGAAACCAGTTCAACAACAGTTTTTAAACGTGAGTTTGTTGTTGTCTGAAGTGAATCATTCCGTTTGAAGAAACATTGTAGTTTCCAATCAGCGGGCATGTTGTAGATCCTGATGTAGATCGATACTTGAATCATCATTTTATGATACTTCGGATGGTAGTTCAATGTAGAGGGTTGAAAGTTAGATTTTTAGTAAATCTATAAATACTATAAGAGATGTTTGTCTCTGTGTGTGTGTGTGTGTGTGTGTGTGTGTGTGTGTGTGTGTGTGTGTGTCTGTGTGTCTGTGTGTGTGTGTTTGTCTGTGTGTGTGTTTGTCTGTGTGTGTGTTTGTCTGTGTGTGTGTGTTTGTCTGTGTGTGTGTGTGTGTTTGTGTTTGTCTCTGTGTGTGTGTGTGTGTGTGTGTGTGTGTGTATCTGTTTGTGTGTCTGTTTGTGTGTGTGAGTGAGTCTGTGTGTGGGTTTCTGTTTGTGTGTTTGTGTGTGTGTGTTTTGTCTGTGTGTGTGTGTGTGTGTGTGTTTGTCTCTGTGTGTGTGTGTGTGTGTGTGTCTGTATGTGTTTTGTGTGTTTGTGTGTGTGTGTGTGTGTCTGTGTGTGTTTTTCTGTGTGTGTCTGTGTGTGTGTCTGTGTGTGTGTGTGTGTGTGTGTGTGTGTGTGTGTGTGTGTGTGTGTGTGTGTGTGTGTGTGTGTGTGTGTGTGTGTCTGTGTTTGTGTCGCCATTTCTCTCAGGGATGAGTGAACGGATCTTCTCTTCATCAAACTTTCAGAGGTTCACACCCTTGATATTCTGGAAGCAGGAATTCCACAGCAAGATGTTCTCCAAGACATTTCAAATACCATAGGAACAACATTGAATTATTAAAGTTTTTACCATTATTAGCTTGTTTGACAGATCCAAGTTAGGATGTGACTTAAGATCACTTCAAGGAAAAGCCTCTAAAAATACACTCCATTCGATATTTCTACTGACAGAAAGGCAGATCATGTGATGTTGTAGCTAACGCAGTATTGATTTACACCCCATTTACATTCACATGAGGCCCAGGAAAAATCCATGTATAACCCATGCAAATCCCATGTCCAGCTTACGTGGGATAGCCCACGAAAAGCCCATGCCCTGCCCCCGTGGGCCAACCAAGTTGGCCCCCGGGTGGAGCCTATGGACAAATCCAGCTGGGGCATATATGGGGGGACAACACACTTGGTACCCGCAAGTTAGCCCAAATAGGACCCATATGGGCCACAGCTGTACATGCTGGCTGGGCAGGTGCGAATTTGAACCTGGAATTCGAGCTTCTTGAAGTAAGTGCTCAGATGGGAATAACAACCATTAAACAAGAAAGACATTGTAGAGAGCAGGCTTCTTGCAAAATCCTCCCCCACCAAAAAGAGTTGCTATGGATACATCAAATTGTCCATTTCATTAAGATTTAAATTGATGATCTTAATCTTTTGAAGTTTGACCTTGAGTTGACCTTTGACCCTTTCACCTCAAAAATAGTTAGTTTCCCAATTCAGTGAGTCAATATGCAAATGCTGTTCAATTTTCAAGTCAATAGGATGAAAAATGACAGTTTTCGAAATTTGACCTCAAGATGACCTTTGACCTCAAAATCAATAGGTTTCTTCCTTATGACGAATTCTACGATTTCTTTAAGTTTTGTGAACATTGGATTAAAATTGTGACCTGTAGGCGTTTGACAGACAAACATCCAGACAGACAGACAGAATAACGCACAAGACCAACCAATATATTTGAAAAATCTTGGATTTTGCAAGCAATAACACGATGAACAGTTGATAGCGATGAACAGGGACACGCTGGAGCAAAACACGGCAATAAGGAAGAGAACCACCAGCCTGCAGGCAGCAATCCTCTAAGAGGGACAGGATTTTGTACTCTCAAGCATGGCGATATCGGATATGGTGCGCACGATCCTTTGGTGAAATGCTCTGAGCTGATTATTTTTTTCAATTTGATCTCTCGGGGAATTGAATCAAACTAAGGACTCCAATCTGCTGCAAAATGCTCAAACTAAGTGTCCAAAGGTGTGAGCGAATGAACGTGTGATTGGTGCGCCGCGCACCTGAAGCAAAAAGCAGGAATAAGCAATTGGGTTATTTCTGTCTGTCTGTCTGTCTGTCTGTCTGTCTACAAACGTCGGTTTATTATCGAGGAACACCTTCATTTGAATTGAATGTTATATTTCCAACCCGAATTGGAATATGAATATTGTAACACGAACCTGTAGTTTAACAGTAGTTTTTCTCTGAATTTGTCCTGATCGCGCATGCGCAGAGAGGAGCGAGATAATTACTTTACTCTGTGTACCTGTCTGACATTCAAACAAAATTGAAAATAATCACAAACGGGAAACATCACATGTGGAAATGAGCCAACATGACATCATGACATTAAAAGGTGTAAAATCGGATCCCATCGACGACAAACCAATCAGCTTACTTCCAATCAATAGCAAGGTCCTGGAATCCATCATCGCTTCTGATATAAAATCCTTCATATCCTTCATATTCTCCAATGGCTTGACCTCTGATCATCAATTTGGATTCAGACCAGGTCACTCCACCGGAGACATGCTGCTTCTACCCTCCCAACAATGGATGGAGGTCCTCAATGTCAGACGTGAGATCATTCATGGCCGTCTCTCTGCACATATCTCGTGCTTCCAGGTGGCTTCAAAGGCTGGAGTTTATTATCATCTCATGGTTAAGGCTGGAGTTTACTCTCTCCTGTCAAGGCTGGAGTTTATTATCATCTCATGGTTAAGGCTGGAGTTTACTCTCTCCTGTGAAGGCTGGAGTTTATTCTCTCCTGTCAAGGCTGGAGTTTATTATCATCTCATGGTTAAGGCTGGAGTTTACTCTCTCCTGTGAAGGCTGGAGTTTATTCTCTCCTGTCAAGGCTGGAGTTTATTATCATCTCATGGTTAAGGCTGGAGTTTATTCTCTCCTGTCAAGGCTGGAGTTTACTCTCTCCTGTCAAGGCTGGAGTTTATTCTCTCCCTGTCAAGGCTGGAGTTTATTCTCTCCCTGTCAAGGCTGGAGTTTATTCTCTCCCTGTCAAGGCTGGAGTTTCTCCTCTCCCTGTCAACGCTGGAGTTTATTCTCTCCCTGTCAAGGCTGGAGTTTATTCTCCCTCCATGTCAAGGCTGGAGTTTCTTCTCCCTCCATGTCAAGGCTGGAGTTTCTTCTCTCCCAGTCCAGGCTGGAGTTTCTTCTCTCCCTGTAAAGGCCACAGTTTCTTCTCTCCCTGTCAAGGCTGGAGTTTCTTCTCTCCCTGTAAAGGCTGGAGTTTCTCCTCTCCCTGTAAAGGCCACAGTTTCTTCTCTCCATGTCAAGGCTGGAGTTTCTTCTCTCCCTGTCAAGGCTGGAGTTTCTCCTCTCCCTGTCAAGGCTGGAGTTTCTTCTCTCCCTGTCAAGGCTGGAGTTTCTTCTCTCCCTGTCAAGGCTGGAGTTTCTTCTCTCCCTGTCAAGGCTGGAGTTTCTTCTCTCCCTGTCAAGGCTGGAGTTTCTCCTCTCCTTGTCAAGGCTGGAGTTTATTCTCTCCCTGTCAAGGCTGGAGTTTCTTCCCTCCCTGTCAAGGCTGAGTTTCTTCCCTCCCTGTCAAGGCTGAGTTTCTTCCCTCCCTGTCAAGGCTGTAGTTTCTTCTCTCCCTGTCAAGGCTGGAGTTTCTTCCCTCCCTGTCAAGGCTGAGTTTCTTCCCTCCCTGTCAAGGCTGGAGTTTCTTCTCTCCCTGTCAAGGCTGGAGTTTCTTCCCTCCCTGTCAAGGCTGAGTTTCTTCTCTCCCTGTCAAGGCTGAGTTTCTTCTCTCCCTGTCAAGGCTGAGTTTCTTCCCTCCCTGTCAAGGCTGCAGTTTCTTCTCTCCCTGTCAAGGCTGGAGTTTATTCTCTCCCTGTCAAGACTGGAGTTTCTCCTCTCCCTGTCAAGGCTGGAGTTTCTTCTCTCCCTGTAAAGGCCACAGTTTCTTCTCTCCCTGTCAAGGCTGGAGTTTCTCCTCTCCCTGTCAAGGCTGGAGTTTCTCCTCTCCTTGTCAAGGCTGGAGTTTATTCTTTCCCTGTCAAGGCTGGAGTTTCTTCCCTCCCTGTCAAGACTGGAGTTTCTCCTCTCCCTGTGTGAAGGCTGGAGTTTCTCCTCTCCCTGTCAAGACTGGAGTTTCTCCTCTCCCTGTCAAGGCTGGAGTTTCTCCTCTCCTTGTCAAGGCTGGAGTTTATTCTATCTCTGTCAAGGCTGCAGTTTCTCCTCTCCATGTGAAGACTGGAGTTTCTCCTCTCCCTGTCAAGGCTGGAGTTTCTCCTCTCCCTGTCAAGGCTGGAGTTTCTCCTCTCCTTGTCAAGGCTGGAGTTTATTCTCTCCCTGTCAAGGCTGGAGTTTCTTCCCTCCCTGTTAAGGCTGAGTTTCTTCCCTCCCTGACAAGGCTGCAGTTTCTTCTCTCCCTGTCAAGGCTGGAGTTTCTTCCCTCCCTGTCAAGGCTGAGTTTCTTCCCTCCCTGTCAAGGCTGGAGTTTCTCCTCTCCCTGTCAAGGCTGGGGTTTCTTCCCTCCCTGTCAAGGCTGGAGTTTCTTCCCTCCCTGTCAAGGCTGGAGTTTATTCTCTCCCTGTCAAGACTGGAGTTTATTCTCTCCCTGTCAAGGCTGGAGTTTCTCCTCTCCTGTCAAGGCTGGAGCTTGAGCAAGGCCATGGAAAGCAAGGCTTTAAAGATCATTGGAATCTCTCGTGATGAAACTGAGTCTGTGTGTCCATCACTTCACCATCATCGACAGGTCGGTGGTCTATCTGTCTTTTTCCGCCTCATTTCTGGTCTTGAACCCTCTGTCCTCTCCGTTTTCTGCCCCTCCCCCCCCTAAGTATCTACAGGACACACGTGGTCCACCAGCATCGCCCCTCCTAGGGAAACATCGGAAACTGCCTAGATCCAGAACCACTGCTCACCTGAACTCAATCAGTCCTCTTTTTTCTTGCCTGTGGAATCACCTTCTGCACTCTTTTCGATCTCAACTGTTCACTCTGGGTCTTCAAGACATCTGTTCACCACCATCTCAGGTCATCGTCCGACGTCCATCCAAAGCCATGATCTTTTCTCCATCCGTTAGAACACTGCCAACCATTCCAATGTTTTGCGTATGGAGTCTTGTCCACAACTTGCGTTCTCCCTTAATCCTCATCGTTAACTGCATCCCCTTGTTGTCCGTCTCCGTCTACTTTCTCCCTCCGTTCTGCTGTTGGTGTTTCCCCATTTCTCCTGCTTTTCCCTTTGTTATGTTGTGTCGCGATCTGTTCTGTGTCCCAGCATTTCCAAGAGCCTAGACCATTGCAAAAAATAATAATAATAATAATAAAAACAGGAAAACTAGTTTTTAAAAAGAAGTCATAAAGGACACAAGCAACAGGCACGGATAACTAATGTAACGTTAAATATGGTGATGTAAAAGCTGCTGCATCAACGGGCGGTAAACTTTATTTTATTATATTTCAATTTCATTATATACTTGAACATTGGAGCACACAAATCGCCTTTTTTCACTTTCAAAAACTCTGTGTTTAGCTGGAATTGGACAAAACATAACGGTATTTGACATCATCTCAACCAATCAAATGTTCTGCTCGTAGACCCCGCCCATGTCATTGTTCTCATGACCATACGGGGTAAGGAGTTCCATTAACAATCTCGGTCTCTAGTTATTGTTGTTTTACTTGATGCATCGAGCTCTCCTGGTATAGTGAGTGGTAGGATGTCCCATGGAATAGTAAATCTTGGACAGAAATGCAGACATTTGGAAAATATTTTGTACATCCCGGAAGTAACTTGAAAGGAAGATGTCAAGACGTCTACCTTGTCTGCAATCTAGAATTCTTTCCATTTGTACAGAAAGAATATCATGGTTAAAAACAATCCCATAAATGTCCAAGTTTGATGAGAACAGCTTATTGATACCTGTCGAGAGTTTTTGCTTGAGAGAATACAAACATAAGTCTCATTCATCATCCAAAAAGCCATTGGGTGGAGGTGGTCGTGGCCGCACGCACCGATAGCTCCTGAACCTTGTCCCGATTGGATCATTTATCCGGTCAATAACCACATCAAGCCTCAATATTGCTTGAGAGATCAAATACAAATGTGATGTGGGGTCTGACGATTTACTTTTTTTGATCTTCAACACATATTTTAAACACACCATATTTTCTCTCTCGATAACAGATTCATCCAAATATAAAAGGACTGGATGATTTATCCATTAATATGTTCTGTGAAAAAAATACAACTACTACCACTACCACTACTACTACTACTACTACTACTACTACTACTACTATGAAACAATACTACTACTATGAAGCAATACTTCTACTACTACTACTACTATTACTACTACTACAACTACTACTACCACTACTCCTGCTATGAAGCACAACTACAACTACTGCTACTGCTGCTGCTACTAGTATTACTACCACTACTACTACTACTACAACTACTACTACTACTATTACTACTACTACAACTACTACTACCACTACTCCTGCTATGAAGCACAACTACAACTACTGCTGCTACTACTACTACTACTACTACTACTACTACTACTACTACTACAACTACTACTACCACTACTCCTGCTATGAAGCACAACTACAACTACTGCTACTACTACTACTACTACTATTATTACCACTACTACTACTACTATTACTACCACTACTACTACTACTACTACTACTACTACAACTACTACTACCACTACTCCTGCTATGAAGCACAACTACTACTACTACTACTACTACTACTACTACAATTACTACCACTACTACTACTACTACTACCACTACTCCTGCTATGAAGCACAACTACAACTACTGCTGCTGCTACTACTACTCCTATGAAGCAATACTACTACTACTACTACTACTACTATGAAGCAATACTACTACTACTACTACTACTACCACTATGAAGCACAACTACTACGACTGCTACGACTACTCCTATGAAGCAATACTACTACTATGAAGCAATACTGCAACTACTACTACCACTACTACTACCACTACTACTACTATTACTATTACTACTACTACTACTACTACTACTACTACTACTACTAGTACGAGTACTAGTACTACTACTAGTACTAGAACTACTATTACTACTACTATTACTACTACTACTACTCCTCCGATGAAGCAATACTACTACTATGAAGAAATACTATGACTACTACTACTACTACTACTACTACTCCTACTAGTACTAGTACTACTATTACTACGATTACAACTACTACTACTACTACTACTACTGCTAGTACTACTGCTATGAAGCAATACTACTATGAAGCAATACTGCAACTACTACTACCACTACTACTACCACTACTACTACCACTACCACTACTACCACTACTACTACGATTACTCCTATGAAGCAATGCTACTACTATCATTACTACTTTAACCTTCACAATGATTCCCACCTTGTTGTGGGGTTAGCTGGGGAATGTTTTTTGGCGCATTACCAATTCCCAAACCGGCAAGCCAGGTATGACTTCCGACTGAAGGTAAACTCATTAGCTTCACTCGCTTCATCAGTGTGCGGAAGCAGTTTCTTGGCTGCGGCTATAATCCTGGATGCGTCGCCACTCCAATGGAGGATATTCGACTGAAGGTACAGGAATTTGTAATCTATTCAAGGTGCCGGCGATAGCTCGCCTTCTTTCCCGTGGGATCTTTCACGTCCAGCAACTTATTCTGATCGACGAGACGCCAGTTTTTTTTGTTTGTTTTTTTACGGGATTTTTTTCACGCCACAAAACCGACAAGGCCACTCGAGGTGGGGGCTGCACAAAGGAAAGAAAAGTATCGATATTAGATAGAAAGGAGGAATCTGTTGACATTCCTCATGAATTGAGAGGTAGGTTGGGATAGAGGGGAAAGCAGGATGCAGGTAAACTGTTCCAGAGTGATGCAGTACGCTGGAAAAACTACAAGAACACCTCATAGTCTTATACCTCGGGACAGATACAGTGTGTGAATGGGGAAAAAAACTCCCAAACGTGTAGAGCGACTGAAAATATGCGCAGGTGGAACAACCTGGAAAAGACCCTCAGTGCACATTCCAAGATAATATCCCTCACCCACCCGAAGGATGGCAGACACAATGATCCCTCACCCACCCGAAGAATGGTACACACAATGATCCCTCACCCACCCGAAGGATGGCACACACAATGATCCCTCACCCACCCGAAGGATGGCACACACAATGATCCCTCACCCACCCGAAGGATGGCACACACAATGATGCCCTCACACACCCGAAAGATTGCACACACAATTATCCCTCACCCACCCGAAGGATGGCACATACAATGATCCCTCACCCACCCGAAGGATGGCACACACAATGATCCCTCACCCACCCGAAGGATGGCACACACAATGATCCCTCACCCACCCGAAGGATGGCACACACAATGATCCCTCACCCACCCGAAGGATGGCACACACAATGATCCCTCACCCACCCGAAGGATGGCACACACAATGATCCCTCACCCACCCGAAGGATGGCACACACAATGATCCCTCACCAACCCGAAGGATGGCACACACAATGATTCCTCACCCACCCGAAGGATGGCACACACAATGATGCCCTCACACACCCGAAGGATAGCACACACAATGATGCCCTCACACACCCGAAAGATTGCACACACACAATTATCCCTCACCCACCCGAAGGATGGCACACACAATGATCCCTCACCCACCCGAAGGATGACACACACAATGATGCCCTCACCCACCCGAAGGATGGCACACACAATGATGCCCTCACCCACCCGAAGGATGGCACACACAATGATGCCCTCACCCTGGATGTGAAACACCAGAATGACAGTTTATAGCTCGGTCAAGATTCGAATCCGGGCTACATAGCTCAGATAGTCAGGTTCACTATGTTTTTTCGTTCAAAATTTTGGTAGATTAGCAAAACTATACATTTTTGGAATATTCAGTGGATGAGGAATCCAAAAATTAATGTTTACATTTGCGTAGACACCTTTGCGATAATGACACTCAGGACAGTGATGAAGATCTGTAAAAGCATATTCCTGAACGGTATAGACCTCGTAGATCCTGTGTATAGGACTTATAGTTCAATCTGATACTACCTATAACTTCCTATAACAACCTATAACTTCAAAGGACTTGCAATATCATGTATTATGTAATACAGTTATATCACAAATATAAAGACAATGGTTTTCAATTACCTTTGTTTGTTGCTTTTCTATAATCCTGAGCACTATTTTGAGGCCTTTATTGGATTCCTTGACCCAGAAAACATAGGATTAGCATATTTAATTAAGTTTCTAGGTTGACTAGAAGCCGAGATCGCGCAAAATATGTATTTTATGGCGGCCATTTTCAAAATCCAAAATGGCGGCCATGCAGGTGTCTGTGCAAATCCCAACATCGATTTTCAGATTCTCCATGCTCTGAAGATTCCAAAAATGTACAGGTTTGCTAATCCCAAAATTTTGAAAGAAATTATATTTGTTAACATAGTGAACCTGACTAAGAGGTGAGTGCGCTTACCTGCTCGACTGCCAGTCCCAGAAGTTGCAGGAATTTATAATTTGTTCAAGATGCCGGTGATAACTCTCTCACTCTTCAGGAAAGACAAGTTCACTAACGAACAGTTCAACAGACGGATCCACCTCGTCCTACTGGTTTGCTGGTGAGAGCACGGGAGGGATCGTTGTATATTTATCACAATGTTTAGAGGTGTTTGTGTATGGATGCGTATGTGCATGTGTGTGTGTATGTATGTGTTTGTGTGTATATGTATGTTTGGATATGTGTTTGTTTGTGTGTGTGTGTGTGTGTTTGTGTTTATATGTGTATGTGTGTTTGTGTGTTTGTGTCTGTATATGTGTACGTGTGTGTGTGTATGTGTGTATATGTGTTTGTGTGTGTGTGTGTGTGTGTGTATATATATATATGTGTGTGTGTGTGTGTGTGTGTGTGTGTGTGTGTGTGTGTGTGTGTGTGTGTGTGATTGTGCATGTATATATGTGTGTGTGTGTGTGATTGTGCATGTATATATGTGTGTGTGCGTGTTTGTGCGTGTATATGTGTTTATATGTGTGCATATGTGTGTGTATGTATGTGTGTTTGTATCTGTGTGTGTGTGTGTGTGTGTGTGTGTGTGTTTGTGTGTGTGATTGTGCGTGTACATGTGTGTTTGTATATGTGTGTATGTATGTGTGTTTGTGTGTGTGTACGTATGTGTGTGTGTGTTTATATGTGTGTGTGTGTGTGTGTGTGTGTGTGTGTGTGTGTGTGTGTGTGTGTGTGTGTGTGTGTGTGTGTGTGTGTGTGTATGTATGTGTAGATGTTTGTGTGTATGTTTGTGGGTTTATGTGCATGTATGTGTTTGCACGTGCACATACCACATGATCAGTGGTGTATTAGTAGTACAGTTCTAAATGAAGGGAGCATTACAACCTATAATTTGATAAGTTCAATGCGCACCATTATTTTACCCGGTGAATGCAGTATTCCCCCACTTGTTAGACTTGCCGGCACCATTATTTTACCGGGTGACTGCAGTATTCCCACACTGGTTAGACTTGCCGGCACCATTATTTTACCGGTTGAATGCAGTATTCCCCCACTTGTTAGACTTGCCGGCACCATTATTTTACCGGTTGAATGCAGTATTCCCACACTGGTTAGACTTGCCGGCACCATTATTTTACCGGGTGACTGCAGTATTCCCACACTGGTTAGACTTGCCGGCACCATTATTTTACCGGTTGAATGCAGTATTCCCACACTGGTTAGACTTGCCGGCACCATTATTTTACCGGTTGAATGCAGTATTCCCACACTGGTTAGACTTGCCGGCACCATTATTTTACCGGGTGACTGCAGTATTCCCACACTGGTTAGACTTGCCGGCACCATTATTTTACCAGGTGACTGCAGTATTCCCACACTGGTTAGACTTGCCGGCACCATTATTTTACCGGGTGACTGCAGTATTCCCACACTGGTTAGACTTGCCGGCACCATTATTTTACCGGTTGAATGCAGTATTCCCGCACTTGTTAGACTTGCCGGCACCATTATTTTACCGGTTGAATGCAGTATTCCCCCACTTGTTAGACTTGCCGGCACCATTATTTTACCGGTTGAATGCAGTATTCCCACACTGGTTAGACTTGCCGGCACTATTATTTTACCGGTTGAATGCAGTATTCCCCCACTTGTTAGACTTGCCGGCACCATTATTTTGCCGGTTGAATGCAGTATTCCCCCACTTGTTAGACTTGCCGGCACCATTATTTTACCGGGTGACTGCAGTATTCCCACACTGGTTAGACTTGCCGGCACCATTATTTTACCAGTTGAATGCAGTATTCCCCCACTTGTTAGACTTGCCGGCACCATTATTTTACCGGTTGAATGCAGTATTCCCACACTGGTTAGACTTGCCGGCACCATTATTTTACCGGTTGAATGCAGTATTCCCACACTGGTTAGACTTGCCGGCACCATTATTTTACCGAGTGAATGCAGTATTCCCACACTGGTTAGACTTGCCGACACCATTATTTTACCGGTTGAATGCAGTATTCCCACACTGGTTAGACTTGCCGGCGGCTCCATTATTTTACCAGGTGACTGCAGTATTCCCACACTGGTTAGACTTGCCGGCACCATTATTTTACCGGGTGACTGCAGTATTCCCACACTGGTTAGACTTTCCCGTGGCTCCATTATTTTACCGGGTGACTGCAGTATTCCCACACTGGTTAGACTTTCCCGTGGCTCCATTATTTTACCGGTTGAATGCAGTATTCCCACACTGGTTAGACTTGCCGGCACCATTATTTTACCGGGTGACTGCAGTATTCCCACACTGGTTAGACTTGCCGGCACCATTATTTTACCGGTTGAATGCAGTATTCCCCCACTTGTTAGACTTGCCGGCACCATTATTTTACCGGTTGAATGCAGTATTCCCACACTGGTTAGACTTGCCGGCACCATTATTTTACCGGGTGACTGCAGTATTCCCACACTGGTTAGACTTGCCGGCACCATTATTTTACCGGTTGAATGCAGTATTCCCCCACTTGTTAGACTTGCCGGCACCATTATTTTACCGGTTGAATGCAGTATTCCCACACTGGTTAGACTTGCCGGCACCATTATTTTACCGGTTGAATGCAGTATTCCCACACTGGTTAGACTTGCCGGCACCATTATTTTACCGGGTGACTGCAGTATTCCCACACTGGTTAGACTTGCCGGCACCATTATTTTACCAGGTGACTGCAGTATTCCCACACTGGTTAGACTTGCCGGCACCATTATTTTACCGGGTGACTGCAGTATTCCCACACTGGTTAGACTTGCCGGCACCATTATTTTACCGGTTGAATGCAGTATTCCCGCACTTGTTAGACTTGCCGGCACCATTATTTTACCGGTTGAATGCAGTATTCCCCCACTTGTTAGACTTGCCGGCACCATTATTTTACCGGTTGAATGCAGTATTCCCACACTGGTTAGACTTGCCGGCACTATTATTTTACCGGTTGAATGCAGTATTCCCCCACTTGTTAGACTTGCCGGCACCATTATTTTACCGGTTGAATGCAGTATTCCCCCACTTGTTAGACTTGCCGGCACCATTATTTTACCGGGTGACTGCAGTATTCCCACACTGGTTAGACTTGCCGGCACCATTATTTTACCAGTTGAATGCAGTATTCCCCCACTTGTTAGACTTGCCGGCACCATTATTTTACCGGTTGAATGCAGTATTCCCACACTGGTTAGACTTGCCGGCACCATTATTTTACCGGTTGAATGCAGTATTCCCACACTGGTTAGACTTGCCGGCACCATTATTTTACCGAGTGAATGCAGTATTCCCACACTGGTTAGACTTGCCGGCACCATTATTTTACCGGTTGAATGCAGTATTCCCACACTGGTTAGACTTGCCGGCGGCTCCATTATTTTACCAGGTGACTGCAGTATTCCCACACTGGTTAGACTTGCCGGCACCATTATTTTACCGGGTGACTGCAGTATTCCCACACTGGTTAGACTTTCCCGTGGCTCCATTATTTTACCGGTTGAATGCAGTATTCCCACACTGGTTAGACTTGCCGGCACCATTATTTTACCGGGTGACTGCAGTATTCCCACACTGGTTAGACTTTCCCGTGGCTCCATTATTTTACCGGTTGAATGCAGTATTCCCACACTGGTTAGACTTGCCGGCACCATTATTTTACCGGTTGAATGCAGTATTCCCACACTGGTTAGATTTGCCGGCTCCATTATTTTACCCGGTGAATGCAGTATTCCCACACTGGTTAGACTTGCCGGCACCATTATTTTACTGGTTGAATGCAGTATTCCCACACTGGTTAGATTTGCCGGCTCCATTATTTTACCCGGTGAATGCAGTATTCCCACACTGGTTAGATTTGCCGGCTCCATTATTTTACCGGTTGATTGCAGTATTCCCACACTGGTTCGACTTTCCCGTGGCTCCATCCCCATGCATATGCACAACGCCTGTCAGTCTCCTGCATGTGAAAAGCAGCGTGAAGACTTGCTGCAGGCATCTTGCACTTTGTCAGACTACATTTTTCTTCCTTCTAAATCAATCCTAATGAGGTGACTGTGCTTGTCGGAGAATATTCCATCTCGCATATGTACGCATGAACAGGCTCATACACGTCAACGCTGTTTATTTCGCATAAAATGGCTCGGTGTGATATTATTGATCTGAATGTTGTGCTGCTTGAGCGTTTCCATGTTCGGCGCATGCTCAGATTATAGAGAAATCGGGAATCTGCAAACAGAATGAAATCTTTGAGTGAGGTGACACAGAAGGGCTGGTTTCATATTACATTAAAACAAAAACTCTTTTTTTCCTTCATCTTCTTCTTCACTTGGAGTTTCATTCAATCCCGTTTCTCATATCGATTAGATTCATCCTTTTTAACATTTTCATTTTATTCATACCTTATTATAATGGAACAAACGTATATGGTTACATATGTATGTTTGTGACCAAAACGTCTTCTTATTCTTCAAGCATATACAAACCTAAAAACACGGTTCATGAAACTGTAAGGCATAGAAGCCATGTTATTATAATCACTACTAGTATAAAGCTCGTCAAAATGACGGGCTGGAACAGTTTATTTGATGGTGCAGCCGCGTGACCAATGCCAAAGTCTGAAACCGGGGTCTAGTGTCCGGTGTGCTTTTATCGTCTTTATTTATTAGACATCCTCCAGACGTAAACGAGCACTCGGTTTCCTCTGTGCACGTTGCACATCACGTGCAACGAATTTCACCTTCCTGCACCTTGTAGTTATTGTTATTTTAAAAAATGATTCTGTACACCGACATTGAGGCTTGTTTTGCAAGCCACTGTCTACAAATCCAAGGTAAGAGACATAATTACCCTTCTTTAGAGTATTTTGCATCCTCGGGGTTTTTTGTGTCTTTCGCGTCCTCTGGGTCATTTGGGATCTCGATGTCTTTTGGATCTTTTGGGTTTTCAGGGTCTTCTGGGTTTTTGTGGTATTTTGGGTCATTACGCATCTTAGGGTCTTTGAGGTCTTCAAGGGTCTTTCGGATATGTTGGGTCTTTAAGGGTTTTCTGGGTATTTAGGGCCTTCAGGGTCTTTTTGGTCTTTTCGATCTTTGGGTCTTTTTTGGGGCTACGGGGTATTTAAGGGTCTTTGGTATATTTTGGGTCTTCTGGGTCTTCAGAGTATTTAAGGGTCTTTGTGGGTGGTCTTTAAGGGTCTTTGGGTCTTCAGGGTTTTTTGTGGTCTTTTGGGTCTTTAAAGTCTTTTGGGTCCTTTTGTGTCTTCAGGATATTTTGGGTATTTTGGGACGTTGGGGGTATATAAGGGTGTTTGGGATATTTTGGGTATTTGAGGGTCTTTAAGGACCCCAAAGGCACTTAAAGACCCAAAGATCTTGAGGACCCAGAAGACCCTCAAAGACCCCAACATCCCAAAAGACCCGAAATATCCCAAAGACACAAAGGACCAAAAGACTCCAAAGACCCTTAAAGACCCTGATGCCCCTGAGGACCCAAAATACACTAAAGAACCTGAAGACCCAAAATACCTCGAGGACCCAAAATACCCCCAAGACCCTTAAAGACCCAGAGGAACCAAAAGACCCTTGAGACCCAAAAGCCCATGGAGACGCCAAAGACCCAAAATACCCCGATGACCCCAAATATCCTGAAGACTCCAAATACCCAAAGATCCCAAAACACCCTGAAGACCCAAAAACACCACGAAGACCCAAAAACACCACAAAGACCCCAAAACGCCCTGAAGACCCAAAACAACCCAAAGACCCAAAACACCCTTAAAGACCCAAAGGATCCAAAAGACCCCCATTGCCCAAATGGCCCTGAAGACCCAAAACACCATGAAGACCCAAAAGACCCTGAAGACCCAAAAGACACTGAAATGGTCAAATATACCTATCCCTCTGAAAAGACGTGTTGGTGAGGCAAGCGGTGTCACGCTAATATATATGTGTGTGTATATATATATATATATTGTAACGAATGTGGAAACGTTACAATGTGAACGTTACAAAAGTACGGTAACACCCTGTTAATGTAAATAATGGTCGCAGTCGGCCTCCTAGTTAATTCCATGAAACTTACATGCAGGTCACGATATATCTTTTAAATAGTGTATTTCCTTATTCCATGTAGGCTAAATATGTGTTTCCCACTAGATTGACTTTGCATTGTATCAAACAAAATAAGCGTAGGCCCTTCCAATTTCCCCAAAACTTCCCTTCCAATTGCCTTCCGCATTTTGGGCGGTTTTCTTCAACCACCATTGGCCACGAGGTAGGGTTGGGGAAGAAAGGCGTGTCTCCACCTCGTCATAAGGGGGGAGGAGTGAGCCAGCCCTAACAGCCAATCAGCACCGCGGTGAGCGACCCGGTAGGCGTGCCCTCGGAGCCGGCGGCTTGATTTCGCCCGAGGTGATAAAAGCGACTGTAAGGGACTGCTTTACCAGAGGCCTTGGGAGATGACCTGGGAGGAGCAAAGAGGCTGCACCAAGAGGAGCGGTGAGATGCGAAACGCTCCAAGCCAAAGAGGAGAGGTACTCGGCAAGGAAACCAGCTTTGGAGAGACGCGCTGAAAGGAGGGAGACGGCTCCACCACAAGAAGAGGAGCAGGTGTGCCGAACCAGCGCGTGACGTCTACCGCAGCGGATACGCGACGGAGGGTTTCCCGCCAAAACCGCGAGGAATTGCGAGCTGCTGCCTCCCGACTTTGCCTCCCTCTCAAGCAATCCACCTCAAGCCCTACCTGCCTGCAATATCCCCTGTGTAAGTGTGAACGTCCTGTCCTGCTCGTTGTCTTGGGGCTAAGTAAAAATGAATAGTGTAAGTTAACGATTCGCTGTGTTACTGCTTCTTCCATCCATGGCTTGTGTGTGTATAATAAATCTGTTCTTCCTCCGTATTCTTCTTCTTCTTCTTTTTCATTCTCTTTCGGTCGCTTTAGAGGTTTCCCGATTGAATATCTGTGGGGCGATCTGGTCAACGTCGGGTGGAATCGGGTTCTAATCGGGGAGTAACTGTTCGGACGTGGTTAAATACACCACCGCTCGGTCAATATAACATCTAAAAGCCGCGTCAGTAACAATTGGTTGTCAGGAGTTGGATTCGGACCTGGGACTAAATTTGTTAGGCCCAAATTTTGGAACACCAATTGTACTATTAGAGTAACAATTGGTGTCGAGGAGGGAGATCGGACCCGAAATCGGACCCGAAGCGCGCTTAACGTGCTCAAAATTACAAGCTGCCGAAATTTATTTTGTTTTATAAAACCCGAATTTTGAGATCGCGCCATGGACAATCAAGGCGATCGGATGTCGGTGGGAGAGATAGACAGGGTGGAATCGACCCAGGACCTCGGGGAAATGTATGTGGAGGAAAGGGAGGAGGAGAAAAATAGCAATGTGGTTGCGGAGGTTTCAGACGCACAAAATGGCGCTCTCGCGCACGTGGTTGAGGGGGCCACGGTCGCGGAACCAATGAGCACGGCCCAAATACAAGCCTTCATGGCCCAATTCATGGTGGAAATGCAGGAAAAAAACGACAGTATGGAACAAATGGAAAACAGAAGGAGGGCCGATAGTGAACAAATGGAAAACAGAAGGAGGGCTGATAGTGAAAAAATGGAAAGCAGAATTATGGGGCAAATGGGGGTAATGGGAAACCAAATGGGGATAATGGGAAACCAAATGGGGGTAATGAGGGACGAAGCGAGGGGTACCGGTGAGGAGTTAGACAAGAAATTTGGGAAGTTAGACAAAAATTTTGAGGGGTTAGACAACGGGATAAAAGAGGTGAAAAATGGGTTAATGGGGTTAGAAAATAGGATGGAGGACAAATTGCGGGAGATAGGGGAACAATCCGCCCGAGAAATTAAACAAATGGGAGAGCAGATAGAGGAGGTAAAAATCGGGGTAGAAACCAAACTGGATGCTCAGAGGGATGAATTGGGACAGATGAGGGTGGCATCTACAAAAGAGATGGAGGAAATACGACGAGGGGTAAGTGAGGAGGTTTCGGGGCTACGCGAGGAGGTAAAGCGAGGTGAGAAGCGTATGGAGAAAGAGGTGAGAAATAATACGGCTAAGTTACAAGGGGGAATAGAAGATCTGACGGAGGAGGTGGAACAGCTGACAGAGGGACAAACGAAGTTAGTGGAGCAGGTTCAAAGGAACACTGCAGTACTAGGAGGGTTAAAGGCGACACAAAAAGAAATTAAAAACGAATTAATAGCGACGCAGAGGCAATGTCAGATGGTACGGGAGGAACTGACAATGAGGGTGGACGAGGTGACAGAGATAATGGAGACAAAGGACCGGCAGGTGAGGATGCACATAGAGACGGTCACGGTAGCCTTAGAGGATGAACTTGAGGAGACGCACCGAGAAATAAAAGAGGTTAAACAAAAATTAGAGGAAGTGGAAGAAGAGGTGAGTGAAATTAAGAAGAGACGGACAGAAACTAAAAGAGAAATCCAGGAGGTGATAGCGGAATATGTGCAAGGTCGGTGCTCAACTCATGATGTGATGCTCAGTAACCAAATAAAGAGTTTGCAGGTGGCAAAGGAGGTGCGGAGACGAAGTACGGAAGTGAGTGGCAATGTATATGATGTGAGGAAAGCTTCAGTCGGCTTGGGGATTGGTTTGGATCCGGGTGTTCGTGAAAGGCCGTTGGTGAAGTGTGTGACAGGTCAGGTGTGCAAAAAAAGAGGTGTGCGAGAATGTCCGACCATGGGGTGTGTGAGGAAAAAGTGCACGCCGAGGAGTGAGTGTGCCGTCAAGAGTGAGTTGGTCGAAGCGCGTGTGCGAGGGGGTACATGGAAGCGCGGTGTGGTGAGTGTTACGGAGGAAGTAACGAGAGAGTGTACACCTGTGGTGAGTGTTACAGAGGATGTAACGAGAGAGTGTACACCTGTGGTGAGTGTTACAGAGGATGTAACGAGGAAGTGTACGCCTGTGGTGAGTGTTACAGAGGATGTAACGGGAGGGTGTGCGCGAGAAAGGTGTGTAACGGACGGTTGCATGAGGAAAGAGTGTGCCGTCGAGAGTAAGGGTGAGTGCGCTGTCAAGAGTGGAGGTGAGAGTAGTGAGAGTGAAACGGAGCGTGAGTTGGTTGTGACAGGTGAGCGAGGATGTACACCTGGAATGGAAGGATGCACACCTGGAATGGTAGAGCGTGTGTGGGGATGCACACTTGAGTTGGCCGTGAGGCACGCGGTTGGGTGTGCGGGTGAGAGCACACCTGTGATTGTCACAAAGGAGGTGACCGAGAAAGGGGCGCGAAGAGGTGTGTTGGTGAGGTGTGCGAGCGACGAATGTGTGCCAAGGTGTTCGGTGGTCAGGTGTGTGACCAAGTCGGTGAGCGGAATGAGTGTACCGAGGTGTGTAAGGAAAGGTACGACGAGGAACATGGAAACGGCTGCATGTATGAGCAAGAAAGGGGTAGCGTATGCTTGTAAGCATCCAGGTGAGGCGTCGACGGTAACCAGGTTAGAGGTTAGAACGACTTATAGCCGAATCGGGCCCTCGGTGCGCGTCGGGCAGCTTTGCGTGCCGCGAGGACCAGCGGGGATCCGAACCACGGCGGTTTCGAAAGAACCGCCGTACGCGATCCACGCTGTGCCTCGCTTGGAACGGCCGCGTCCGGGCTCCACTAGGCGGAGCGGGCAGCTGGATAGGAAGGGTCGTCATGGCGACCACGTTTTGTTGAGACGTGCCGGCAGGTCGAGATCGGGACATTGGATGGCTCCACGCCGAGGTGGTGCGTGGGATCTCGGCCCGGGTAAGCCCCCGCCCCTACCCCGAATGCGGGACGCATCCAGCCGCCGGCACAAAATAATCCGCGTTCATTGCTCGGCTGTACGAAGCCGGGCTGTAGACGTGAATTGGCGCACCGAGAGGATGTAATAAGTAGACGGGTGATGGTGATAGTGATAGTGATTTAAAACGAAATTTAGAAAAGTGAGTAGAATTGGCAGTAAATGGAAAATTTTTGAATTGGTTGGAATCTGGACGAACAAAATTGATAGTGAGAGACCCCCGATGTGGTGGGATGGCAAATCCACCATCCCTCACAGACGTGGGGGCAAATGCGCAATAGTTTATGGGGTGGCTATGACAACCGAGCCAGGGAGGGCTTGGATAATTGTAGTGATCTAGCGAAGAGGACATTAGGTAACGTTAAGATTAGTTCGTGACTGATACCTGTAGTGGGGACGCAGGTAGATTAGTGTGGATGATAATGACGTGGGAGCGCAATAGTTTAAAGGGACGACTGGGAAGCGCAAGTTTCAGAAGGGAGTAGTTAGCTGAGATGATGCCGTGTGTGTGAAGATTGAACAGGTGAGAATTGAACAGGTGTGATTGCACAGGTGTGCAACTGAACAGGTGGATGGAGCAGTGTATGAGTGAGTGATAGTGATTGCGTGTTGTGTTGACCAAATGGTCCACGAAGAAAGGAGGGTGCAGGTGGCACCAGGTGTGAGGGCACAGGTGTGCAACAACAGGTGTATGTGGCTGTGTGGAATAAATGGTAGTGTGGAATATCTGGAGTATTGGAATGGATGGTCGTGGAGTGAGAATGGTGGAAATTGTGGAGTGGAGTGGATGGTGCGAAGGTGCGAATGGGGGAAGAGTGGACCCCCATCACGGATACCCGGGGCGGGTAGTGTAAGTGTTAGGTAGAGGGTACAGGTAAATTGTGGTTGGATATTGGCATCTGTGGTGCGGGTGACAGAATGGTGTTTGGATGGGTGCATTAGTGTTGTGGAAATGGCTGGGCGTGTAGCCTGTTAGTGTGTGTAGTTGTTTGGGCGCTCCACCACTGTAAGGATGTCGGCCAGGTGAGGCCGCAGGTGGGCTCTGGGAGCCGGTAGTAGTTGTTGTGGATGGGGCCCGAGGATCCGGAGGACGGACCCGGGTAGCCCAGTGCCAGAGGGCACCATGGGGTGACAGAGCCAGGAGGGGCTGTCCCCAGTTAGATAGGTTAGGGTGAGGAGCAGGTAAGCTCGGGTGGCAACTGCAGTGGTGGAGGTGTGCAGGTGGGTAGACCTGCTGGGAGAGGTACACGTCGCAGCCCAGAAATTGTGCTAGAGCACCGGGAGATGAATCGGGGGAGTGAGACCCCAAATGGAGAAGCACCACAGTTTGGTCAATGGGAATTGGTTATTAGAACCCATAGTGTAAGTTGGCCAATGGATTGGCAGGGAAAGACCCCGGGTAGTGTAAAGTGTGTTAAAGTCATTTAGAAAATAGTTAGGATGAAGGATCTCCTCGCACCATCTGCATCCACTCACCTGAGGTGACAGGTACTCCACACCATGCCATGTTTTGATTATTTTTTATGATGCAAATGTTTGGATTGTGAGACGCATCATGACGTGGGTGTGACATTGTGCGTAATTCCATCTCTCCCTCCTTATGAGGATTGATGATGAATTGGTGATGGCAAATTTTGAAGTAGAGGGATTGTGGTGACGAATTTGGTATAGGGGAAATATGGGGAAGACGTGACAGTAGTGACGAATTGGTAATGTGTAGATTTTGTACATATGGGGTAAGGGCAAGGGCAAGGGTAGGGTAGGTGACAGGGGGGTGACGTACGGTAGGGACGAGCTTTCTCACTTCGCCCTCCGTACGCATTTCACCTTGCATTGCCTTATTGACGTGTACCCTTGTGACCTTACCCCTCGCTCAATTGTCTTTCTTTTGTCTCCCACATGACCTGTGCGCCATTGGGTGCCGAGGGGAGCGTGCGTGAGGTGGCCATTGTGCGCCCGAGATTCCCAGAACCAGCATGCATTGCGTTGATGTACCACATTATGGACCGCTGTTCTGCGGCCAAGTACCACTTGATGGACCCCAGGTTCTGGGGCAGGGCACCTCTGTTGGAGACCGGCCATAGTGGCCAGGGAATCTTGCTTGCGGACCTCGGTAAGGTGGCACCTATGCCAAACAGGTGGACCACCCTTAGTTGGCCCCTGAGGCCCTAAATAAAAATGGACACAAGTTGTGCTTTTTATTATTTCCAACTAGGCCGCATGAAGCCAGAAGACGTCGTGAAGAACATCGGCCCAGCAGAGAAAGAGAAGACCACCACCAGTTGTTTTGTTGTGTTTATTATGAACCATGGTGACTGCGCACCGAGTGGTGCTTTTGGTGCTTTGTGGTGCTTTTGGTGCTTTTGGGTGCTTTGGTGGTATTGGTACTGGTGCATCGATGCAATGCGTGCTGTCTCCTCCCTCCCAACAGGAATTTCTTTCTCTTGTTCCCTAAAAAGAAAAAAAAAAGAAAAAAAAAACACAGGTCCTGGGTTGCGTTGTAAATAAGAAATCACGTCATTGTAAATAATGCTCCCCACCGTAAATGTATAGTTTGAGAATAATTCCGTAATTTGGTTAGCTGTGGGCTTGAGTCTGTTAGACAGGGTGCAATGCAATAGGGGGACATACTTATTTGTGTTTTAAGATTGTCACACTCAGGGTCAGGTTAATTGTAGAGGGAATTACACCTACGTGTCACACTAAGTTAAAGTTTAGTAGGCCCGAGCGCGGGCCTGAAGAAAGGAGGGTGCAGTGTAACGAATGTGGAAACGTTACAATGTGAACGTTACAAAAGTACGGTAACACCCTGTTAATGTAAATAATGGTCGCAGTCGGCCTCCTAGTTAATTCCATGAAACTTACACGCAGGTCACGATATATCTTTTAAATAGTGTATTTCCTTATTCCATGTAGGCTAAATATGTGTTTCCCACTAGATTGACTTTGCATTGTATCAAACAAAATAAGAGTAGGCCCTTCCAATTTCCCCAAAACTTCCCTTCCAATTGCCTTCCGCATTTTGGGCGGTTTTCTTCAACCACCATTGGCCACGAGGTAGGGTTGGGGAAGAAAGGCGTGTCTCCACCTCGTCATAAGGGGGGAGGAGTGAGCCAGCCCTAACAGCCAATCAGCACCGCGGTGAGCGACCCGGTAGGCGTGCCCTCGGAGCCGGCGGCTTGATTTCGCCCGAGGTGATAAAAGCGACTGTAAGGGACTGCTTTACCAGAGGCCTTGGGAGATGACCTGGGAGGAGCAAAGAGGCTGCACCAAGAGGAGCGGTGAGATGCGAAACGCTCCAAGCCAAAGAGGAGAGGTACTCGGCAAGGAAACCAGCTTTGGAGAGACGCGCTGAAAGGAGGGAGACGGCTCCACCACAAGAAGAGGAGCAGGTGTGCCGAACCGGCGCGTGACGTCTACCGCAGCGGATACGCGACGGAGGGTTTCCCGCCAAAACCGCGAGGAATTGCGAGCTGCTGCCTCCCGACTTTGCCTCCCTCTCAAGCAATCCACCTCAATCCCTACCTGCCTGCAATATCCCCTGTGTAAGTGTGAACGTCCTGTCCTGCTCGTTGTCTTGGGGCTAAGTAAAAATGAATAGTGTAAGTTAACGATTCGCTGTGTTACTGCTTCTTCCATCCATGGCTTGTGTGTGTATAATAAATCTGTTCTTCCTCCGTATTCTTCTTCTTCTTCTTTTTCATTCTCTTTCGGTCGCTTTAGAGGTTTCCCGATTGAATATCTGTGGGGCGATCTGGTCAACGTCGGGTGGAATCGGGTTCTAATCGGGGAGTAACTGTTCGGACGCGGTTAAATACACCACCGCTCGGTCAATATAACATCTAAAAGCCGCGTCAGTAACAATATATATATATATATATATATATATATATACATACATATATTATAATAGGCGAAGGTGATTCTGTCTGTCTGTCTGTCCGGGGTGTGGCTTATTCCGTTTGCAGAGTAGCTCCACCCATTCTTGGAGAGGCTTCATGTAAACAAATATCCACCATTTTATTAACTCGAATAGCTTTGAGGCCTGTTTAGTTAGGTCCGTGCTGTCTTTCTCTCTCACACAGGTTTATTTCAACTCAAATTCGATATATCATTTCATTTTTAACAGTCGGTAACACAGTTTTAGACTCGGTTTAAAAAAAAACGGTAAGCAAATCCGATGAAAGTTTCCGTTTATAGAACGAAATGATTTCTCAAAGGCCTTTAAAATAAAGCCTATTCATTGAGTCACCCTCACAATTTTATCTCGAATTCACCATCTGATTTAATTTTTATCGATGGTTTTAGTCTCGGTGTCAGAACTAATTGAGAACATTCATGCACACACGGGAAAATGCAGAGATATATATTTTTTAAATCGCGGTACGGTCGGCCATGCACCGCCTAAAATAACAGACGGGAAAATGGCGAGATATATAAAAAATTCGTGGCGGACTTTTCCATTTGATGACAATCGTCACGATGAAATATTTAATTTATACGTCATCACAATAATATGGAAAGAGGGGCATCGCTTCGTTCACGAATCGCCACAGACGGGAAATTGCCGACAGATATTTCTTCGTTATTATTTCCTTCATCATTATTATACAGAAGTAAAGGTAATCGTGTTTAAACTTTCATTCATTCCAGCGAGGGGTTGGAGAGGAGCGAGGGGTTGGAGAGGAGTGGGGGTTGGAGAGGAGCGAGGGGTTGGAGAGGAGCTAGGGGTTGGTGAGGAGCTAGAGGTTGGAGAGGAGCGAGGGGTTGGAGAGGAGCTAGGGGTTGGAGAGGAGCGAGGGGTTGGAGAGGAGCTCGGAGTTGGAGAGGAGCTCGGGGTTGGTGAGGAGCTAGGGGTTGGAGAGGCACGAGGGGTTGGTGAGGAGCTAGGGGTTGGAGAGGAGCGAGGGGTTGGTGAGGAGCTAGGGGTTGGTGAGGAGCGATGGGTTGGTGAGGAGCGAGGCGTGGGAGAGGAGCTCGGAGTTGGAGAGGAGCTCGGGGTTGGAGAGGAGCTCGGGGTTGGAGAGGAGCAATGGGTTGGAGAGGAGCTCGGGGTTGGTGAGGGGCGAGAGGTTGGTGAGGAGCGAGGGGTTGGAGAGGAGCGAGGGGTTGGAGAGGTGTGTGTGTATGTGTGTGTATATATGTGGGTGGGTGTACATGTGTATGTGCGTGTATGTGTGTGTATATATATATATGTTTATGGGTGTATGTGTGTATGTGTGTGTATGTTTGTGTATATATGTGTGTGGGTGTACGTGTGTTTGTGAGTGTATATGTGTGTATGTGTGTGTGGGTGTGCACGCACACGCATTCACATGTTATCAGAAGTAAATACATTGTGTAGATGACATCATTTTTGCATCTGATAAATTGCCAGTAACCATTTTGTGAAACTGAATGTGCAGGTGCAGCATCTAACTCAATATGTCGAAATGTCACACACGTCCATGCCCGTGGTATTCCCACGGGTGACCCCACTAGTATATATATATATATATATATATATATATATATATATATATATATATATATATATATATATATATATATATATATATATATATATATATATACAGACTTGGCATTTAATATGGAATTTTTTTTTTTCCTTGACTTGGGTTTACTTTCTTAACTCAGTATATCAATCTAGTGAGTTTCTGTTACACTTTGGTGATTTATTTGTTAAAAGAACCATGTCACTGATTGTCTGTCGCAGCAAGAAGTCAACAACAGGATTATATCACAGGTGGCGTGGCAAAATGTACGGACAGGTGCATTTGATGATTGGCTTCACAGTCGGGTATACAAGGGTTGTTGCGTTCTGTATTAGTGGAAAACAACTGCTGCACGTCTCCAAAAGTTATTGCCGCTTCCTCTGGAGATGGTCCGTCAACTCGACAATGCTGTTTGTCATGGAGTGGTGGCTTTCCGAAATTACGGCATGAAACAGCGTGCTATTGCTCGGCAGTATGACATCACTCAAGGTCAGGTGTCAAAGATCCTGAAACGAAATGCTCAGAGGGGTGTCCCTACTCCAATACCGAGGCCAGGACGTCCCCGCAGAACCACAAGGAGGGATGATCGCCAGCTGCACTGGTTAGTCCGCAATGGCCGTACCAAGTCAGCTAATCGGCTTAGGGCTGAGTGGCAGCAACTGACAAATGTGCCTGTATCCAGAAGGCTAGTCAACCAACGACTGGTTCAAGCAAGCTATCGTGCCAGGCATCCCCTGAGAAAGCCACACCTGACCAGACAACACCGCCAACACCGCCAGCGCCGATTGCAGTGGGCCAGAGAGCACCGTCAATGGCAGCCAGGACACTGGAATCACGTGATCTTCAGTGACGAGTCTAGATTTCTGGTCTATCGTCAAGATTGTCATGTCCGAGTGTGCAGACAAGTGCACGAAGCCTACAACAAAGATTGTATAGTGCCAAGAGTCCAAGCTGGAGGTGGTGGGGTGACCGTTTGGGCTGCTTTTCATGCAGGGGGCAAAACTGACCTGGTTGTTCTGAATGGAAACCTGAACCAGTTCAAGCACAGGGCCATTCTAGAAGAAACATTGCTTCCATTTGCTCGTGCAGCCTTTCGAGGAAACTTTGTCTTCCAAGATGACAAGGCACGGCCTCATCGTGCTCGCATGATCAAACACTTTCTTGCTGACCGTGGTGTAGAGCATATGGAGTGGCCTGCCATGTCCCCGGATATGAATCCGATAGAGAACTTGTGGGCAGAATTAACCCGTCAAATCGACCACTTGGACCAGCAGCCGACCTCTGTGCGTGAATTGCAGCAGGCTATTGTCACTGCATGGCAAGCGATTTCTGTCCAAACCTTGGCAAATCTCGTGAACAGCATGCCTCAACGTGTACGTGCTCTCCTGAATGCTCGTGGGGGTTACACTAAGTACTGAACTGTAATTTTACTGTCCGTAATCCCAGTCGTAATTTAACTTTTGTTTTTGTTATAAAATTTTTTTGGCTAATGTGCAAAATAAAGAGATACTTCTGGAAAACGTACAGAAGTTTAACACAGTACTGTCCATTAATTGAGTTTGATATCAGTTTACATCACTTTCAAGGATCAATTTATTTGTTTCGAAATGTCAAATGTGGTTTTTGTTTCTTTTAAAGGTCACATTAACAAAATTTAGAATAATTTCAACATAATTCCAATGAACTTTTGGTTCTAAGACAACTTGAAAAGTAAGTTCACCCCCACAAAAAAAATATTCCATATTAAATGCCAAGTCTGTATATATATATATATATATATATATATATATATATATATATATATATATATATATATATACATATATATATATATATATATATATATATATATATATATATATATATATATATATATATATATATATATATATATATATATATATATATATATATATATATATGACGGGATCCGTTGACTTAGGACTCAAGACTCATGACAGAGAGAAAGGAACAACTGATACATATTTATTTGATTCGTCAAACACACAAGCTTGTGGAAAGCAAAATGCTTAAAACGGAGGCCCACAAGGACCAGAATTTCAACAAGATGCTCTAAAATAATTCGGTCAAGCTCTCACTTTATAAAGGGAATATTGCGGTGTGGTTTTAGCTCTCAAGACAAAGAGAACGACCCAGTGGTCTCCTTGATTCGGCCGAGGTCATTCAAGAGTCAAACAACATGTTGACGACTTTCCAGAGTCCTGGTTTTTGGGGGGAAAGTTCAGCAGGTCGTAAAAAATGTCAAACGTGAAAGTGATCTAACGCAGTCCCTTAAGGGGGACTGGGAAGATACGGTTTGGTCTTCACAGAGTGAAGGATTATACTATCAGGGCCTGGTTTTCACAAGACATATAACTTCTTATAACAAGTTTCCAAAGGAATATTTCGACAGTAAGAGAACATGCCATCACAGTAACTTAATTCTTTAAAAGGAAATATAATGGATAAGGTTTACAAAGCAACATATACAAATTAGTTATTTTTGGTAATTGAGCAACATCTTTAGCCTAATACTGGGATAACAGGTTTCCAAAGAACATGAAAGTATTATGAGTATACAGAAATCAATCAAAAACAGAACATATACTTGTTTATACTTTGTAATTGGTAAACATTGAAAACACAAGGGGGGAGGGGGACATCAAAGCCCCACATACCGCCCTTTTGGATCTAGGATACAATGTTATCTACGAGCCAATCAGAGGCCTTTATTAGGAAGACAGTCAATGAGAAACCGAACCGAAAGACCATGCGAATGCGGCCCCAGTGGGCATGCCCCGTACCCAAAGCACCTCGCATAGCACCCAGCAGGACGATTCGCGCACGTGTGTGTGTGTGTGTGTGCGTGTGTTAAGTGTGCTGGCCATAGAGACATGGCTATCCAATAGCACGTCGGATCCACAACGAAGGCGACTGGTTCAGCAGGTGTCCACACCCGAGAGGATCTCCCGGCTCACCCTTTGGCCTCGAAGGTGCAACCGAGACCGCTCCCTAGCTGGAGCTCGCCCAAGCATCTCCAGGTGCGGTACTTGTAGATCTTTGGCGCTCAGTCGATATTCATGTCCATAAAGCCTTGAATGTGCGTTCTGCCGGGGAGTACATATCAACGTCAGTATCAAGTGGCTTAGACCTGCGGCCTGGACGGCCAGCAGTCAGAGCCTTACATTCCATGAAAAAGAGAGAAACTTCCTTTAAGTAGTCGTTCACGTCTGCATGCGACATGTAGGGATCCAGGATGATCGGTTTCCTGGCAGGCTGGCCCAGCAATGCTCTTGGGTCCGGAGCTGGGTCAAAATCCGGAGCTGGGTCAGCAAGGGTTGAACTGTGAGCTCGTGAAACAGCAATAGCATAAGAATCATTAGGCGGGGTCCGTGAGGACCAAATCAGGTTCACATCCGGATCCAAATCCAATTTTACAGTGTAATCAAAATCTTTTCAAAATCGTTATTGGCAACATAAAAAATGGAAGAACATTCTTCAGACGCGGAGATCTCATCATTGCTGCTCAGTGACTCGTTCGGGTCGTCGTTCCAGGGTCCGCAGTCCGCAGTCACGTCGACAGCCGGAGGTTCATTTGGGTCCATCCTGTGGAACATTTACTCACACATGCAAGGACTAAATCCTTGATTAGTATTCCTAGCCCCCCTGCCCCACCAATTGGCATTTAGTTACCTCATCTCTATTCATAGCTGCATTTCCTGCGTCATGTCTGGAAATTCAAATGTTATTTTTACTTTCACCAATTTCCGAAAATACCTTCCTTTCCGAGCAATAATTCAACTGATGTGATTCCAGCGTACCTGGTGGAGTTCTGCTCACCTGGTCTGCAGAGCCGTGATCCAATCTTCACCAGCCCCAACCTGTGTTGTAACAACCTAGCACCATTTTGTTAAATAAAAGCCGCAACTTTCCATTCGTTGTCACACTCTTTCCAGTGCAGGCCCCTGTTACACTGAATATATTTCCCTGCTCCTTCCCCTTACTCAGGAGCCATCATTTTGATAAAATCATTTGAGAACACGTCCCAATGGCAATCCATTCTGCTCAGCCTTGTGTGCTCCTAACATAATACTGGATTCCAACCTCCTTCTGTGAAACTGTAACCTTCAACCACACGGGGTGCCAGCCACCCAGATCCCTAGCAACGCGTCCCAACTTTAACACAAGACCTCCATCACGAACAACATCATCAGGTTGTGATCGACATCCCACTCATGTCCCCGACAACCTCGGTCTTGGGGGGAGACGGTCACAGTGCGTGGCATTCCCCTCACGTCACCTATGCCACCCCGTTCCCCAGTCCACACAACAGCAGCCCCCAAGTGCCCATCAAAAGTGCCCACTCCACAACCCACAATTTTCTCAGGGCACACACCTGCCTCTTTGAAATCCATGTTTCAGAAATATAACTCCATGGCCTGCTAGATGACCAGACAGACACAGGGGCACACATCGGTGAGTTATCGCCGGCATTCTCAACCAACTCCCTATTCCTGCCCTAATTTCTGGCGGTATATGTTGACAATCTGTGCGTCCTATCCTTTGGTTGGCGGCCCTTCCTGTCCGCCCTTGCATTGCTCCGAGCAATGTCAGTGTCCGCCCTTTGGTGGACTCCAAATTATTTATCTCTTTATCTATTTATCTATTTATCTCTCCAAATTCCCTACAAGAATTCCCTACAAGGTTGTTTCAGCCTCTGGCCCAATGGCTGTCCAATATCTACAATATAAATCCCAATATGAATCCCAATATCCCAATATAAAATGTTTCAACTCGACTTTCAATGACAACGACTTTTTTCGCCAACACACCACCATTAACCTCCCCCTATTATTTATTTATTTTCGTAAATAAACAAATAATAAAAATAACCTGGTCTATTTATAAAAATAATGGAAATAAATATTGAAAATAAAAATAGAATAATAAAAATAGAAAAATAAAAAATAAAAATAATACAATAGTTCTCATATGTCTTACCGTCTGGTCAATTTTTTTTCCCTCTCACCCACTGTGACTCACTCAAAATATCCACCAATATCCACCAATCCACCACAATATCCAATGACAATATCCACCACAATTTACCTGTTCCCTCTACCTACCTTTAAGCTACCCTACCGGGTATTCGTGAAAGGGTCCACCTTTCCCAACAACTTCCTTCACACCTGCTACTTCACGTTGTCCACCATACTCACTCCACAACCCTCTAAGATACCTCTAAGATTTGTGCATAGACCTCAGAGATACACACAACCTGTATCAAAGTACCGCGAACAACCCACAACCAATATCAACCACTGAAGCCGCCTTCCCGACTCCAGGCAGCCACACACAGCCACATACATCTCCACCCACGTCACACAAGACAACAGACAACAAGACAACAGGTGTGTCCACCACACAGAAACCTTTGGCAATGCAACAACCGAACTCCCAGACAACCAACAACAAAACATCCAATCCATCTCCATGGCTCACCAAGCAGCTCATTGTGTTCCTGTCTATCTCTTTTTTTCATCTAACACTGTTTACAGCGAGTCAAATTCATTTTTTAAGTCACATCACATTAACCACATGGACCCAGAGCATATGTAATAACCACTCAAACGTAATCCAGCTTCACATACCGATTTCCCAAAAACCTCATGAAACTTCACCCCCATTCTGGAAAAAACCCTGGACTAAACCCTGACACCCTAAATAACTTCAGACCCATCTCCAACCTACCCTTTCTGTCAAAAGTTTTGGAACGCGCTGTGGCCACTCAACTCAAACATCACCTCTCTGCCAATAACCTGTATGAAACATTCCAATCCGGATTCCGCTCCAACCACAGTACTGAAACTGCTCTCCTCAAAATCTCCAACGACCTTCTCTCTCCTCTGACGCCGGCAACCTCAACATTCTCATCCTCCTCACCTCAGCGCCGCCTTTGACACCGTCAATCACACCATCCTTGACCAGCTTGCGCCTATAAAAAACCCAAATCAGTTTCTTTCACCCATTCTGCCCCCTGGTTTACCCCTGAACTCCGCCTGATGAAAACTCGTGCTTGCCAACTTGAAAGACTCCGCAATAAAACAGGTCTCACAATTCACTTCCAAGCCTACAAGGACCACCTACAGCACTACAAAGATGCCCCCTTCCGCTCCGCCTGCTACTCTCAAATTATCCACTCTGGCTCCGGAATCCCAAAGCACTCTTCTCTACAATAAACAAACTAAATAAACAAACAAACTCTACAACGTGAACAAACAACCTCAAATACAACTACGAACAAACTCCTCAACTCCCTGAACACCACCACCCAGTCATTCACAGTAGACAACTGCATCTCCTTCCTTTCATTCTTACAAAGCAAAATTGACAGCATCTACACCAGCTTAATCACCACAATTCGCTCCCCCTCAAGGTTCAGTTCTTGGCCCCCTCCTCTTCATCCTGTACCTATCCCCCCTCGGTCACTTAATCCGTCGTGCACCATGACCAATGCACCATGGTCTCCAATTCCACTGCTTCACCGATGACATCCAGCTTTTCATCTCCACCAAATCCATTTCCACCAAATCCATCTCCTGACAAACTGCATTACTGAAATAAAATCCTGGCTTCAAATCAACTTCCTCAAACTTAACTATGCTAAATCTGAATTAATCTTCATTTTCCCAAAACCGCTTACCAAATCCACCCATAACTTTGCCCTCAATATCGACGGTATCCCAGTATCCGCCTCCACTCACATCCAGAATTTTGGCATCATGGCCACCCTAATCTTGGACAAATACACTAAACAGATCACAATACACTAAACAATAATCACGATAATAATCACGCAATCACAATACAATACACGGAATACACAAAACAGCCTTCTTTCACCTGAAAAACATCGCCCGTCTGGACTACTGCAACCGCCTCCTCTTGTTCACCCTCAATAATCACCAATAATCACCAAACCTCAATATTCCAATACGGTCAGAACTCCGCTGCCCGTCTACTCACCCATTCCCGGACCCGTAACCACATCACCCCCGTCATTATAATCTTCACTGGCTCCCCATTCCCCAGAGAATCCAGTACAAAATCCTCCTCTTGACCTACAAAGTCCTCCATAACCTGGCCCCATCCTACCTGACTGATCTCCTCTCCAGACATACTGTAACTCACAGACAGACAGACAGACAGATAACAGAGGCATATCACAAGCCCCAGCAAAGGACATCATCTCTCCACCTTGCATGCTCCACCATGCAGCCCGATCTCTACTTGGTGCGCGCCCCCATAATTGGCAAGTTATGATAACCCACAATGCACCTGGGCACCCACCTTCTTCAAGAGGGTACCAACCCTTTTGATTCCACGACTTGGGCCATGCATCTTGCATCTCCTTGCATCCTCCGAAATGTCCTCCATTTAACATGACTATCCCCAGAGCTTGATCAAACTCATCACTGTACTCACTCAGCACGATTAAATTAAGTTCCCGGCATACTGTACCGGACGCTTCCGGTCGATACCGGAAGTCTGTTTATTTCCTGATTCCCCCGAATCGCCTAATAAGACGTCAACCCCAACTATAACAACAAATTTCAGCACTCAATATTCTCTGTTCACTAATTACGTACATAATTTCAGTTTTAACCAACAATATATTGTTCCTTTTTCCGATTTAACTTCTATATCAATTCGTTGAACTAACACCCAATAGATTGACTCAGCCTGTCGCCCTTTCAAGGCTAGCGAATTCTCTGACCTCATTCCCATTCCAAATCATTCCCATGCATATTCCCAATTGTTCATTCAGCATTCCCCTTATATAAATCCATCTTAAACCACGTATTCTTTATGACAATGCATGGCATGTCGCAGGCGCCCACCATTCTGACATGGCGTCCAGCACACCGCATAAAACACACACGAACGTCTCCCTTGTTCACCGACACTCCTCTTGGGAGTAGGCAAGTTATCGCCGGCTCTCTGAGCAAATCCCATGCTCCGAACCCAATTCAACAAACTCCAAACCATGAAGATGGAAAACAAAGGATCCATGAATCCAAGACGGCAGCCAATTAGCAGCAGCACCCGACCAATCCACCCAACAATAACTACAACAACAACTGCCCAAAACCGAGAGCCACCCATACAGCGCACACGTGACTCGCGGCTCGCTCGGCTCCAGCCCGAACGCACAATAACTATACCCAAACTTCCATGGAGCCGCACGGCAGAAACCACAGGTTCGTACCACACTTTAATTAAACGAACATCGCCAGGATCCTCGGATAGACGCTAAAATCGACATACACACGTCAATGACGAATACACAATACACACGACAAAAATCCGATTTAAATTCAGAGATCGCCGATCGACCTGGCACAACCAACTCAACGCGGCGACGCCACGCCGCCCCCCGTCCCGGCGCGCATCCTCGTGCTTCCACACAAATCCCAACACTCCCGCCTCGCGGTTTCCTGCGAGGGCCGTTGCCGCGGCAACCAGACTGCACGCCACTCTATTTGCGTTCATGGCGGGGTTCACCTCGCGTCGGGACGTGAGTTTTTTTCCAAATGAGTTTGACAGCTGTCAAAACAGTCCGCTGTCAAACCTGACGTTGCCACCATATGTTTTTTTCTTTACGTCATTCCATAACACAGAATCTGGTCATTAACTCATCCCAAGCTCGTAATCATCGCAAAAAACAGGATATCTGACCCTTGACCTCTGACCCAAAATGCACTGAATGACATCATCATCATCATCATCAAAACGTGACATAACATCATCCTGAAGGTGAGCTGCCTCAGGGATATACTCCACACATACAATACACAATATAATCGTTAATTGCATCAACCATTCACGGTCCTTCCACCGTGCGGGGCACATCCTTACCCAATGACACACACAATGAACATGAATGCACACTTCTATGACAGACTTCTGCATATACATCTACTCATTCATTCATTCATATACCAGTGAGTGAGTCTCCCAGACGTCGCGCGAACACCGGATCGACTCCAACCATGCACCTCCTAACTGAAACTCCCAGGCAAAACTCCCATGTCTCCCGATGCAACGTATTTGAATCATACCACGTGACTGACAAACCGGCTCGCATTTCATGCGTTTCCTTATATCCGACCAACTTGACACTAACCACGTACATTCAGAGCATCTTGTGCAACAATCCACATTCATTTATATATCTCACTTCATTCAAAGGAAAAAGAGGGATTTTTGGGACAAGGGGAGGAAAGGGGTGAGAAGGGTGAGGCAGGGGAAGGGGGGGGGGCTCGCTGCACAGGGGGGGGTGTTTCCTGAAGCCCCGGGACAGAGCTTAGGGCTTGGAGGGTAGGGGATCGATCTACCTAACCCTTCCACGGGGTCTTGATCTTCAACGAGCGGCATTAGTCGCGCGTTGGCTTGCGTATCTATCTTATTCCTTACTCCTTATTCCCGCCTTATCCTGCACCTGCAATTAGTTTGCCTGCTTCCTCAGGCCATCGAGAGCCGAGAGGCTCACCGGCCTTCTCTTGGTCTCGCAGCGGCATAGCCATGCCTTTTAAACATAAAATGCTGGGATATTTCTGAGAGGCTCACACTGCCTTCACAGATTCTAACCTAACTCCGAGAGGCTCACCCGCCTCATCTCAGCTCTCTAACCTAACTCCTGAAGAGGTTCGCCCACCTCATCTCAGCTCTCTGTGTGCTAACCGTATCTTACCTGTCCAGGTAACCGCCAGGTAACCAGGCAACCTTACTCCTTATTCCCGAGAGATCTCTCCCGCATATAGCCGCCTAATCAGAGATCTCTCCCGCATATATGCTCCCTTTATATGCTAGCCGTACCTTACTTTTGCCGGCGTCCTTATAATAATAATAATAATGCATTTATTTTATATAGCGCTTTTCAGGAAGCCCAAAGACCCAAAGACGCTTATGACACTTCTAACCTTACTTTACGAAACCAATCTATTCCCTATCCTTGGCGCCCTCTTGGGGCACCTTACTCCCGTCCCGTAACGTTACCCCGATGAATCCATAAACAGCCAGTTGCTCCGGAGCCCCAAAACGGCTCGTTCTTAAATTTTGTTCGACGATCAGGCTCGAGCAGGGAACGGGCAAACGGCACCGAGCAACAGAGTGAGTTCCAATTTAGCCTAAAATCCCAGTCTATAACAAAATAAACCCAAGGCTCACCTCACCCAGACCGATCAAACCAGCTGGTGTTTTTTCCCACTCACTCGCGCCTGGAGCCGCGTTCCGAGTCTGCCCGAGCTGACTCCTGCCTGGCTCGCCATTTGACGGGATCCGTTGACTTAGGACTCAAGACTCATGACAGAGAGAAAGGAACAACTGATACATATTTATTTGATTCGTCAAACACACAAGCTTGTGGAAAGCAAAATGCTTAAAACGGAGGCCCACAAGGACCAGAATTCCAACAAGATGCTCTAAAATAATTCGGTCAAGCTCTCACTTTATAAAGGGAATATTGGGGTGTGGTTTTAGCTCTCAAGACAAAGAGAACGACCCAGTGGTCTCCTTGATTCGGCCGAGGTCATTCAAGAGTCAAACAACATTTTGACGACTTTCCAGAGTCCTGGTTTTTGGGGGAAAGTTCAGCAGGTCGTAAAAAATGTCAAACATGAAAGTGATCTAACGCAGTCCCTTAAGGGGGACTGGGAAGATACGGTTTGGTCTTCACAGAGTGAAGGATTATACTATCAGGGCCTGGTTTTCACAAGGCATATAACTTCTTATAACAAGTTTCCAAAGGAATATTTCGACAGTAAGAGAACATGCCATCACAGTAACTTAATTCTTTAAAAGGAAATATAATGGATAAGGTTTACAAAGCAACATATACAAATTAGTTATTTTTGGTAATTGAGCAACATCTTTAGCCTAATACTGGGATAACAGGTTTCCAAAGAACATGAAAGTATTATGAGTATACAGAAATCAATCAAAAACAGAACATATACTTGTTTATACTTGGTAATTGGTAAACATTGAAAACACAAGGGGGGAGGGGGACATCAAAGCCCCACATATATATATATATATATGTGCTATATATACACGTGTCATATACTATATATACACGTGACTATATATATTGTAACGAATTTGAGAAAGTGTAAAGAATGTGAGAATTATGGTTTTGTTGTGTGGAAATGTCACCCTCCGTAATGTAAAGAAAGGTCGAAGCTCGTCCTCTTAGTTAATTCCATAAACCTACACGCAGGGCACCATATATCCTTTTAAATAGTTATTCCCTTATTCTATGTAGTTTAAGACTGTGTTTCCCAATAGTTTGACTCTTCATTGCATCGAATTAAATAAGAGTAGGTCCCATCTGCAAAGTGGTGTCAGGTTTGGATGGTTTTCGCCGCAAATGGACTCCATTGAGCACGCGGTCGGTTGGAAGAAGAAAGGCGTGTCTCCACCTCGTCATAGAGGGGAGGAGTGAGCCAGCCCCGAACAACCAACCAGGTATAAGGGGTTTGGCTTGAGAGGGCGGAGAGAGAACAATCTGGGAGGTTCGCAATGGTTCAAGGGTGGGGCTTATATAACCCGCGGGAGACGCCCCCAGGAGATGATGCGCTGGAGATGAGCAGATGAGTCCAAGCCGCCGTGATACGTGCTGCGCTGCAGGAAATACGGACCGAGGAAACGCAAGGAGCGCGTGATGCAGCAGTGCGAAGAAAGGCACTTCGCCCGTGCAGTTTGAAACCGCGGGAGTTCGCACGACCGCGGCTCGGCTTTTTGACGGCGGTGCCTTCCGGCGCGACCATGCCCAGTCCCCGCTGAACCTTCCATGCCTCTCAAAGCCATCCACCCCAAGCCATTCATTCCTGCCTGCATTCCCCCGTGTAAGTGTGAATGTTCGTCTGTCGTACACGTTGTCCTGGGGTTTATTAATTAAGACTGTTAATAGGTAAGCTAATGATTTCACTGTGTCTCCTGCTCCTTCCATTTCCCTGTATATAACCTTGACTGCTCTTTTTGCTTTGGCTTGTGTAAATAATTAATAAAACCTGTTATTCCTCTGTACTTCTTCTTCTTCTTCAATATTGTTCTGTCGCTTTAGTGGTTTCAATATTGAGTGTACGTGGCGCGATTCGGCCAACGTTCAGGATCGGGTTTGGTGAATGCTAATGACTCGAACTTCGGGTTGCTAAAAAGCGCTCGGCAACTAGACCATCCAAACCGGGGTCCGAGCGGTACTTGTCTTGCTAGTCTGCGGAGGGACGGATAAAGGTATTCGGGATAAACCCTGGACCCATAACCCTGATCCGTTCCATCCCGCGGGATAGCATTACAAGTGCCAGGAGCGGAGACGGTCAGCTTAACAAGACAAGGGACTAACCACCCCTTGCTAAGGGGGAAGAGCCATACTCCGTATCCATAACAATTGGTGTCTGGGAGTGAGATTTGAGGCCCGAACCAAATTTTTTATATAACCAAAAAAAAAAAAATTTGGTCAAAATTTGGAGCGGCCGAGATTGTAATAACATCTAAATTAAAATCGTGCCATGGATGGTCAAGGCGATCGGGTGCCGGCGGGAGAGATAGAAGGGTTATGGGTAACCCAGGACCAGAGGGAGGAAATGGAGGAGGAGAGAAATGCGGATGTGGTTGAGGGGGCTTCAGGAACACAAGATGGCGCCCTCGCCCAAGAGGGATTAGGCGCACAAAAAGGCGCCCTCGCCACGAGGGATTAGGCGCACAAAAAGGCGCCTCGCACGAGAGCGCGGTAGCCGAGCCCGAGATGCCAGGGTACATGCGAGCCTTCATGGCCCAATTCATGGCAGAAGTACAGAAAAAGAACGACAGTATGGACAGGTTGGGAGGCCAAATGGAAGCAATGGGAGGCCAAATGGGGGCAATGAGAGACGGGTTGGGTAGTCTAGAACAAAGGATGTGGGAGCAATTAGAAAATCAAATCGGGGGGCTAGAAGCTAAATTTGAGGGTTTAGACAATAAATTTGAGGGGTTAGACAATAAATTTGAGCGGTTAGACAATAAATTTGAGGGGTTAGACAATAAATTTGAGGGGTTAGACAACGGGATAAAAGGGGTGAAGAATGGGTTAACGGGGCGAGAAAACAGGATGGAAGACAAATTGCGGGCAATAGGGGAGCAATCCGCCCGGGAAATTAAACAAATGGGCGAGCAGATAGAGGAGGTGAAAACCGTGGTGGAAGGTAAATTGGATGCTCAGAGGAATGAATTGGGACAGATGAGGGCGGCATCTACTAAAGAGATGGGAGAAATGGGGGAGGAGATAAGACGAGGTGTAAGCGAGGAGGTCTCAGGGGTACGCGAGGAGGTAAAGCGAGGTAAGGAGCGTATGGAGAAAGAGGTGAGAAATAGCATGGCAAAGTTACAAGGGTGCATAGAAGATCTGACGCAGGAGGTGGAACAGCTGACGGTGGGACAAAAGGAACTAGTGGAGCAGGTGGAAAAGAACACTGTGGTACTAGGAGGGTTAAAGGCGACACAAAACGAAATCGAAAATGACTTAATAGCAACGAAGAGGGAATGTCAGATCGTACGTGAGGGACTGACAAAGAGGTTGGACGAGGTGACGGAGGCAATGGAGACAATGGAGGTCACCAAGGTGAGGACGCACATAGAAACGGTCAAGGTGGCATTAGAGGACGAAATTGAGGAGACGCACCGGGAAATAAAAGAGGTGAAGCAAAAGTTAGAGGAAGTGGAAGAGGAGGTGAGTGAAATTAAGAAGAGACGGAGGGAAACTCAGAGGGAGATAAAGGAGGAAGTGATGGAATATGTACAAGGTCGGTGCTCAAATCGTGATGGTGTGCTTGCTAACCAAATAAAGAGTTTGCAGGTGGCGAAGGAGGTGCGACGATGAGGTGCCAAGGTGAGTGGCGATATATTCGGAAATGTATATGGTATGAGGGGAGATTCAGTCGGCTTGGGGGTTGGTTTGGACCCGGGTGTTCGTGAGAGGCCGCTGGTGAAGTGTGCAACAGGTACGGAGTGTATGGACAGAGGAGGTGTGCGAGAATGTCCGACTATGGGGTGTGTGAGGAAAAAGTGCGCGCCGAGGAGTGAGTGTGCTGTCGAGAGTGAGTTGGTCGGAGCGCGTGTGCGGGGAGTGGGGGGGGCACATGGAAGCGCGTAATGGGGAGTGTTACAGGGGATGTAACGGAAGCATGCACACCTGTGGTGAGTGTTACGGAGGGTGTAACGGGAGAGTGTGCGCAAGAGGATGCGCGAGAAAGGTGTGTAACAGAGGAGTGTATGGGTACAGAGTGTGCTGTCAAGAGTAAGGGTGAATGCGCGACCGAGAGTGGTGGTGAAAGTAGTAAGAGTGACACGGCCGTGAGTTGGTTGTGGCAGGTGAGAGAGGATGCACACCTGGGATGGAAGGAAGCACACCTGGAATGGTCGAGCGCGTGTGGGAATGCACACTTGAGTTAGTCGTCAAGCATGTGATTGGGAGTGCAAGTGAATGCACACCCGTGGTTGTCACAGAGGAGGTGACCGAGGAGGGGGCGCGAAGAGGTGTGTTGGTGAGGTGTGCGAACGACGAGTGTGTGCAAAGGTGTGCGGTGGTCAGGTGTGTGACAAAGTCTGTGAGTGGAATGAGTGTACCTGGGTGTGTAAGAAAAGGTGCAATGACAAGGAGCATGGGAACGGCTGGATGTATGAGCAAGGAACGGGCTGCGGGGTGTGAGCATGCAAGTGGAGCATCGACGCTAACCGGGTTAGCGGTTAGACCGACTTCTAGCCGAAGCGGGCCCTCGGTGCGTGCCGGGCAGCTTCGTGTGCCACGGTGACCAGCGGGGATCGTAACCGCGGCGGTTTGGAAAGAACCGCCGTACACGACCACGCCAGGCCTCGCTCTGAACGGCCGCGTCCGTGCCCCGCCAGGCGGATAGGGCGGCCGGGTAGGAAGGGTCGTCATGGCGACCCCTTTTGTTGAGGCGTTCTGGCAGGGCGAGATCGGGCCATTGGACGTCTCCGTGCCGAGATGGTGCGTGGGATCTCGGCCCGAGTAAACCTCCTTCCCTGCACCGAATGCCGGACGGATCCAACCGCTGGCACCAAACAACCCACATTCATTGCTCGGCTTTGCGAAGCCGGGCTTTGGAGATGAATTGGCGCACCGAGAGGCTCAAGTGAGTACACGTGTGATGATGATAGTGTTTTGGACCCGAAATTGAAAAGCAAAATTTGATGATTGGCAAAGGATTGGCAGATTGATGATTGGCAGATGATTGGTAGTGATTGGCAAATTTTTAATTGGTTGCAATTGGATGAGCCAAATTGGTAGTGAGATGCCCGATGTGGTGGGATGGTAACTCTGCCATCCCTCACAGCGGGGGCAAAGGAGCAATAGTTTATGGGGTTTATGGCAGTGAAAACTAGCCCGGGAGGGTTAGGATATAATGTGTAGGGATCTAGAGAAGATTGACCATAGGTAACGGTAAGGTTAGGTAGTGACAATGATACCTGTAGTGGGGACGCAGGTAGATTAGTTTGGATAATAATGACGAGGGAGCGCAATATTTTAAAGGGGCGACGGGGAAGCGCGAGTTTTAGCAGGGCACCAGGTAGTTCAGATGATGCCGTGTGTGTAAAAAGGTATTCAGAAGTGTATTGTGAGAAGGTGATTGTGAATTGTATTGAGCGTGGAAGTGTATGGAACAGTGAGTGAGGAACGATTGGGATTGCACAGGTGTGCAACTGAACAGGTGTATGGAGCAGTGTATGACTGAGTAGTGGTGATTGCGTGTTGTGTTGACCAAATGGTCCAGGAAGGAAGGAGGGTGCAGGTGGCACCAGGTGAGATTGCACAGGTGTGCAACTGCAGGTGTATGGACATTGGACAATGGTTGTGTGGAATATATGGAGTATGGAATGGATGGTATGGAGTGAGTATGATGGAAACTGTGGAGTGGAGTGGATGGTGCGAAGGTGTGAATGGGGGAAGAGTGGACCCCTATCACGAATACCTGGGGAGGGTAGTGTTACGTGGTCCTCCCGGTGACTACCTGGTCTCGGTGACCCCCGGACCGTGAGAGGAACTCTGCCAGAAAGATCTATTATTTCTGCGCTTTCGTAACGCAATCAATATGAATTCCAATCAATAAGAAACCCAACACCAAGGATCCGGAATAATCAATGATATATTCCCCGAGCAATCAACAACCATCCACAATCAGCAATCAATAGTACAAAGATGTAAACTCATCTATAATAACTCTAAGATGGCCATCTTATACATTCCTCACATGAGCCCCACTCCCGACTCCCTCCATGGTCAATGTCTCTCTCAATGTCGCCGTACGCCTGTAGTTCGATCTCTGCACGTGGGCGGTTGAACAGACCCTTCCTGACGTGCTTTCACCGGGCACGTCCCGTACCGGGAACAACGGCTGCAGCACGCACCTCCTGGCCAAGCAAAGTGGGTACAGCAAAGCAGGCAAAGCAACACGCGGCTTGCCCAGCGTGCGCGGCCCAAGGTGCGACCCGTACGCGGCCTTGTAGACGGTGAGGCGAACCGTGCCGGCTGCTTGGTTCCGTGCACGAACCCACGGTGACCTGACGTGTCAAAGGGTAGTTACACGTCCCGGTAACTCCTCTCGCCAGACGGGCTTTTAAACGCCGATTCTGTTACGTTGCTCAATCGATACCACTCGCGTCCAAGCACGGCGAGGAGGAAGAAGAATCCTCGCGTCTCCAGGACCTCGTGTCTTTTCTTCTTCCGTTTCCGGTCTCCTTTTCCTCAGAAGGGCTCCTGACCCTTTAATCACAACAACCTTTAATCGACTACACATTGATAAGCAAAGCCCTGAATAGTAATTCACATACATTCACATAAATATGTAACAGTAGTGTAAGAGTTAGGTAGAGGGTACAGGTAAATTGTGGTTGGATATTGGCATCTGTGGTGCGTGTGGAAGAATGGAGTTTGGATGGGTGCATTAGTGACGTGGAAATGGCTGGGTGTGTAGCCTGTTAGTGTGTGTAGTTGAATGGACACTCCGCCACTGTTAGGATGTCAGCCAGGTGAGGCCGCAGGTGGGCTCTGGGAGCCGGTAGAGTTGTTGTGGATGGGGCCGGAGGATCCGGAGGACGGACCCGGGTAGCCCAGTGCCAGAGAGGGCACCGAGTGGGGTATGCACCAAGGAGGGCCTTCCCCAGTTAGATAGGTTAGGTTAAGGAGCAGGTAAGCTCAGAGGCAACTACATTGGTGGAGGTGTGCAGGTGGGTAGACCTGCTGGGAGAGCTACACGACTCAGCCCGGAAATTGTGCAAGGGCACCGGGAGATGAATCGGGGGAGTGAGACCCCAAATTGATAACCACCACAGTTTGGTCAATGGGAATTGGTTTTTAGAACCCATAGTGTAAGTTGGCCAATGGATTGGCAGGGAAAGACCCCGGGTTGTGTAAAGTGTGTTAATGTCAGTTAGAGGATAGTTAGGATGGAAATCTCCTCGCACCATCTGCATCCACTCACCTGAGGTGACGTACCTCCACACCATGCCAGGTTGTTTTTATTATTTTTATTGTGCAAATGTTTGGAATGTGAGACACATCATGACGTGGGTGTGACATTGTGCTTTGTGTTCCATCTCTCCCTCCTTATGAGGATTGATGATGAGTTGGTGATGGCAAATTTTGGTTCGAGGGATTGTGGTGACGAATTTGGTATAGGGGCAATATGGGGGAGACATGACAGTAGTGACGAATTTGTAAAGGTGTAGGTTTTTGTAAATATGGGGAGGGGCAAGGGGGGGTAGTGTAGGTCACATGTGGGGGGCGTACGGTAGGGACGAGCATTTCTCACTTCGCTATCCGTATGCACCTCGTCCTGCATTACCTTGTTTGATGTGTACCCTTGTGACCCTACCCCCTCGCTCACCTGTCTTCTTCCCCCCCCCCTTGTCTCCCACCCGAGGACTGTGCGCCAATGGGCATCGAGGGGAGCGTGTGGAGGTCGCCTTGTGTGCCAGGACCCTCGCAACCAGCATGCATTGCATTGATGTACCACTTTATGGACCGCTGTTCTGTGGCCAAGTACCACTTTATGGACCGCTGTTCTGCGGCCAAGGACCACTTGATGGACCCCAGGTTCTGGGGCAGGGCACCTCTGTTGGAGACCGGCCATAGTGGCCAGGGAATCTTGCTTGCGGACCTCGGTAAGGTGGCACCTATGCCAAACAGGTGGACCACCCTTAGTTGGCCCCTGTGGCCCCAAATAAAAATGGACACGGTTTGTGCTTTTTATATTGCCAAATAGGCCGCATGAAGAGAGAAGACATCGGGAAGAACATCGGCCCAGCAGAGAAAAGGAAGACCACCACCAGTTGCTTTTTTTGTGTTTATTACAAACTGTAATGACTGCACTGATTGGTGCTTTTGGGTGCTTTTGAGTGCTTTGGTGTTATTGGTACTGGTGCATCGATGCAATGTGTGCTGTCTCCTCCCTCCCAACAGGAATTTCCTTGTTTTTGTTTCCCTAAAAAGAAAAAGAAAAAAAAGGTCCTGGGTTGCGTTGTAAATAAGGAATAACGTCACTGTAAATAATGCTCCCCACCGTAAATGTATAGTTTGAAAACAATTCCGCAATTCGGTTAGCTGTGGGTGCGAAACTGTTAGGCAGGGTGCAATGCAGCAGGGGGACATACTTAATTGTGTTTTAAAACTGTCGCACTCAGGGTCAGGTTAATTGTAGAGGGAACTACACCTACGTGTCACACTAAGAGTAAAGTTTTATAGGCCCGAGGACGGGCCTGAAGGAAGGAGGGTGCAGTGTAACGAATTTGAGAAAGTGTAAAGAATGTGAGAATTATGGTTTTGTTGTGTGGAAATGTCACCCTCCGTAATGTAAAGAAAGGTCGAAGCTCGTCCTCTTAGTTAATTCCATAAACCTACACGCAGTGCACCATATATCCTTTTAAATAGTTATTCCCTTATTCTATGTAGTTTAAGACTGTGTTTCCCAATAGTTTGACTCTTCATTGCACCGAATTAAATAAGTGTAGGTCCCATCTGCAAAGTGTCAGGTTTGGATGGTTTTCGCCACAAATGGACTCCATTGAGCACGCGGTCGGTTGGAAGAAGAAAGGCGTGTCTCCACCTCGTCATAGAGGGGAGGAGTGAGTCAGCCCCGAACAACCAACCAGGTATGTATAAGGGGTTTGGCTTGAGAGGGTGGAGAGAGAACAATCTGGGAGGTTCGCAATGGTTCAAGGGTGGGGATTATATAACCCGCGGGAGACGCCCCCAGGAGATGATGCGCTGGAGATGAGCAGATGAGTCCAAGCAGCCGTGATACATGCCGCGCTGCAGGAAATACGGACCGAGGAAATGCAAGGAGCGCGCGATGCAGCAGTGCGGAGAAAGGAACTTCGCCCGCGCAGTTTGAAACCGCGGGAGTTCGCACGACCGCGGCTCGGCTTTTTGATGGCGGTGCCTTCCGGCCCGACCGTGCCCAGTCCCCGCTGAACCTTCCTTGCCTCTCAAAGCCATCCACCCCAAGCCATTCATTCCTGCCTGCATTCCCCCGTGTAAGTGTGAATGTTCGTCTGTCATACACGTTGTCCTGGGGTTTATTAATTAAGACTGTTAATAGGTAAGCTAATGATTTCACTGTGTCTCCTGCTCCTTCCATTTCCCTGTATATAACCTTGACTGCTCTTTTTGCTTTGGCTTGTGTAAATAATTAATAAAACCTGTTATTCCTCCGTACTTCCTCTTCTTCTTCATTCTTGTTCGGTCACTTTAGTGGTTTCAATATTGAGTGTACGTGGCGCGATTCGGCCAACGTTCAGGATCGGGTTTAGTGAATGCTAATGACTCGAACTTCGGGTTGCTAAAAACCGCTCGGCAACTAGACCATCCAAACCGGGGTTCGAGCGGTACTTGTCTCCCTCGTCTGCGGAGGGACGGATGAAGGTATTTGGGATAAACCCTGGACCCATAACCCTGATCCGTTCCATCCCACGGGATAGCGTTACAAGTGCCAGGAGCGGTGACGGTCAGCTTAACAAGACAAGGGACTAACCACCCCTTGCTAAGGGGGAAGAGCCGTACTCCGTATCCGTAACAATATATATATATACATGTGCTATATGTACACGTGTCATATACTATATATACACGTGACTATATATATATATATATATGTGCTATATATACACGTGTCATATACTATATATACACGGGACTATATATATATATCTGTGCAGTGTCTGTGTTGTGTTGTGTTGTCTTTTGTTGTGTTGTCACTGAACTACTCCCTCAAACTTTTGTGAAATCGTACCAAACTTCTGGTATCCACCTATCTCTCCCGTGGGTATGTCCGAAGGGTTTTTTCGAAGGGTATGTCCTAATTTTTTCATTTTTTAAAAAAAAAATTGGATTTTTTTTTTCACACTTAAATCTTCAACTTCATTTGTTTATTAAATGGAATGTTTATTAAAAGGCGTATATTACAAATACATTGTGCAAAATAATTGTTTGTTTTATGATTGATGTAAACCATGACAAAACAGCAACTCAGGTACAGTCATCTATCTATATATTGTAACGAATGTGGAAACGTTACAATGTGAACGTTACAAAAGTACGGTAACACCCTGTTAATGTAAATAATGGTCGCAGTCGGCCTCCTAGTTAATTCCATGAAACTTACACGCAGGTCACGATATATCTTTTAAATAGTGTATTTCCTTATTCCATGTAGGCTAAATATGTGTTTCCCACTAGATTGACTTTGCATTGTATCAAACAAAATAAGCGTAGGCCCTTCCAATTTCCCCAAAACCTCCCTTCCAATTGCCTTCCGCATTTTGGGCGGTTTTCTTCAAACCACCATTGGCCACGAGGTAGGGTTGGGGAAGAAAGGCGTGTCTCCACCACGTCATAAGAGGGAAGGAGTGAACCAGCCCTAACAGCCAATCAACACCGCGGTGAGCGACCCGGTAGGCGTGCCCTCGGAGCCGGCGGCTTGATTTCGCCCGAGTTGATAAAAGCGACTGTAAGGGACTGCTTTAACAGATGACTTGGAGAGGCCTTGGGAGATGAGCAAAGAGACTGCACCAAGAGGATCGGTGAGATGCGAAACGCTCCAAGCCAAAGAGGAGAGGTACTCGGCAAGGAAACCAGCTTTGGAGAGACGCGCTGAAAGGAGGGAGACGGCTCCACCATAAGAAGAGGAGCAGGTGTGCCGAACCAGCGCGTGGCATCTACCGCAGCGGATACGCGACGAAGGGGTTTCCCGCCAAAACCGCGAGGAATTACGAGCTGCGGCCTCCCGACTTTGCCTCCCTCTCAAGCAATCCACCTCAAGCCCTACCTGCCTGCAATATCCCCTGTGTAAGTGTGAACGTCCTGTCCTGCTCGTTGTCTTGGGGCTAAGTAAAAATGAATAGTGTAAGTTAACGATTCGCTGTGTTACTGCTTCTTCCATCCATTGCTGTGTGTGTATAATAAATCTGTTCTTCCTCCGTATTCTTCTTCTTCTTCTTTTCCTTCTCTTTCGGTCGCTTTAGAGATTTCCCGATTGAATATCTGTGGGGCGATCTGGTCAACGTCGGGTGGAATCGGGCTCTAATCGGGGAGTAACTGTTCGGACGCGGTTAAATACACCACCGCTCGGTCAATATAACATCTAAAACCCGCGTCTGTAACATTTGGTGTCAGGAGTGGGATTCGGACCTGGGACTAAATTTGTTAGGCCCAAATTTTGGAACACCAATTGTACTATTAGAGTAACAATTAGTGTCGAGGAGGGAGATCGGACCCGAAATCGGACCCGAAGCGCGCTTAACGCGCTCAAAATTACAAGCTGCCGAAATTTATTTTGTTTTATAAAACCCGAATTTTGAGATCGCGCCATGGACAATCAAGGCGATCGGATGTCGGTGGGGGAAATAGACGGGTTAGGGGTAACCCAGGACTTAGGGAAAGAAAGGGAGGAGGAGAGCAATGAGGAGGCGGTTGAGGGGGTATCAGACGCACAAAATGGCGCCTCGCACATGGCCACGGCGCCCACGCCCGCGACCGTAGTAGCGCCGCTGGTAGATTTGGACCTTTTTTTCATACAAATGAAGGCCCTTATGGCCCAGAATAGCGAGAAAATGAGGGAGGAAATGAGGGCTCAGAGTGAGCAATTAGGGGTAATGGGAAACCAAATGGGGGTAATGGGAAGCCAAATGGGACAAATGGGGAACCGGATGGATGCTCAGGGTGAGCAATTGGGGGTAATGAGGGACGAAGTGAGGGGTACCGGTGAGAGATTAGACAAGAAATTTGAAGGGTTAGACAATGGGATAGAAGGGGTGAAACATGGGTTAATGGGGGTGGAAAATAGAATGGCTGCCCAGGAGAATCAGTTAGAGGGGGTAAAAAATGGGTTAATGGGGTTAGAAAATAGGATGGAGGACAAATTACGGGAGATAGGGGAGCAATCCGCCCGAGAAATTAAACAAATGGGAGAGCAGATAGAGGAGGTAAAAATCGGGGTATAAACCAAACTGGATGCTCAGAGGGATGAATTGGGACAGATGAGGGTGGCATCTACAAAAGAGATGGAGGAAATACGACGAGGGGTAAGTGAGGAGGTTTCGGGGCTGAGGTACTCGGCAAGGAAACCAGCTTTGGAGAGACGCGCTGAAAGGAGGGAGACGGCCCCACCATAAGAAGAGGAGCAGGTGTGCCGAACCAGCGCGTGGCATCTACCGCAGCAGATACGCGACGAAGGGGTTTCCCGCCAAAACCGCGAGGAATTGCGAGCTGCGGCCTCCCGACTTTGCCTCCCTCTCAAGCAATCCACCTCAAGCCCTACCTGCCTGCAATATCCCCTGTGTAAGTGTGAACGTCCTGTCCTGCTCGTTGTCTTGGGGCTAAGTAAAAATGAATAGTGTAAGTTAACGATTCGCTGTGTTACTGCTTCTTCCATCCATTGCTGTGTGTGTATAATAAATCTGTTCTTCCTCCGTATTCTTCTTCTTCTTCTTTTCCTTCTCTTTCGGTCGCTTTAGAGATTTCCCGATTGAATATCTGTGGGGCGATCTGGTCAACGTCGGGTGGAATCAGGCTCTAATCGGGGAGTAACTGTTCGGACGCGGTTAAATACACCACCGCTCGGTCAATATAACATCTAAAACCCGCGTCTGTAACAATATCTACATATGTGGGCAGCGTCTGTGTTGTCACTGAACAACTCCCTCAAACTTTTGTTTCCGTGGTTGTGAAGTGTTTTTTAATGACGTCGTTGTGTTATGAATCACGTGGTGGTGAGGTGTTTTGAATCACGTGGTGGTGAGGTGTTTTGAATTATGTGGTGGTGAGGTGTTTTGAATTACATGGTGCGGAGTGTTTTGAATCCTGTGGTGGTGAGGTGTTTTGAATTACATGGTGCTGAGGTGTTTTGAATTATGTGGTGGTGATGTGTTTTGAATTACTTGGTGGTGAGGTGTTTTGAATTACTTGGTGGTGAGGTGTTTTGAATTACATGGTGGTGAGGTGTTTTGAATTACGTGGTGGTGAGGTGTTTTGAATTATGTGGTGGTGAGGTGTTTTGAATTATGTGGTGGTGAGGTGTTTTGAATTTCGTGGTGGTGAGGTGTTTTGAATTACGTGGTAGTGAGGTGTTTTGAATTACGTGGTGGTGAGGTGTTTTGAATTATGTGGTGGTGAGGTGTTTTGAATTATGTGGTGGTGAGGTGTTTTGAATTATGTGGTGGTGAGGTGTTTTGAATTATGTGGTGGTGTGTTTGAATTTTGTGGTGGTGAGGTGTTTTTAATTTTGTGGTGGTGAGGTGTTTTAATTATGTGGTGGTGAGGTGTTTTTAATTACGTGGTAGTGAGGTGTGATCATCCCAAACTTCCACTCTGCACCGACCCACCACCCCCCCCCCCCCCTCCGTATGTATGTGCTGAGGGGTTCTTTTTTTATTTGTTTTTGTTTTTTTCAACCTAAATCTTCAACCTAAATTGCTTATAAAAATGTCATATCACAAACACTACAAATAAATTTGTGCAAAATAATTTTTTGTATGATTGGTGTCAATCATGACAACACAGCAACTCAGGTACAGTCATTATCCTCAGCTAAAACAAGCCTGTTTCTCTAACGACGTGTTGTGAAGCGAGCGTTGCGACCCGAACCAAGCTAGTATATTGTTACGTTTGTGGGGGTAGGGATACTTTAGACCAGGTAGATTTGTGTAGGTAGCATGCTCCGACTGTCATGAAGATGAAGAACCACCACCATGTAATAAGTAGACACCCTGTTTAGAGTCAAGCGAGTATATATATATATATATATATATATATATATATATATATATATATATATATATATATATATATATATATATATATATATATGTCAGGTCGCAGATTTGTTACTGCTTAATGCTCTGTTATAGATGTCGTTTGACTAATATGTTATGTTATAAATGCTGTTTAAAAATGCTATTTCATAAAGTTAATAAAAGATTGCCGCTTTGCTATAGTTTAAAATGAGAAAATACTCGCTTCATCCGTGCTGAACAGATGGCCTCGTTGGATACGTGCGCCCCTTGAAGGCTAGATAAGCCTAGTCGTAAACTTCCTCCCTTCTCCGCAGACGGCGCCTCAAGCCGCGGGCAGGAAAATGGATTATATGCGCGTGGAATGTGTAACTTTACATAGGATGCTTGGATCGTAGGCATAAACCTTTTGATAAACTGTTAAAAACATTAACTATATTTTGTATAATCACAGTGACGCTTGAGTTACAATAAATATGCTTTGAATTTAAGTTTAAATGAGAAATGTGAACTGAAAGGTACATTTAACACCTGGAACTCATCAGAACGCCCTCATACACTTTATGGTCTTATCAGGACCAAGAATGCAATCCCCCTTCGGTGAGTTATATTTTCTGTCACCTCGGAGCCTTGAAACCACATCTGGTCCGGATCCTGACGGTGCGTGCTTCACTCCCCCAAGATGAAAGGACGGATGACGGTGGGGGCTCGGCCCACTGGGGATGACGGTGGGAGGAACTTTCGCCAGTTTCTTTGTCCTCTCGGAGATTCCCTGATAAAGCGTGTCCCTATATAAATGAACTGTGAATCAATGTGTTTTAGGAAGGCAGACTTGGCATGACGGTGGTTCGTGCTGTAGACGTCTCCGTCTCCTCCAGATCTGTATAAATTGGTATTTAATAAAGATTCGCCATTCTCAAATCTGTTGGTGAACTTCTGTTACGATCAAGGAGTTGTTCCCCACAATTTTGGTGCCGGGACTCGGATGCAGCAGAGCAGGGACAAGAGAAGTGGACCCTGAACGACCGGAGGGAGGCTGACTGAGGCCGGCGCCGGCACGCTGATTTGTTTTAAGGTGAGCATTGTATTAAAGGGCTACCTTTCCAAATTCGAACCTCCCTCCCTCGAACGGGCACAGTCCGTTTCCTTGCCATCTGCACTGCCTGCTCTCCGAACAGAAATTGTAAGTAAAAAGGCTAATTACCAGCCTTAGAATGACGAGCCTTTGTTAAATTCACCAGGATAACGTTAAGAGGGTAATGGGTAACGCTAAGGATAACGTTACAGTTAGCAAGGAGGAGGGGGAAATGTGAGGTCGGACAGCCATAAAGCTGCGCCGGTGACCGAGAACTTTCCAGGAAGGAACAGCCCAGAGACAAGATGGGGTATGCCATTGCATGCCAGGGAAAGAAGGGCTGTGGCTAACGTAGAGGGCCAAAGGAACATGGCCAGGAAAAGGGAAATGCGCAGGTACCAGGTAGGCTTGACAAGAAGGTAGTGACAACTACGAGGTCAAGCCAGGAAGCTCGAGACTAAGCTCTAGACAAGAGGGCAGGAAAGTTGCTGAAGCTGTAGGGACAGAGGAAGCAAGCAACAGAAATCCAGATAGAAACAAACCAGGACAAGGTGAACAAGAGAAAATAAATAGGCTCACAGCAAGGGGCCAGGTAACCACAGGTAGGAAGGACAGAAGTGGTTTTTGAAATATTGAAAATTTAAGCATTACAGCTGTAGTTATTGAAGCTACAAGGACAGAGGACAATTAAGTAAGCAGTTAAGCAAGTAAATCAGCGGTTGATGCCGCTGGTCCAGGATCCAGACCAAGACCCCCCACCCCCCCAAGACCTGAGCTCTGTCCCAGGGCTCTAGGCAACACCCCAACACCCCCGCCCTGCCATACCCGTTCCACCTCAACCCACCCCGTCCAACCCGTCCCAAAAATCCTTTTTCCTTGAATGAGAGACGTAATATGAATGAACAAAGATTGTACATGGGAGTGGCTGGAGAAAGGCATGATTTGAGTCGATCTGATTTTCGCGCGAAGTCTGGGAGACTCACTGGTATACGAATGAGGAATGAATGTATATTGGGATATTAATTGACGTGTGTATCTGGCCAATGTATTTGGCTGTATGACATATGCAAAGCAGAGGGTTTCTGTGTGAAGCTTTGTAAGTGGTCTGCTTGACGTGCGGGAAATCCAGGCCGGGAATGTCGATTTTAGCGTCTATCCGAGGGACCAGGTGAGGTCCTTAACTGAGTCCGGATTTTCATTTGTTTGGGAGTGTTTGGGAGCGATTTGATATAAATCGGGCCAGGAGAGCACTCGGAGGAACGTTGATATGAAGTGGTTTCTTGGAGATGGTTGCAAGATGGGCTGCCTTTGTCTTTCGAGTGGCAGTCGGGCAGAAGTTGGAATTTGTTGAACTAAATTCAGAATTTGAATCGAAATGTGTGTTTGACTTGAATTGAAGAGTTCATTCAATTGCAGATTGAAGAATTCAGTCAATTCAACTGAATTCAGAAGTTGAATTTAGAATACGGAGTTTGCTCAGAGTGCAGGTGATAACCTGCCTACTCAAAAAGGATGTGCCCCGCACGGTGGGAGGTCCGTGAATGGTTGGCAAAGGGTTTCTTGAATTTAATGGCAGGAATTATGCGATTAACGATTATATTGTGTATTGGTGACTTGTGGATTGTATGAGTATATCCCTGAGGCCGATGTGACCTTGGGAGTCAATGGGTCGTGTAATGAGAAAGATCACAGTTTTGCTGGTGTGAAATTATGTCATGGTGTGAAATGTCATGGTAGAGGTGCGAAATACACACCTTTGATCTGAAGGGAGAGCGGAGGTTGTGGTTTCATTGCTGTGTCTGTATGTGGAGTTATATTTCCGAGGCATGGATTTCAAGGAGGAGGTGTGTGCCCCGAGAAGATTGTGGGTCGCGGATTGGGCACTCTGGGTGGGCACTGGGGGCTGCAGTTGTGTGTGCGCGCAGGAGAGTGCAGGGGGAGTGGGCGCGAGGAGGTGTGTTGATGAAGTGTGCGAACAAGGAGGGGTGTGCGAAAGGTGTGCACCAGGTAGAGAGGGTGCTGCATTGTAAAGCACGCCTCCCACGGAAGTTCCTGGGCGGATTGTGACGGTTGTTTGATTCGTAGGGTGTTAGCATTTTGCAATGTGGAGCCTCAATAATGGTCGTTTGTCTGTCCGGATGTGGAGTTCTTGCAGGGGCGGAATGTCGCCGGACTTGTATTATTTGTGGGATGAAAGCGCTGGTTACCCCAATTTGAAGTTTGACCTTTTGAAGTTTATTTGACCTTTGTTCGAGATATGCAAGGGAAAGAGGTCAGAGGTAATTCACTAACCTTGGAAGAACGACAGGCTGAGTCAGTCTACTGGGTGTTGCTTTAACGGCAGGATATAGAACTTAAATCTGGAAAGAAAGGACATATACTGTTGGTTAAAAACTGAAATCATGTACGTAATTAGTGAACAGAGAATATCGAGTTCTGTTTTTTGTTGTTGTGGTTGTCGTTGACGTCTCGATTCAGGGGACTCAAGAAATAAACAGATTTCCGGTGCCGACCGGAAGCGTCAGGTACAGTATGCTTTGAATTTAATTTAACCGGGCCGAGTACAATGACGTGTTTGATCGAGCTCTGGGGATAGTCATGTTAAATGGAGGATACTTGGGAGGATGCAAAGGGATGCAAGTAACATGGATTAAGTTGTGGTATCAAGAGGTGGGTACCCAGAGGTATTGTGGTTATTATAACTTTCTGAATATAGGGAGTGCACCAAGTACAGATCGGGTTGCATGGTGGAGCTTGGAGCATGCATGGAGCATGGAGCAGGGTGGAACACCCCGTGTGGTTGGAGGTTGCAATTGCGTGAAATGCAGTGAACATGCCCGACTTTTGGCTTTGCGAGGCTCCAGATAGGAGTTGGCATTTCGATACTGTGGATTATATTGTGCCTGTCTGGAGAGGTGATGTCCTGTGCTGAGGCTGGTGACACGCCTCTGTTATTTGTCTGTCTGTCGGTCTGTTTGTAAGTCTGTGGTACTATGGAGGGCTAATTGAGTGCTCAGGCGTCATTGTTCCATGGAGGTAAGGTGTGAAATATAGCATAAATAAGCTATAGGTAATGGAAATATGGCAGTGTAAGCTCGCCGAGGGAGAGTTGCCGGTAGTGGAGGACGTGGCAGATTAGTGGATTAAACATCGGAAAGCGCAGGTCTCAGAAGGGAGTAGTCAGCTTCGATGATGCAACAGTGTATGAGTGAGTAATTGTGATCTGTTTAAGTGTAAGAGGCGGTGGAGATGGAAGGAGGTGATGAAAGCGTGGATGAGGGTTTCTGCAGCCATGGAGGAGAGGGATGGACGGAGACGGGCGATGTTTTTAAGATGAAAGAAGGCTGTCTTTATGATCCGTTTAGTGTATTTGTCAAAGGAGAGGGTTTGGTCAATGATGATGCCAAGATTCCGGATGTGAGGGAAGGTGGATACTGGGAAACCATCAATGTTGAGGGCAGAGTTATGGGTGGTTGAGATCGTTGTCGGTTGTTGTTGATCTGAAGCCAGGATTTTATTTCAGTGATGCAGTTTGTCAGGATAGAGCGGGTTGTGGTGATTGAGCTGTTGAAAATGTCATCAATTTTGCTTTGGATGAATGAGAGGAAGGAGATGCAGTTGTCTACTGTGAAGGACAGGTGGTGTGTGTTATCGTTGTTGTCTTGGAAGTTCAGTTGTTGACATAGTCCGGAGTGTTCTAATTTGCACAGGGAATGACAATTGGGATGACAATGGAAAAGAAAAAATTGAGTAAGTTACAAGTTTTGTTTTGTTGATCTGGAGACAAGCTAGTTTGATGGGTACCCTGGGGTCTTCGGCGTGTCTATGTGTTTGTCTGTCTGTTACACCGGACTCTTGAATGGGTTTTCATGAGACGAATTTCAGACATAACAACAGTGAGAATCTATTTTGATCGAATCACAGTGGGTGAGAAAAACATTGTGTGTGACCAGACACCAGAACTGACCAGAATTGGAATTGGAATTAGACCAGGTTATTTCTATTAATTGTTTATTCGCGAAAATAAATAAATAATAGGGGGAGGTTCATGGAGGTTAATGGTGGTTTGTTTGTGTTAATGGAGGTTAATGGTGGTTTGCTTGTGTTAATGGAGGTTAATGGTGGTTTGTTTGTGGTAATTCTAGTTGAAACTCTAGCTGAAATAATTTTCGTTTATTTTTTATTTATTATTGATGTAGGAAACAGGCAAATGGGATGCTGCGAGAAGGATTAGAGAAAATTGGATTGAATTTAAAATCGAATATTGGATAAAATTGGATCCACTAGGAAAAAGTGGATTAGGAAATTGGTAACCAGGTGTTCCACCAGAGGAAAATGACCAGGTGTTCATGGAGCACTTCACCTGCAAGAACGCCCTGGAAAAAGGTGGACGGGACCATTCCAGGTATTGCCGACTACACCAACCGCTGTCTTTTGCGAGGGCAAGACCTCGTGGATCCACACCACACATTGTAAGTTGGCCCTACCCACACCCACCGTCACACAGGATGGGGCAGGAGCTGCACAGACATATAGGACTAATTACACTTGCACTGCTAGGATTATACCACCCCGCCAGCACAGCGCCCACCACCCCACTCCACACGTGGGCGGACATGGTGGCATATATGGAAGAATTATATGAAAACATAACCTCTAAGTCTCACGTCCATTATCAAAGCGTTACTTGGGGACAGAAGATAAACGTACCATGTTGTCTAATACCACCAAAGGACCCCCCGTGGATACATATATTGTGGAGGGCGGAAAGGACAAATCCAAACGGAACGAAGTCAACACAAGCTGCCCTCACTCGTCTGAGGCAAGTAAAACGGGGAGGAAAGGTTGGACCAACAGTAAGTTCCGCCAGAGCAGGATTCGAATGGGGAAAAGGTCCGAACACTTTAACCACGGACGCTTTACTAGAAAGAAATACCACCCTGATATTGACATGTGAAGTTACGACCATACAATTATTGACTCCCCGACCACCATGCATCAAATACATACTCACACCGCACCCCCAGGATAAGGCCCCAAAGAAGGGTGAAAACACATATTGGAAAGTGGCAAGGGAGGTGGCAACAATTCAAAATAGGACACACTGCTGGTCGTGCATGCACTTTCCCCAAGCAGGCACCACAGGAATACACATGATAGTGCTACCTCTGTCCCTCAACGACCTTTGCTCACAACCTATCAATTCCCCATGTTTAGTCACCACGCTGGAAAGAGAAGGGGTTGGCAACAGCAAGAGTTGCAATCGACAATTTAATTATCGCCCGTCAATGATTGCCCATGTGGCCGAGAGGCCTGCCCCCGTCTGGGTCAAACCACAGAAAGGGACGGTCTGCCTCCAGGGTTCCGGCCACTTGCGTATGGGAGAATCAGAATGCGCCTACACTCTCCCCGGGAAGCTGGGACAAGGGAGCTCGGGGATTACATTACGAATAGTACTGCAAGATAAACACAACCACAACATAACGGCTATAACATTCTCTAGGGGGGTTAGTAGGATTAATGGGGTGATAAAGGGACTCCAGTGCTTATCCACCCACCTGGTCCCACCCCATGGGACAATGTTTATATGCGGCGACAAGGCTTACCCCTATTTACCAAATAATTGGGGGGGCACATGTTATCTTGGTTCAGTCCTTCCTGACGTTGAGATACTGGATGAGCTAGACCCAAAGTCCTTGGACAGGCGACATAAGAGGTCAGTCATGAACGAAGATGGAACCACTAAACTACACGGGAGCCTATGGGAAAAGGTGTTAGGTTTCTTCTTCCCAGGTGCGGGCACAGCCATGAACAGCTTCCGGATAGATAAATTGGCTTTGGCCCTAGAAAAGGTGGCAAACAACACCGCTACGGCTCATGACATACTATTGGACACGGTAATTCACATGCGTACAATGGTGATGCAGAATCGGGTGGCTTTGGACATGCTCCTGGCAGAGAAAGGAGGGGTATGCAGAATAATAGAGGGAAAATGTTGCACTTACATACCTGATCCATCCGAAGGAGTGTCAGCCGCAATAGTGAGACTAAGGGAAACTAGCCACGCCCTGACGATCGATCGGATCGCGCGCGAGAACTCTTATAAATTTAGCTGGCTCACTGACTGGTTCCGGGGATGGACGGGCACCATAGTGAAGTGGTTATTGACTGCACTGGCCGTGATAATCGGGGTAGTAATTTGGGGGGCACTAATGAAATCTTTAGTCCTCCTCTGTATGAGAAAGTACTTTACAGGATGGAAAGTGAAGAAGCCGCCGACAACGACTATGGTTCTGACCACAGAGGCCGTCGACCTGAATGGGTCCTTCAACAAGGCAGATGTGACCGGCGCTTCAGAAAATTGCATTGATTTTTGTGATGACTGTGATACTTGTGTTGAAAATCCCATGTGGGAACTGGCTGCTGCCTGTATTGATGTTTGTGATGACTGTGATACTTGTGCTGTAAACCCCTTGCGTGTACTGGCTAACGCCTCTTATGTATTACAAGCTGACAGCTGTACACCCCCTTCCGACCCAACTATGGATCTGATTGCGACGCTGGGTCTGGCAGTCGAGGGACCCGACGTGGATATCCTAGACCCGCAAGCCGACCAGGCGTCCATGGGAGACTTTGACATAAAGGAAGTCCCTCTCTCTGCTTCAAAAGTTTTAAGTTCAAATGCTTCAAGTGAATCGGATTTTAACGCTCTGTACCCTGACCAGGAAAATGAGACACAAGATACTGACAACATTATGTATTCCCCAGAACAGCAGCACGTGAGAGATCTCATGGGCATGATCGTTGATTAACTTCGAAGATCTGCAAGGACCGCGTCTGCAAAGGGTGGGGGGAGCAAGTTCCGCAGGGGAGGTTGTGGGCCCCCTGGCGGGGCAGAACCTCATCTGGACCAGACGCCTTCGTTGTGGATCCGAAACGTTAATGGACTTTCATGTCCTGAGCCCTCGGGTTCCAAGCACGCACCACACGACACGTTCCCCAAATGCACGGGCGAGGCGCTATGGGTGCACGGTATGCCCTTGGGAGATACCCGCATTACACGATTGTCTTTCAATAAAGCCCGATGCGGCATGTTGTCTCTTGAGATACTTTGTCTCGACGAGACAAGAGGAAGGGATGTCAGGTCGCAGATTTGTTACTGCTTAATGCTCTGTTATAGATGTCGTTTGACTAATATGTTATGTTATAAATGCTGTTTAAAAATGCTATTTCATAAAGTTAATAAAAGATTGCCGCTTTGCTATAGTTTAAAATGAGAAAATACTCGCTTCATCCGTGCTGAACAGATGGCCTCGTTGGATACGTGCGCCCCTTGAAGGCTAGATAAGCCTAGTCGTAAACTTTCTCCCTTCTCCGCAGACGGCGCCTCAAGCCGCGGGCAGGAAAATGGATTATATGCGCGTGGAATGTGTAACTTTACGTAGGATGCTTGGATCGTAGACATAAACCTTTTGATAAACTGTTAAAAACATTAACTATATTTTGTATAATCACCGTGACGCTTGAGTTACAATAAATATGCTTTGAATTTAAGTTTAAATAGAAATGTGAACTGAAAGGTACATTTAACACCTGGAACTCATCAGAACGCCCTCATACACTTTATGGTCTTATCAGGACCAAGAATGCAATCCCCCTTCGGTGAGTTATATTTTCTGTCACCTCGGAGCCTTGAAACCACATCTGGTCCGGATCCTGACGGTGCGTGCTTCACTCCCCCAAGATGAAAGGACGGATGACGGTGGGGGCTCGGCCCACTGGGGATGACGGTGGGAGGAACTTTCGCCAGTTTCTTTGTCCTCTCGGAGATTCCCTGATAAAGCGTGTCCCTATATAAATGAACTGTGAATCAATGTGTTTTAGGAAGGCAGACTTGGCATGACGGTGGTTCGTGCTGTAGACGTCTCCGTCTCCTCCAGATCTGTATAAATTGGTATTTAATAAAGATTCGCCATTCTCAAATCTGTTGGTGAACTTCTGTTACGATCAAGGAGTTGTTCCCCACATATATATATATATATATATATATATATATATATATATATATATATATATATATATATATATATATATATATAAATATTATATATAATATATATATATATATATATTATATTATATACAGTGAAACCTTGACTTACGAGTGCACCAACTTACGAGTTTTCCGAGATACGAGCCGTCGCTCGAGTCGATTTTTTGCTTTGTGATGCGAGCCGAGATCTGAGTTACGAGCGAGCGAGCTTGGATATAAAACACGTAATCGTCGAAAAACATGAGCGAGGTGTGCGTGTTGTCGACTTGGCGAGGCAGTACGATCGTAGTACTTCTATGATATGTACGATTTTGAAGCAGAAGGAGTCGATAAAGGCTATAACGCAAGCCAAGGGCATTAAGATATTTCAAAGCTCCGGACCTCTGTCCATGAAGAGATGGAGAAGTTGTTGTTTGTGTGGTTGACGGAGAAGCAGCTCGCAGGAGATACCATGACCGAGAGCATCATCTGTGAGAAGGCACGAGACATTTACGGGGATTTGGTGCAGCAGACGGCGGGAACATCAACGGACGAGGCATCGGAAGAGTCATTCAAAGCCAGTCGGGGATGGTTTGATAATTTTAAGAAGAGGACCGGCATTCACTTCCGTCGTCAGGCATGGTGAGCAGCAAGCTCGGATGTGAAGGCAGCTGAAGATTTATTATAACTTTTGCCGAACTGATATAAGCCGAAGGATACATCCCCCAGCAAATCTTCAACTGTGACGAGACAGGGCTCTTCTGGAAAAAGATGCCGAGGAGGACGTATATAACGGCAGAGGAGAAGAGCATGCCAGGCCACAACTTGTTCGGAGTGCCGTCGATAGCTCGCCTTCTCTTTGTGGAAGACACGGTGAGATCCTTAACATCCAACAACTAATGGGACGCAAACGGGGCGCCCAGTTTAGCGGTACACACATTGATGAATCACCCTGCCTATGAAACACCGACATGACAGGTTATAGCTGGGTCGGGATTCAAACCCAGGCTGGACAGTTTAGAGTCAAGTGTGCGTACTTCCAGTCCAGGCCATCCTGCCAACTTGTATGCTGCATACAGGTGAAATATAAAGCGCAAGATATTTTAATATATACTGTATATTTCAAAAAAATTGGTGTGGTTTTTGGGGGCTGGAACGGATTAATAGCATTTCAATTCATTTTAACGTGGAAATTTAATTTGAGAAACGAGCAAATTGAGTTACGAGCTCGGTCACAGAACGAATTAAACACGTTTCACTGTATATATATCATATATATATATATATATATATATATATGTATGTATGTATGTATGTATGTATGTATATAATATATATATTATATACTATATATATATATATATATATATATATATATACATATGTATATATGTATATATATATGTATATATGTATGTATGTATATATATATATGTATGTATGTATGTATATATATATATATATATATACATATGTATATATGTATATATATATGTATATATGTATGTATGTATATATATATATATATATATATATATATATATATATATACAGTGGTACCATCGGCTTACGAGTGCCCCAACGTACGAGTTTTTCGGGATACGAGCCGTCGCTCGGGCGGTTTGTTGCTTTGGGATACGAGCCGAGATCCGATGTACGAGCTCAAAAATTTATTTTTTGAATTTTCCGGTTGTGGCTTCCGGTTCCGGTCACGCGGTTATCTTGCCGTGAAAGCATCTCTGCTTGGATATAAAACACGCAATCGTCGAAATACATGAGCGAGGAATCTCCTTGCTCCAGCCGGTGACGTCATCGGCGAGGATCCCCGCCTCCAGAGTGGCTGGTCACGTGACCGCCAAAGCGTGTCGCGCGTGCGGGTATAATGAGCTACACCTGTGGATCACGTGACCACGGAAGCACGCCTCGCTTGAGAGGCATGGCTTTCGGTTTGCGTTTTGCTTTATAAGGCGCGATAAATGGGCTTTTGAGTGTTAGCGGTTCATGGCGTTGACGGTTCATGGCGGTTGACGGTTCATGACGGTTCATGGCGGTTCATGGCGTTGACGGTCAAAAACCAACTTACGATGCAGAACATCTTGCACTTAATATGATGACAACAGGTGCCATCCTCTGACGTACCATTACAGGTACAGGTACAGTACACGTGAGCACAGAGCAAAAGTTCACTGAAACCGAGATTAAGAAAAAAGAAAAAACACCTCGTGGTCCGTGCTCGATATCCGAGTTTCAATCTTTTCAAACACATGATGCTCTCGGTCACGGTATCTCCTGCGAGCTGCTTCTCCTTCAACCACACAAACAACAACTTCTCCATATCTTCATGGATAGAGGTCCGGAGCTTTGAAATAATCGTAACGCCCTTCGCTGGCGTTATAGCCTTTATGGACTCCTTCTGCTTCAAATCGTACATATCGTAGAAGGAGTACGATCGTACTGCCTCGCCAAGTCGACAACACGCACACCTCACCTGGCATGCTCTTCTCCTCTGCTTAATAAAACCAGTTTATTTCTTTACATTCTCTTGTATTATGTACAGTATATACGAGGTCGTGCTTGTTTATACATTATTTGTTATTTATAAAGTACATTTTTGTTATTTAAAAGCACCTAACAAAAAAAATTGGTGTTTTTTTTTTGAGGCTGGAACGGATTAATAGCATTTCAATGCATTTGAATGGGAAAATTTGCTTTGACTTACGAGCGATTTGGCTTACGAGCTCCGTCACGGAACGGATTAAACTCGTAAGCCGAGGTACCACTGTATATATATATATACTATATATATATATATATATATATATATATATATATATATATATATATACATACATATGTATATATGTATATATGTATATATATATGTACATATGTATATATGTATATATGTAGATGTATATATGTATATATATATGTATATATGTATATATATATGTATATATATATGTATATATATATGTATATATATATGTATATATGTATATATATATGTATATATATGTATATATGTATATATATATATATATGTATATATGTATATATGTATATATGTATGTATATATGTATATATGTATATATGTATATATATATATATATATATATATATATATGTGTATATTGTGGCGGACACAAAAGCCCACTGCGTGGTGACATCATTCCACGCACCAAGTGGGCGGTGGCCACGCCCGAGGGGTAGGCGTGGCCTCATGATATACACCGGGCGACCAGCCCGGAGGAGTTCAGTGTTACAGTGTAGTCTTACAATAAAGACGTTTATATGTTACCGCTTGTCCGCTTCCTCCTTGCTCACAAGCAGCGCGCGTAACGCCGCGCTTTACTGGTGACCCTCGACGTTGGATCTGCCGTAGCGATCCTTCCGAACACGACGCCATTGCAATGGCCAACGACAAGGCAATGGCGATTAAACTTCCCGAATTTTGGGAGGCCCAGGCCGAAGTCTGGTTCGTTCAAGCCGAAGCCCAATTTCAGCTTCGGCGCCTCACCAACGACGACCTGCGCTACTGCCATGTCGTCGCCTCCCTCGGGCCCGGCACGGCCGCTCGAGTTGTGTCCGTCCTTCGCCACCCACCGGACGGGCCACAAGTACGAGGCACTCAAGCGGCTACTCCTAGCCACGTTCGGCCTCACGGACGACGCACGGGCCGATCGCCTCCTGGATCTCCCCGAGCTCGGTGAGACGCGCCCGTCGGTCCGAATGGACCATATGCTGTCACTGTTGGGCGACGAAGCCCCCGGTTCGCTATTCCGGGCGCTTTTCCGTCGCCAACTTCCAGCGCAGGTTCGCCTCGCGTTGGCCGGGACCGGGCTAACGGAACCCCGAGCATTGGCGGCCGAGGCGGACAAGTACTTCGCCGCTTCGGACACGCGGGCGAGCGTTGGCGTGGCCGTCACGGCCTTCGACGCTGATGTTCCACAGCATCATCTTCTACAGCACGCTGATGTTCCACAGCATCATCTTCTACAGCACGCTGATGTTCCACAGCATCATCTTCTACAGCACGCTGATGTTCCACAGCATCATCTTCTACAGCACGCTGTGGTTCAGCAGCATGCTGATACGCACCTCGTGAACGCCGCCACGCCCCGCCCACCGCCGCGGCGAAAACCACCACCGCGGGGAAACCCGTCGACTCCACCGGCCTGGCGGAGCCAGCCGCGCTCCTCCAGCTCCACCACCTGGTGCTGGTTCCACGCCAAGTTCGGCCACGAAGCTCGGCGGTGTCATCCGCCGTGCTCCTTCAACGGGTCGGGAAACACCCGGGCCGGCGCTCAATTGTGGCGATGAGCGCCGGCCGTTCCAGCAGCCTGCTGTTCATAACGGACACCTTCTCCGGGCGCCGTTACCTGTGCGACACGGGAGCACAGGTGAGTGTCATTCCCGCCGGCCCGTCAGACAAGCACGCCGCGGGTGGGGGCCCCGCGCTGCTTGCCGCGAACGGGACGCCCATCCGTACGTACGGAAAACGCTGCCTCTCTCTGCGGTTTGGAGGGCAGGTTTTCCGATGGACGTTCGTCACCGCCGACGTGCCCATGGCACTGCTTGGCGCGGACTTCCTGTGCGCTAATGGGCTCCTGGTCGACGTCAAGCGCAGACGGCTTGTCCAGGCCGAGACGTTCAGCTCGCTCGCATGTGCGTTGCCCAGCTCAACGAGCGGCTTGCCAAGCGGCTTGCCGAACGATTCGGTTCCGGCCACGTTGGTCTGTACGCTTCCGGCAGCGGACGCATTCACCCGCCTCCTCGCCGGCTTCCCGGCCCTCACGCGGCCCACCTTCTCGGCGGGGGCCGTCAAGCACGGGGTGGCCCATCACATCCCCACCGTCGGGCCACCGGTCTACGCCCGGGCACGCCGCCTCGAGCCGACGAAGCTGGCGGTGGCAAAAGCGGAGTTCGCTACCCTGGAGCGACTCGGCATCGTTCGGCGCTCAGAGAGCGCTTGGGCGTCGCCGCTGCACATCGTGCCGAAGCCCGGCGGGGGATGGCGACCGTGCGGGGACTATCGCCGTCTCAATGACGCCACGACTCCCGACCGCTACCCCGTCCCCCACATTCAGGACTTTTCCGCCCGTTTGGCGGGCAGGTCCTTCTTCTCGAAGGTGGACCTCATACGCGGCTACCATCAGGTCCCCGTCAGGCCGGAGGACGTCCCGAAGACGGCGGTCATCACGCCATTCGGACTCTTCGAGTTCCTGCGCATGCCCTTCGGTCTGAAGAATGCGGCTCAGGCGTTCCAGCGACTGATGGACAGCGTCCTGCGCGACTTGGATTTTGTCTACGTCTACCTGGACGATATCCTCGTCGCCAGCGCGTCCCGCGAAGAGCACCTACGCCACCTCCGCACGCTCTTCGAACGCCTGGGCCAGCATGGCCTGATTGTGAACCCCGCAAAGTGCCGGTTCGGCGCCGCCACAATCGATTTTCTGGGGCACCGTGTCACCAGGCACGGAGCCGTCCCCCTGCCGGCCAAGGTGGAGGCGGTGAAGGGGTTTCCGCGCCCCCGCACGATCAGAGGGCTGCAGGAGTTCCTGGGCATGGTGAACTTTTACCATCGGTTCCTGCCCCGTATCGCCCAGCTCCTGCGCCCCCTGCACGAAGCTCTCCGAGGTAAGCCGGGCAAAGGCGACGTTACCTGGACCGAGCAGATGGACACGGCGTTCACGGGCGCGAAGCTCGCCTTGGCTAACGCCACCATGCTCGCGCACCCGGCGCCCGATGCACCGATCGCCCTCACCACCGATGCCTCGGACTACGCGGTGGGCGCGGTGCACGAGCAATGGGTGCGTGGAGCTTGGCAACCGCTGGCGTTCTTTAGCCGGCAGCTTCGCCCGCCCGAACGCCGTTACAGTACCTTCGACCGCGAGTTGCTCGGACTTCACTTGGCGGTCAGGCACTTCCGCCATCTGCTCGAGGGCCGGGCGTTCACTGCCTTCGTCGACCACAAGCCGCTGATCTTCGCGATGGGCAAGGTCACCGAGCCGTGGTCGGCCCGGCAGCAGCGTCACCTCTCGGCCGTGTCCGAGTACACGACGGACATCCAGCACGTCACGGGGAAGGACAACCCGGTTGCGGATTGCCTTTCCCGGGCCGTCGCCCACGCAGTCCACCTCGGCATCGACTATGCCCGGATGGCAGCGGACCAGGCCGCTGACCCCGACGTCCAGGCCTTGCGGACCGCCGTCACGGGCCTCCGCGTCACCGAGGTGCCGTTCGACGGCGCGGGCGCGGCCCTCTTGTGCGACGTCTCCCTCGGGCGTCCTCGCCCCATTGTGCCCGCGGGCTGGCAGCGCCAGGTGTTTGACGCCATCCACGGCCTGTCCCACCCGGGCGCGAGGGCCTCCCAAAGGCTGATCGCCGACAAGTTCGTCTGGCATGGCCTCCGGAAGGCCGTCCGCGGCTGGGCCAGGACATGCCTCGCGTGCCAGCGCGCCAAGGTGCACCGGCACACCCAGGCCCCGTTGGCCCCGTTCACGGTGCCGGAACGCCGGTTTGACCACGTCCACGTGGACCTGGTGGGACCTCTGCCCCACTCGCGGGGTTTCACCCACGTCCTCACCATGGTGGACCGCACCACCCGGTGGCCGGAGGCCGTGCCCTTGGCGTCGACAACGGCGGCCGATGTCGCGCAGGCTTTCATCGCCACCTGGGTCGCCCGGTTCGGCGCCCCCTCAGACATCTCATCCGACCGCGGCCCCCAGTTCACCTCGGAGCTCTGGGGGGCGGTTGCGCAGGGGCTCGGGGTCCGGCTGCACCGAACCACGGCCTACCACCCCCAGGCAACGGCCTGTGTGAGCGATTTCACCGCTCATTGAAGGCCGCGCTCCGGGCCACCCTCCGCGACGGCGGCTGGGTCGACAGGCTCCCCTGGGTCCTGCTGGGCCTCCGGACGGCGCCCAAGGAGGACCTGCGCGCATCCGCGGCGGAGTTGGTCTTCGGGCAACCGCTGCGGGTGCCGGGCGAGTTCCTCCCCGACTCCACGGCACCATGGTCCGCGGCACAGCAGCGCTCCGCTCTGCAAGAGACCGCCCAGAGGTTCGCCCCGGTGCCAACGGCATGCCACGGGCACCCACCGACGCACGTCGCCCCGGAGCTTCGCACGGCGGAGTACGTCTTCGTCCGCCACGATGCCCATCGGACACCACTGCGGCCCCCGTACGACGGGCCTTTCCGCGTGCTGGAGACCGGGGCGAAGCACTTCACCCTGGACATCGGCGGTACTCCTGACCGCGTTTCGGTAGACCGCCTCAAGCCGGCCCACCTCGATGTGGACCATCCACCGCCAGTGGCCCGACCCCCACGTCGGGGCCGCCCTCCTGCGGGCAGACCCCCGGCACCGCCCAGCCCCGCCGCCACGGCGCCCCCCGGTCCTGCACCCATCCCAGGGGCAGCCAGGGGAATCCCACCTGGTATCCCTGCACCCCGGACGCCGCCGATCGCCAGGGGGCGCTTCGGCCGGGTCATTCGACTGCCCCACAAACTGGCCCTCCAGGTGCGCGGGAATTCTGGGGGGGGCGCGTGTGGCGGACACAAAAGCCCACTGGCGTGGTGACATCATTCCACGCACCAAGTGGGCGGTGGCCACGCCCGAGGGGTAGGCGTGGCCTCATGATATACACCGGGCGACCAGCCCGGAGGAGTTCAGTGTTACAGTGTAGTCTTACAATAAAGACGTTTATATGTTACCGCTTGTCCGCTTCCTCCTTGCTCACAAGCAGCGCGCGTAACGCCGCGCTTTAATATATGTATATATATATATATATATATATATATATATATATATATATATATGTATATATATATATGTATATATATATATATATATATCTCTCTATATATAAAGGAGGAGTGTCTGTCTGTGTGTGTATGTGTGTGTATGTGTGTGTCTGTCTGGATTTCCGCTTAAAACTCAAGAACTACACATCGGAGAAAAGTTTTGGACACAGATTCGGAATCAGCATAAAATCCCGGTGGTTTTAGGCTACGTTTTATTTTAATATCAATGGTTTTAAAAAACCGCGCCAGCTGCAATTCCATGGTGTAGTTTGTGGTGGCGTGAGACGTTCGGGGTGTATTGCAATGGTTTGTCGGGTTTGGCTGTGGGTCCAGAATAGCTCCAATTTCCTTTTGCTCTTCTACGTTTATTTTGAATTCTTCTGTTACAACGCCTTCCTTATCTACCTTATATCCCCCCGACGAGGCCTCTACATAATTTCATGCGGCAGAATTTCGTGCATTTTGAGTGAAAGAAGTGAGACGAAGTTGAAGGAGGAAGAAGAGGCGCGATCCCTCTGGAGGCCTTGATCGTGAGTGGAAATGGCGGGAATTGCGTTTGTATCGCAAAGTAAAGGATCTGCATTCATTTCTGAACTTGCATTGGTGGATTGTTATACATCTGCATTATTTTTCATAAAAAACTTTATGTTGAACTTGAAGGCTCCAAGCACGGACTATATATATATAGCCCTCATTGAGGTAAAAATAAAAGTAAAAATCCTGCTATCGCTTGCCAAGCTAGCCGTTCCACTCTCCCCCTCCCCTCGCCTCCTCCCCCTCCCTCCTCTTCTCCCCTCTTCTCCTCCCCCTCCCTCCTCTTCTCCCCTCCCCCCTCTTCTCCCATCCCCCCTCTTCTCCCCTCCCCCCCTCTTCTCCCCTCCCCCCCACTCCTCCCCTCCCCCCCACTCCTCCCCTCCCCCCCACCCTCTCCTCCCCTCCCCCCCACCCTCTCCTCCCCTCCTCCCCACCCTCTCCTCCCCTCCCCCCCACCCTCTCCTCCCCTCCCCCCCACCCTCTCCTCCCCTCCCCCCACCCTCTCCTCCCCTCCCCCCCCACCCTCTCCTCCCCTCCCCCCACCCTCTCCTCCCCTCCCCCCACCCTCTCCTCCCCTCCCCCCCATTCCCCTCGACTCCCCTCCCGTTCCCCTCCCCTCCCCTCCCCTTCCTCCTCCCCTCCCCTTCCTCCTCCCCTCCCCTTCCTCCTCCCCTCCCTTCCCCCCTCCCTCCTCTTCTCCACTCTCCTCCCCCTTCCTCCTCTTCTCCCCTCCCCCCCTCTTCTCCCCTCCCCCCTCTTCTCCCCTCCCCCTCTTCTCCCCTCCCCCCCCTCTTCTCCCCTCCCCCCTCTTCTCCCCTCCCCACCCTCTCCTCCCCTTCTCCCCCGTTCTCCTCCCCTCCCCATCCTCCTCCCCTCCCTTCCCCCGACCGGCAATGCCGGGTACTTCCCATGGCCAGCTGTACGTGGGCTGCTCGAGGGTTGGAAAACCAAGCAATCTTTATGTCTTGGCACCAAGTTAGAAAACCAGAAATGTATACCAAGAGGTTTTGAGAAATTGAAAATTGACAAAACGTCATGGAGGAAATGTACTGTGATATTGCTCTAAAATATACATGTTCTTTTCATCATATATTTGTATTATTCTTATTCAACCCGGGTGAAGCCCCCCCTCCCCCCTCCCCTCCCCTCCACTCCCCCTCCCCCCTCCCCCTCCCCCTCCCCTCCCCCTCCCCCCTCCCCCCTCCCCCTCCCCTCCCCTCCCCTCCCCCTCCCCCTCACCCTCACCCTCCCCCTCCCCCTCCCGCTCCCCCTCCCCTCCCCCCTCCCCTCCCCCCTCCACTCCCCCTCCCTCCTCTTCTCCCCTCCCCCCTCTTCTCCCCTCCCCCCTCTTCTCCCCTGCCCCCCTCTTCTCCCCTCCCCACCCTCACCTCCCCTCCCCCTCCCCCTCACCTCCCCCTCCCCCTCCCCCTCCCCCTCCCCCTCCCCCTCCCCCTCCCCCTCCCCCTCCCCTCTCCTCCTCCCCCCTCCCCCCTGCCCCTCCTCCTCCCCCCTCTTCTCCCCTCTCCTCCCCCTCCCTCCTCTTCTCCCCTCCCCCCTCTTCTCCCCTGCCCCCCTCTTCTCCCCTCCCCACCCTCTCCTCCCCTTCTCCCCCGTTCCCCTCCCCTCCCCATCCTCCTCCCCTCCCTTCCCCCGCCCGGCAATGCCGGTACTTCCCATGGCCAGCTGTACGTGGGCTGCTCGAGGGTTGGAAAACCAAGCAATCTTTATGTCTTGGCACCAAGTTAGAAAACCAGAAATGTATACCAAGAGGTTTTGAGAAATTGAAAATTGACAAAACGTCATGGAGGAAATGTACTGTGATATTGCTCTAAAATATACATGTTCTTTTCATCATATATTTGTATTATTCTTATTCAACCCGGGTGAAGCCCCCCCTCCCCCCTCCCCTCCCCTCCACTCCCCCTCCCCCCTCCCCCTCCCCCTCCCCCCTCCCCCTCCCCCCTCCCCCCTCCCCCTCCCCTCCCCTCCCCTCCCCCTCCCCCTCCCCCTCCCCCCCCCCTCCCCCTCCCGCTCCCCCTCCCCCTCCCCCCTCCCCTCCCCCCTCCACTCCCCCTCCCTCCTCTTCTCCCCTCCCCCCTCTTCTCCCCTCCCCCCTCTTCTCCCCTGCCCCCCTCTTCTCCCCTCCCCACCCTCACCTCCCCTCCCCCTCCCCCTCACCTCCCCCTCCCCCTCCCCCTCCCCCTCCCCCTCCCCCTCCCCCTCCCCTCTCCTCCTCCCCCCTCCCCCCTGCCCCTCCTCCTCCCCCCTCTTCTCCCCTCTCCTCCCCCTCCCTCCTCTTCTCCCCTCCCCCCTCTTCTCCCCTGCCCCCCTCTTCTCCCCTCCCCACCCTCTCCTCCCCTTCTCCCCCGTTCCCCTCCCCTCCCCATCCTCCTCCCCTCCCTTCCCCCGCCCGGCAATGCCGGTACTTCCCATGGCCAGCTGTACGTGGGCTGCTCGAGGGTTGGAAAACCAAGCAATCTTTATGTCTTGGCACCAAGTAAGAAAAACAGAAATGTTGTATACCAAGAGGTTTTGAGAAATTGAAAATTGACAAAACGTCATGTAGGAAATGTACTGTGATATTGCTCTAAAATATACATTGTTGTTTTCATCATATATTTGTATTATTCTTATTCAACCCGGGCGAAGCCGGGTACCTCAGCTAGTATATATATATATATATATATATATATATATATATATATATATATATATATATATATATATATATATATATATATATATATATATATATATATATATACATATATATATATATATATATACATATATATATATATATATTGTTGCGGATATGAGGACTGTATTTTTTTATTGTGTGCTTTATTATTATTATTGTTTATTCTGCGCCTCCTGCCTCCGGAGTTGTGTAAAGATAAAAAGGGCGTC
>NC_136263.1:7480100-7561602 GCF_964187855.1 Myxine glutinosa | reverse complement strand
GGTTCCACGCCAAGTTCGGCCACGAAGCTCGGCGGTGTCATCCGCCGTGCTCCTTCAACGGGTCGGGAAACACCCGGGCCGGCGCTCAATTGTGGCGATGAGCGCCGGCCGTTCCAGCAGCCTGCTGTTCATAACGGACACCTTCTCCGGGCGCCGTTACCTGTGCGACACGGGAGCACAGGTGAGTGTCATTCCCGCCGGCCCGTCAGACAAGCACGCCGCGGGTGGGGGCCCCGCGCTGCTTGCCGCGAACGGGACGCCCATCCGTACGTACGGAAAACGCTGCCTCTCTCTGCGGTTTGGAGGGCAGGTTTTCCGATGGACGTTCGTCACCGCCGACGTGCCCATGGCACTGCTTGGCGCGGACTTCCTGTGCGCTAATGGGCTCCTGGTCGACGTCAAGCGCAGACGGCTTGTCCAGGCCGAGACGTTCAGCTCGCTCGCATGTGCGTTGCCCAGCTCAACGAGCGGCTTGCCAAGCGGCTTGCCGAACGATTCGGTTCCGGCCACGTTGGTCTGTACGCTTCCGGCAGCGGACGCATTCACCCGCCTCCTCGCCGGCTTCCCGGCCCTCACGCGGCCCACCTTCTCGGCGGGGGCCGTCAAGCACGGGGTGGCCCATCACATCCCCACCGTCGGGCCACCGGTCTACGCCCGGGCACGCCGCCTCGAGCCGACGAAGCTGGCGGTGGCAAAAGCGGAGTTCGCTACCCTGGAGCGACTCGGCATCGTTCGGCGCTCAGAGAGCGCTTGGGCGTCGCCGCTGCACATCGTGCCGAAGCCCGGCGGGGGATGGCGACCGTGCGGGGACTATCGCCGTCTCAATGACGCCACGACTCCCGACCGCTACCCCGTCCCCCACATTCAGGACTTTTCCGCCCGTTTGGCGGGCAGGTCCTTCTTCTCGAAGGTGGACCTCATACGCGGCTACCATCAGGTCCCCGTCAGGCCGGAGGACGTCCCGAAGACGGCGGTCATCACGCCATTCGGACTCTTCGAGTTCCTGCGCATGCCCTTCGGTCTGAAGAATGCGGCTCAGGCGTTCCAGCGACTGATGGACAGCGTCCTGCGCGACTTGGATTTTGTCTACGTCTACCTGGACGATATCCTCGTCGCCAGCGCGTCCCGCGAAGAGCACCTACGCCACCTCCGCACGCTCTTCGAACGCCTGGGCCAGCATGGCCTGATTGTGAACCCCGCAAAGTGCCGGTTCGGCGCCGCCACAATCGATTTTCTGGGGCACCGTGTCACCAGGCACGGAGCCGTCCCCCTGCCGGCCAAGGTGGAGGCGGTGAAGGGGTTTCCGCGCCCCCGCACGATCAGAGGGCTGCAGGAGTTCCTGGGCATGGTGAACTTTTACCATCGGTTCCTGCCCCGTATCGCCCAGCTCCTGCGCCCCCTGCACGAAGCTCTCCGAGGTAAGCCGGGCAAAGGCGACGTTACCTGGACCGAGCAGATGGACACGGCGTTCACGGGCGCGAAGCTCGCCTTGGCTAACGCCACCATGCTCGCGCACCCGGCGCCCGATGCACCGATCGCCCTCACCACCGATGCCTCGGACTACGCGGTGGGCGCGGTGCACGAGCAATGGGTGCGTGGAGCTTGGCAACCGCTGGCGTTCTTTAGCCGGCAGCTTCGCCCGCCCGAACGCCGTTACAGTACCTTCGACCGCGAGTTGCTCGGACTTCACTTGGCGGTCAGGCACTTCCGCCATCTGCTCGAGGGCCGGGCGTTCACTGCCTTCGTCGACCACAAGCCGCTGATCTTCGCGATGGGCAAGGTCACCGAGCCGTGGTCGGCCCGGCAGCAGCGTCACCTCTCGGCCGTGTCCGAGTACACGACGGACATCCAGCACGTCACGGGGAAGGACAACCCGGTTGCGGATTGCCTTTCCCGGGCCGTCGCCCACGCAGTCCACCTCGGCATCGACTATGCCCGGATGGCAGCGGACCAGGCCGCTGACCCCGACGTCCAGGCCTTGCGGACCGCCGTCACGGGCCTCCGCGTCACCGAGGTGCCGTTCGACGGCGCGGGCGCGGCCCTCTTGTGCGACGTCTCCCTCGGGCGTCCTCGCCCCATTGTGCCCGCGGGCTGGCAGCGCCAGGTGTTTGACGCCATCCACGGCCTGTCCCACCCGGCGCGAGGGCCTCCCAAAGGCTGATCGCCGACAAGTTCGTCTGGCATGGCCTCCGGAAGGCCGTCCGCGGCTGGGCCAGGACATGCCTCGCGTGCCAGCGCGCCAAGGTGCACCGGCACACCCAGGCCCCGTTGGCCCCGTTCACGGTGCCGGAACGCCGGTTTGACCACGTCCACGTGGACCTGGTGGGACCTCTGCCCCACTCGCGGGGGTTTCACCCACGTCCTCACCATGGTGGACCGCACCACCCGGTGGCCGGAGGCCGTGCCCTTGGCGTCGACAACGGCGGCCGATGTCGCGCAGGCTTTCATCGCCACCTGGGTCGCCCGGTTCGGCGCCCCCTCAGACATCTCATCCGACCGCGGCCCCCAGTTCACCTCGGAGCTCTGGGGGGCGGTTGCGCAGGGGCTCGGGGTCCGGCTGCACCGAACCACGGCCTACCACCCCCAGGCAACGGCCTGTGTGAGCGATTTCACCCGCTCATTGAAGGCCGCGCTCCGGGCCACCCTCCGCGACGGCGGCTGGGTCGACAGGCTCCCCTGGGTCCTGCTGGGCCTCCGGACGGCGCCCAAGGAGGACCTGCGCGCATCCGCGGCGGAGTTGGTCTTCGGGCAACCGCTGCGGGTGCCGGGCGAGTTCCTCCCCGACTCCACGGCACCATGGTCCGCGGCACAGCAGCGCTCCGCTCTGCAAGAGACCGCCCAGAGGTTCGCCCCGGTGCCAACGGCATGCCACGGGCACCCACCGACGCACGTCGCCCCGGAGCTTCGCACGGCGGAGTACGTCTTCGTCCGCCACGATGCCCATCGGACACCACTGCGGCCCCCGTACGACGGGCCTTTCCGCGTGCTGGAGACCGGGGCGAAGCACTTCACCCTGGACATCGGCGGTACTCCTGACCGCGTTTCGGTAGACCGCCTCAAGCCGGCCCACCTCGATGTGGACCATCCACCGCCAGTGGCCCGACCCCCACGTCGGGGCCGCCCTCCTGCGGGCAGACCCCCGGCACCGCCCAGCCCCGCCGCCACGGCGCCCCCCGGTCCTGCACCCATCCCAGGGGCAGCCAGGGGAATCCCACCTGGTATCCCTGCACCCCGGACGCCGCCGATCGCCAGGGGGCGCTTCGGCCGGGTCATTCGACTGCCCCACAAACTGGCCCTCCAGGTGCGCGGGAATTCTGGGGGGGGGCGCGTGTGGCGGACACAAAAGCCCACTGGCGTGGTGACATCATTCCACGCACCAAGTGGGCGGTGGCCACGCCCGAGGGGTAGGCGTGGCCTCATGATATACACCGGGCGACCAGCCCGGAGGAGTTCAGTGTTACAGTGTAGTCTTACAATAAAGACGTTTATATGTTACCGCTTGTCCGCTTCCTCCTTGCTCACAAGCAGCGCGCGTAACGCCGCGCTTTAATATATGTATATATATATATATATATATATATATATATATATATATATATATGTATATATATATGTATATATATATATATATATATCTCTCTATATATAAAGGAGGAGTGTCTGTCTGTGTGTGTATGTGTGTGTATGTGTGTGTCTGTCTGGATTTCCGCTTAAAACTCAAGAACTACACATCGGAGAAAAGTTTTGGACACAGATTCGGAATCAGCATAAAATCCCGGTGGTTTTAGGCTACGTTTTATTTTAATATCAATGGTTTTAAAAAACCGCGCCAGCTGCAATTCCATGGTGTAGTTTGTGGTGGCGTGAGACGTTCGGGGTGTATTGCAATGGTTTGTCGGGTTTGGCTGTGGGTCCAGAATAGCTCCAATTTCCTTTTGCTCTTCTACGTTTATTTTGAATTCTTCTGTTACAACGCCTTCCTTATCTACCTTATATCCCCCCGACGAGGCCTCTACATAATTTCATGCGCAGAATTTCGTGCATTTTGAGTGAAAGAAGTGAGACGAAGTTGAAGGAGGAAGAAGAGGCGCGATCCCTCTGGAGGCCTTGATCGTGAGTGGAAATGGCGGGAATTGCGTTTGTATCGCAAAGTAAAGGATCTGCATTCATTTCTGAACTTGCATTGGTGGATTGTTATACATCTGCATTATTTTTCATAAAAAACTTTATGTTGAACTTGAAGGCTCCAAGCACGGACTATATATATATAGCCCTCATTGAGGTAAAAATAAAAGTAAAAATCCTGCTATCGCTTGCCAAGCTAGCCGTTCACTCTCCCCCTCCCCTCGCCTCCTCCCCCTCCCTCCTCTTCTCCCCTCTTCTCCTCCCCCTCCCTCCTCTTCTCCCCTCCCCCCTCTTCTCCCATCCCCCCTCTTCTCCCCTCCCCCCTCTTCTCCCCTCCCCCCCACTCCTCCCCTCCCCCCCACTCCTCCCCTCCCCCCCACCCTCTCCTCCCCTCCCCCCCACCCTCTCCTCCCCTCCTCCCCCACCCTCTCCTCCCCTCCCCCCCACCCTCTCCTCCCCTCCCCCCCACCCTCTCCTCCCCTCCCCCCACCCTCTCCTCCCCTCCCCCCCCCACCCTCTCCTCCCCTCCCCCCACCCTCTCCTCCCCTCCCCCCACCCTCTCCTCCCCTCCCCCCCATTCCCCTCGACTCCCCTCCCGTTCCCCTCCCCTCCCCTCCCCTTCTCCTCCCCTCCCCTTCCTCCTCCCCTCCCCTTCCTCCTCCCCTCCCTTCCCCCCTCCCTCCTCTTCTCCACTCTCCTCCCCCTTCCTCCTCTTCTCCCCTCCCCCCCTCTTCTCCCCTCCCCCCTCTTCTCCCCTCCCCCTCTTCTCCCCTCCCCCCCCTCTTCTCCCCTCCCCCCTCTTCTCCCCTCCCCACCCTCTCCTCCCCTTCTCCCCCGTTCTCCTCCCCTCCCCATCCTCCTCCCCTCCCTTCCCCCGACCGGCAATGCCGGGTACTTCCCATGGCCAGCTGTACGTGGGCTGCTCGAGGGTTGGAAAACCAAGCAATCTTTATGTCTTGGCACCAAGTTAGAAAACCAGAAATGTATACCAAGAGGTTTTGAGAAATTGAAATTGACAAAACGTCATGGAGGAAATGTACTGTGATATTGCTCTAAAATATACATGTTCTTTTCATCATATATTTGTATTATTCTTATTCAACCCGGGTGAAGCCCCCCCTCCCCCCTCCCCTCCCCTCCACTCCCCCTCCCCCTCCCCCTCCCCCTCCCCTCCCCCTCCCCCCTCCCCCCTCCCCCTCCCCTCCCCTCCCCTCCCCCTCCCCCTCACCCTCACCCTCCCCCTCCCCCTCCCGCTCCCCCTCCCCTCCCCCCTCCCCTCCCCCCTCCACTCCCCCTCCCTCCTCTTCTCCCCTCCCCCCTCTTCTCCCCTCCCCCCTCTTCTCCCCTGCCCCCCTCTTCTCCCCTCCCCACCCTCACCTCCCCCCCTCCCCCTCACCCCCACCTCCCCCTCCCCCTCCCCTCCCCCTCCCCCTCCCCCTCCCCCTCCCCCTCCCCCTCCCCTCTCCTCCTCCCCCCTCCCCCCTGCCCCTCCTCCTCCCCCCTCTTCTCCCCTCTCCTCCCCTCCCTCCTCTTCTCCCCTCCCCCCTCTTCTCCCCTGCCCCCCCTCTTCTCCCCTCCCCACCCTCTCCTCCCCTTCTCCCCCGTTCCCCTCCCCTCCCCATCCTCCTCCCCTCCCTTCCCCCGCCCGGCAATGCCGGTACTTCCCATGGCCAGCTGTACGTGGGCTGCTCGAGGGTTGGAAAACCAAGCAATCTTTATGTCTTGGCACCAAGTTAGAAAACCCAGAAATGTATACCAAGAGGTTTTGAGAAATTGAAAATTGACAAAACGTCATGGAGGAAATGTACTGTGATATTGCTCTAAAATATACATGTTCTTTTCATCATATATTTGTATTATTCTTATTCAACCCGGGTGAAGCCCCCCCTCCCCCCTCCCCTCCCCTCCACTCCCCCTCCCCCCTCCCCCTCCCCCTCCCCCCTCCCCCTCCCCCCTCCCCCCTCCCCCTCCCCTCCCCTCCCCTCCCCCTCCCCCTCCCCCTCACCCTCCCCCTCCCCCTCCCGCTCCCCCTCCCCCCTCCCCCCTCCCCTCCCCCCTCCACTCCCCCTCCCTCCTCTTCTCCCCTCCCCCCTCTTCTCCCCTCCCCCCTCTTCTCCCCTGCCCCCCTCTTCTCCCCTCCCCACCCTCACCTCCCCTCCCCCTCCCCCTCACCTCCCCCTCCCCCTCCCCCTCCCCCTCCCCCTCCCCCTCCCCCTCCCCTCTCCTCCTCCCCCCTCCCCCTGCCCCTCCTCCTCCCCCCTCTTCTCCCCTCTCCTCCCCCTCCCTCCTCTTCTCCCCTCCCCCCTCTTCTCCCCTGCCCCCCTCTTCTCCCCTCCCCACCCTCTCCTCCCCTTCTCCCCCGTTCCCCTCCCCTCCCCATCCTCCTCCCCTCCCTTCCCCCGCCCGGCAATGCCGGTACTTCCCATGGCCAGCTGTACGTGGGCTGCTCGAGGGTTGGAAAACCAAGCAATCTTTATGTCTTGGCACCAAGTAAGAAAAACAGAAATGTTGTATACCAAGAGGTTTTGAGAAATTGAAAATTGACAAAACGTCATGTAGGAAATGTACTGTGATATTGCTCTAAAATATACATGTTGTTTTCATCATATATTTGTATTATTCTTATTCAACCCGGCGAAGCCGGGTACCTCAGCTAGTATATATATATATATATATATATATATATATATATATATATATATATATATATATATATATATATATATATATATATATATATATATATATATATATATACATATATATATATATATATATACATATATATATATATATATTGTTGCGGATATGAGGACTGTATTTTTTTATTGTGTGCTTTATTATTATTATTGTTTATTCTGCGCCTCCTGCCTCCGGAGTTGAAGATAAAAAGGGCGTCTCGGTAGTTATTCCATAAACACCACATTGCAGGACCCGATAAAACCCTTGTTCAGTAGCTTATATCTTATTATGTGTCTTAGGGTAAGGCTGTGTCTCCCATTAATTTAAATACTCCATTGTACCAAGTGAAATAAGAATAGGTCCCCTTTCGTTTCATTTCAATGGCCAACTGCATTTTGGGTGGTTTTCTTCAACCACCATTGGCCACGAGGCAGGGTTGGGGAAGAAAGGCATGTCTCCACCTCGTCATAGAGGGTAGGAGTGAGCCAGCCCCACTCGACCAACCATGAACAAGGGGTTTGGTTTGAGAGGGCGGAGGAAGAGCGTTTGGGGGAGGTTCGCAAAGGTTGAGGGGCGGGGCCTATATAACCCGCCGGCGGGGCGTTCCCCAAGCAGTTGAGACAAGGAGGGAGGAAACAAGAGCTGGGTCGTCAGAGAGTTGCGCTTTTACTGAGTCCAAAGAAAGAGCTGGGTCATCAGAGAGTTGCGCTTTTACTGAGTCCAAAGAAAGAGCTGGGTCGCCAGAGCAGATGCGCTTTTACTGAGACAAGCAGCTCCGACCCGTGACTCCGCGCACACGACAGGCTCGGTGGCATCAGCGGCCGTCGAGGTCCAGCCCGACGTCCTGTGCGGGATCAAGCTCCAGCCAGCTCTGTGCCGTCCTCCCCCCTCCAGGCACACACCTCCTTCCAGCAATCCACTCTGCAATTCCCCGCGTGAGTCAGTGTCTTTGTTTGTTCTGTCCTGGGTAGTAAGTAAGCCTGTTAGATAAGCTAGTATTTTCCCTGTGTCTCTAAAAGCTTCTGTATATTATTTTATTATCTTTCCTTCTCATTGGTTATTTTGAGCCTGTAAATAGTAAATAAATTTAGTAGTATTTTCAACCCTTTTCTCGTCTTATTCCTTTTCCTCTTTGCATTCGTCGTCTTAGTCTTTTCCCGATTGAATAGCGGTGGCGCGATACGGCCAACGTTTGGGTTGAATCGGGTTTTAGTCAGGGAATAACTGTTCAGCCGCGGTTACACCACCGCTCGGTCAAAATAACATCTAATCCGCGGTCCGTAACAAATTGGTAGTCAGGAGTTGGGATTCGAACCTGGGACTAAATTTATTTAGCCCAAATTTTGGACACCAATTGTGTTATTACAGTAACAAATTGGTGTCGGGGAGTGAGATACGAGGCCCGAAGCGCGCTTAACGCGCTCAAAATTACGAGCTGCTGAAAATTTGTGTTTTAAAGCAAAACCCGCATTTTTAAATCGCGCCATGGCTGGTCAAGGCGACGGGATGCCGGTGGGAGAGATAGAGATAGACGGGGTGGAATCGACCCAGGACCTCGGGGAAATGTACGTGGAGGAAGGAGAGGAGGAGAACATTGGCAATGTGGTTGACAGGGTATCAGGTGCACAAAATGGTGCGCTCGCGCACGTGGTTGAAGGGTCCCAAAATAGCGGCGCCGCGGAGGGCGAGCCCGCGGTGGCGGCTGGGGACGCTGGGCAAACCGGGTTTGACCTCAGATTATTCTTGACCCAACTGATGGCAAAAATGGATGCTCAGGGTGAGCGATTGGAGGGCCAAATGGGGGTAATGAGGGACGGAGCGAGGGCTGATAGTGAGCGATTGGGGGGGCGAAATGGGGGGCAAAATGGGAGAAATGGGGGAACGGCTAGAAGCTAAATTTGAGGGGCTAGACAATAATTTTAAGGGATTAGAAAAAAAATTTGAGGGGTTAGACAATGGGATAAAAGAGGTAAAGAATGGGTTAATGGGGTTAGAAAATAGGATGGAGGCCAAATTGCGGGAAATAGGGGAGCAATCCGCCCGAGAAATTAAACAAATGGGAGAGCAGATAGAGGAGGTGAAAATCGGGGTAGAAACCAAACTGGATGCTCGGAGGGATGAATTGGGACAGATGAGGGCGGCATCTACAAAACAGAGGGAGGAGATGAAAGAGGAGATACGACGAGGTGTGAGTGAGGAGGTCTCAGGGGTACGCGAGGAGGTAAAGCGAGGCGAAAAGCGTATAGAGAAAGAGGTGAGAAATGGGACGGCAAAGTTACAAGGGGGAATAGAAGATCTGACGGAGGAGGTGGAACAGCTGACAAAGGGACAAACGGAGTTAGTGGAGCAGGTTCAAAGGAACACTGCGGTACTAGGAGGGTTAAAAGTGACACAAAACGACATAAAAAATGACTTGATAGCGACACAGAAGGAATGTCAGATGGTACATGAGGGGTTGACGAAGAAGTTGGAAGAGGTGACAGAAGTAATGGAGACGAAGGACCGAGAGGTGAGGACGCACATAGAAACGGTTAAAGTGGCGTTAGAGGAAGAGATAGAGGGGGCGCACAGGGAGATGAAGGAGGTGAAGCAAAAATTAGAGGAAGTGGAAGAAGAGGTGAGTGAAATTAAGAAGGGACGGACAGAAACTAAGAGAGAAATACAGGAGGAAGTGATGGAATATGTACAAGGTCGGTGCTCAAATCGTGATGGTGTGCTCACTAACCAAATAAAGAGTTTGCAGGTGGCGAAGGAGGTGCGGAGACGAGGTGCCAAGGTGAGTGGGGAAATACGTGGAAATGTAGATGATGTGAGTGGAGCTTCAGTTGGCTTGGGGGTTGTTGTGGACCCGGGTGTTCGTGAGAGGCCGTTGGTGAAGTGTGTGACAGGTCTGGTGTGCGAAAGAGGAGGTGTGTGAGAATGTCTGACTCTGGGGTGTGTGAGGAAAAAGTGCGCGCCGAGGAGTGAGTGTGCTGCCGAGAGTGAGTTGGTTGTAGCGCGTGTGCGAGGGAGCACATGGAAGCGCATAGTGAGGAGTGTTACAGAGGATGTAACGAGAGAGTGTACACCTGTGAGGAGTGTTACAGAGGATGTAACGAGAGAGTGTACACCTGTGGTGAGTGTTACAGAGGATGTAACGAGAGAATGTACGACGATGGTGAGTGTTACGGAGGAAGTAACGGGAGAGTGTGCGCAAGAGGATGCACGAGAAAGGTGTGTAACGGACGGGTGCATGGGGAAAGAGCATGCTGTCGAGAGTAAGGGTGAGTGCGCTGTCAAGAGTGGTGGGGAAAGTAGTGAGAGTGACACGGAGCGTTAGTTGGTTGTGACAGGTGAGAGAGGATGTACACCTGGAATGGAAGGATGCACACCTGGAATGGTAGAGTGTGTGTGGGAATGCACACTCGAGTTGGTAGTTAGGCACGTGGTTGGGTGTGCGAGTGAGAGCACACCTGTGATTGTCACAGAGGAGGTGACCGAGAAGGGAGCGCGAAGAGGTGTGTTGGTGAGGTGTGCGTGCAACGAGTGTGTGCAAAGGTGTGAGGTGGTCAGGTGTGTGACCAAGTCTGTGAGCGGAATGAGTGTACCTGGGTGTGTAAGAGAAGGTGCAATGACGAGGAGCATGGGAACAGCTGGATGTATGAGCAAGGAACGGGCTGCTGGGTGTAAGCATGCAGGTGAGGCATCGACGGTAACCGGGTCAGAGGTTAGAGCGACTTATAGCCGAATCGGACCCTCGGTGCGCGTCGGGCAGCTTCGCGTGCCGCGAGGACCAGCGGGGATCCGAACCACGGCGGGTTCGAAAGGACCGCCGTACGTGATCCATGCTGGGCCGCGTTTGGAACGGCGTCCGTGCTCCACTAAGCGGAGCGGGCAGGCCGATAGGAAGGGTCGTCATGGCGACCCCTTTTTGTTGAAGCGTTCCGGCCGGTCGAGATCGGGACATTGGATGGCTCCATGCCGAGGTGGTGCGTGGGATCTCGGCCCGGGTAAGCCCCCGTCCCTGCACCGAATGCGTGATGTATCCAGCCGCTGGCACAAAACAACCCGCATTCATTGCTCGGCTTTACGAAGCCGAGCTCTGGAAGTGAATTGGCGCACCGAGAGGCATTAGTAAGTAGACTGTGATGACGATGATAGTGTTTTGGCCCCAAAATTAGAAAAACAAAATTTGATGATTGGCAAAGGGATTGGCAGAGTGATGATAGGAAGAGGAGTGGTAGAGTGATTGGCAAATTTTTGATTGGCTGAAATTTGGTGTGCAAAATTGATAGTAAGAGATGCCCCATGTGATGGGATGGCAACTCTGTCATCCCTCACAGAGGGGGGCAAAGGAGCACTAGTTTATGGGGTTGATGGCAGTGAAAACTAGCTCGGGTGGGTTAGGATATATCGTGTGTAGGGATCTAGCGAAGATGACATTAGGTAACGTTAAGATTAGTTAGTGACAAGGATACATGTAGTGGGGACGCAGGTAGATTAGTGTGGATGATAATGACGTGGTATGTGCTTAGTTTAAAAGGGAAGACGGGGAGCACTAAGTTAGCAGGGCAACAGGTAGTTCAGATGATGCCGTGTGAGTGTTGGAGGTGTATTCAAGTGTATTGAGCAGTGTGTGAGGATTGAACAGGTGTGAGTTGTAGTGTGATTGCACAGGTGTGCAACTGAACAGGTGTATGGAGCAGTGTTTGAGTGATGGTGATGGTGAGGTGTGTTGTGTTGACCAAATGGTCCAGGAAGGAAGGAGGGTGCAGGTGGCACCAGGTGTGAGTGCACAGGTGTGCAACTACAGGTGAATGGAGAATGGGAGTGTGGAATACAGGGAATGTGGAATATATGGATTATTGGAATGGATGGTCGTGGAGTGAGTATGGTGGAAATTGTGGAGTGGAGTGGATGGTGCGAAGGTGTGAATGGGGGAAGAGTGGACCCCCATCACGAATACCCGGGGCGGGTAGTGTAATGGTTAGGTAGAGGGTACAGGTAAATTGTGGTTGGATATTGGCATCTGTGGTGCGGGTGAGAGAATGGTATTTGGATGGGTGCATTAGTGTTGTGGAAATGGCTGGGCATGTAGCCTGTTAGTGTGTGTAGTTGGTTTGGGCACTCCACCACTGTGAGGATGTCGGCCAGGTGAGGCCGCAGGTGGGCTCTGGGAGCCGGTAGTTGTGGATGGGGCCCGAGGATCTGGAGGACGGACCCGGGTAGCCCAGTGCCAGAGGGCACCAAGGGGTGACAGAGCCAGGAGGGGCCTTCCCCAATTAGATAGGTTAGGGTGAGGAGCTAGGTAAGCTCGGGTGGCGACTACAGTGGTGGAGGTGTGCAGGTGGGTAGACCTGCTGGGAGAGCTACACGTCACAGCCCAGAAATTGTGCAAGGGCACCGGGAGATGAATCGGGGGAGTGAGACCCCAAATTGAGAAGCACCACAGTTTGGTCAATGGGAATTGGTTTTTAGAACCCATAGTGTAAGTTGGCCAATGGATTGGCAGGGAGAGACCCCGGGTAGTGTAAAGTGTGTTAAAATCATTTAGAGGATAGTTAGGATGAAGGATCTCCTCGCACCATCTGCATCCACTCACCTGAGGTGACAGGTACTCCACACCATGCCAGGTTGTTTTTATTATTTTTATGATGCAGATGTTTTGGATTGTGAGACGCATCATGACGTGGGTGTGACATTGTGCTTTGTTGTTCCATCTCTTCCTCCTTATGAGGATTGATGACGAATTGGGTGATGGCAAATTTTGGCTAGAGGGATTGTGGTGACGAATTTGGTGTATGGGAAATATGGGGAAGACATGACGGTAGCGACGGATTGGTAAATGTGAAGATTTTTGTAAATATGGGGTAAGAGCAAGGGTAGTGTAGGTGACAGGTGGGGTGACGTACGGTAGGGACGAGCTTTCTCATTTCGCTCTCCGTACGCATTTCGCCTTGCATTGCCTTATTGATGTGTACCCTTGTGACCTTACCCCTCACTCATTTGTCTTTCCCCTTTTGTCTCCCACATGACCTGTGCGCCATTGGGCGCCGAGGGGGAGCGTGCGTGAGTCGGCCATTGTGCGCCCGGAACTCTCAGAACCAGCTGTCTGCATCGATGCACCACATGAAGGACCACATGTCTGTGGCTGAGCACCACTTATGGACCCCATGGGTTGGGGCATGGCCCCTCTGCTGGAACCGGCCATGAGGGCCCGAAATCTTGCTGGCGGACCTTGGCCACAGGGCACCGATGCCCCATAGGTGAACCACACGTAGTCGGCCTGGTGGGCCATAAATAAATAAAAAGGACACATTGGGTGCATTTTTCAGTTCAAATTAGGCCGCCAGTAAGAAAAGCAAAGAAAATGACAACAACTGGAAGAAAATAATAATAGCCAGCAGAGGGAGCCGAAGAGCAAGAGACCACCTGCAGGGTTAGGGGTTGTTGGTTTATTTTTATTCATTGAACAATGGTGACTGCCACCGATTGGTGCTTGGGGGTGTATTGGTGCGTTTTGGGTGCTTTCATGGTGTGTCGATGCAGAGCAGACTGTCTCCCCCCCAGAAAGAACAATCACAGGTCCTGGGTTAGTCTTGTAAATAAAAGTAGTGTCAACTGTAAATAATGCTCCCCACCATCAGTGTGTAGTTTGAAGACCATTCCGCAATTCAGTTAACTGTGGGCGTAAGTCTGTTAGGCAGGGTGCAATGGAGCAGCGGGACACATTTATTTATGTTTTAAAACTGTCGCACTCAGGGTCAGGTTAAAAGTAGAGGGAACTACACCTACGTGTCACACTAAATAAAAGTTGTAGACCCGGGACGTGCCTAAGAGGAGGAGGGTGCAGTGTTGCGGATATGAGGACTGTATTTTTTTTATTGTGTGCTTTATTATTATTATTGTTTATTCTGCGCCTCCTGCCTCCGGAGTTGTGTAAAGATAAAAAGGGCGTCTCGGTAGTTATTCCATAAACACCACATTGCAGGACCCGATAAAACCCTCGTTCAGTAGCTTATATCTTATTATGTGTGTGTCTTAGGGTAAGGCTGTGTCTCCCATTAATTTAAATACTCCATTGTACCAAGTGAAATAAGAATAGGTCCCCTTTCGTTTCATTTCAATGGCCAACTGCATTTTGGGTGGTTTTCTTCAACCACCATTGGCCACGAGGCAGGGTTGGGGAAGAAAGGCGTGTCTCCACCTCGTCATAGAGGGGAAGAGTGAGCCAGCCCCACTCGACCAACCATGAACAAGGGGTTTGGTTTGAGAGGGCGGAGGAAGAGCGTTTGGGGGAGGTTTGCAAAGGTTGAGGGGCGGGGCCTATATAACCCGCCGGCGGGGCGTTCCCCAAGCAGTTGAGACAAGGAGGGAGGAAACAAGAGCTGGGTCGTCAGAGAGTTGCGCTTTTACTGAGTCCAAAGAAAGAGCTGGGTTGTCAGAGAGTTGCGCTTTTACTGAGTCCAAAGAAAGAGCTGGGTCGCCAGAGCAGATGCGCTTTTACTGAGACAAGCAGCTCCGACCCGTGACTCCGCGCACACGACAGGCTCGGTGGCATGAGCGGCCGTCGAGGTCCAGCCCGACGTCCCGTGCGGGATCAAGCTCCAGCCAGCTCGGTGCCGTCCTCCCCCCTCCAGCCACACACCTCCTTCCAGCAATCCACTCTGCAATTCCCCGCGTGAGTCAGTGTCTTTGTTTGTTCTGTCCTGGGTAGTAAGTAAGCCTGTTAGATAAGCTAGTATTTTCCCTGTGTCTCTAAAAGCTTCTGTATATTATTTTATTATCTTTCCTTCTCCTTGGTTATTTTGAGCCTGTAAATAGTAAATAAATTTAGTAGTATTTTCAACCCTTTTCTCGTCTTATTCCTTTTCCTCTTTGCATTCGTCGTCTTAGTCTTTTCCCGATTGAATAGCGGTGGCGCGATACGGCCAACGTTTGGGTTGAATCGGGTTTTAGTCGGGGAATAACTGTTCGGCCGCGGTTACACCACCGCTCGGTCAAAATAACATCTAATCCGCGGTCCGTAACAATATATATATATATATATATATATATATATATATATATATATATATATATATATATATATATATATATATATATATATATATATATATATATATATATATATATGTATATGTATATTATATATATGTATATATATATATGTATATATATATATGTATATATATATATATATATATATATATATATATATATATATATATATATATATATATATATATATATATATATAGAGTCACGTGAAAGAGTAAGTACAACCCATGTAAAGTTTTGACTTTTTCAACATATTTCAACATACAGCTATTTGATCTTCATTTCAACAATATTGACAGATAAAGGTGATATAATATAACAAATATCATGAAACATTTACATTTTGTCGTCCATTGTGTAATTTAAATAAACATAAATCGCATGTGGAAAAAGTAAGTACACCCTTGGCTCTAAAAGGTGGTATTGCCCCCTTTGGCAGAAACAACCTCAAGTAGGCGTTTCTTATAACTGTCTACCAGTCTCTGACATCGACTGGGAGAAATTTTTGCCCACTCCTCCATGCAGATGCATTCATTCATTGCATTCTTTCAGCTGTGCGGTTTTTTTTGTTTGTTTTGTTTTTGTTTGTTTTTTGTATACATAATCGAGGCTCGTGAAAGAGCTAACATTTATTGCACAAACAAATGAAACAGACAAACAAACAAAGTATATAAAAAGGGGAGAGATGGGGAGAGAAGGGGAAGCACATAAACACAACATTTGAGAGCAGCAACATTGGGAATGTGTGGGGGGAGTGGGCTTGGGGGGGGGGGCGTGGGAAGGGGGGGGGGCGTGGGAAGGGGGATGGGGGGGGGGAGAAGTATAAACACAAGGACACCAAGGACTTCCAGGAAAGAAGTTGGGATTGCAAAAAAGTGGATTTGGGGTGAAATTAGCGGGGGTAGAAAAGATCAAGGTTTTGGATGGGGGAAGACAAGAGATGGTGGTGAACAGCTGTTTTAAAGACCTGAGGGAGGAGTGGGATTGAAGAGAGTGAGGGAGTTTGTTTCCGAGGCGGGAGAAAAGAGGAAAGAAAGAGTGAAGGTGAGCGGAGAGTCTTTATTTTGGCAGTTTACCCATAAGAGTGTTGCAGGCAGATCTTGTGCGACCTGTAGGAATATTTGTGGGACAGAGCCGAGTGAGAGAGCTATTGGAGCAAGGCCGGAGAGGAGTCGGTAGAAGAAATATATAGTTTTTTGCATGGTTTGAGGGGTTTCTTGCATGCACAGCTCGTTTCAAATCCCCCCACAACATCTCGATGGGATTTAGATCCGGGCCCTTGGCCATTCCAGAACGCTCCATTTTTTTCTTTTTTGCCATTCCTTGGTGGATTTACTGGTATGTTTAGGGTCATTGTAATGTTGCAAGGTTCACCTTCGGTTGAGCTTAAACTTTCCGACAGATGGCCTCACATTATCCTCAAGCACCCTCTGGTACAATGAAGAATTCATGGTGGCTTTTATGATGGTGAGCTGCCCAGGCCCTGATGCAGCAAAGCTGCCCCAAACCATAATATTTCCACCACCATGCTTTGCAGTTGGTATCAGTTTCTTGTGGTCAAATGCTGTGGTTGGTTTTCGCCAAACATGTCTTCTGGTACTGTGGCCAAATAGCTCTACCTTTGACTCATCTGTCCAGAGCACATTGTTCCAGAAGTGCTGGTCTTTCCCTGGGTGTTCATTGGCAAACTTTAGTCTTGCCCTGATGTTCTTTCAGGACAGCAAATGTTTCCTCCTGGCACACCTCCCATGTAGATCAAATTTGTGCAGCTTCTTTCTAATGGTAGACTCGTGCACTTTGACATCAACAGTGGCAAGAGCTACCTGTAGGTCCCGTGATGACATTCTGGGGTTCTTAGAGACTTCTGTCAGCATCTTGCGGTCTGCTCTCGGGCTGAACTTGCTGGAGTGGCCTGGCCCGAACAAGTTGGCAGTTGTTTGGAATCTTCTCCACTTGTAGATGATCTTCCGGACAGTCGAATGATTGATTTCGAATTGTTTGGAGATCTTTTTAAATCCCTTCACAGACTCGTAGGCATCTATAACTTTTTTTCTGAAGGCCTCAGAGAGCTCTTTTGATCTAGGCATGGTGACGCCGCACACTTCAACAACAAAGAGCAAACCAAACTAAATGTCTGAGGTTTAAATAAGACAGGTTGCTCCAAGTTCCTCTCTAACGATGTTCTAATCACTTGCACCTGAGCTGGTGCACCTGATTCTAATTTTAGGTATTTGAAGTAGTGATAAATGTAGGGGTGTACTTACTTTTTCCACATGCGAAATTTGCATGTTTGTTTATTTAAATTATACAATGGACTACAAAATGTAAATGTTTCATGATATTTGTTATATTATATCACCTTTATCTATAAATATTGTTGAAATGAAGATTAAATAGCTCTATGTTGAAATATGTTGAAAAAGTCAACTTTACATCGGTTGTTCTTACTTTTTCACATGACTGTATATAGGTGAGTACAGTTAATAATATGTACGATATGTGTATATATCACAATCGTGTATGTTTAAATCACGATGTGTGTGTGTGTGTGTGTGTGTGTGTGTGTGTGTGTGTGTGTGTGTGTCGCCACTGGTCGTCATCTCCACTCTCTCTTCTCTAAGACAGAGCGGAGCCTTCCCTGGTCCTGAAGCATTCAATTCACCACAGCAAGGAACCATGACTCATGTGTGTTTTTGGTCTGACTTTTGAGGTTTATACATATATTATATATGATAATAAATATTATATATACACATACACACACACAAAAGAAGGAGGTGGCTGCCTGATGGAACTCAATCAAGTGCACAGAGCGACGGCTGTAGGATTAGCAGAGTACGTGAAATGCTCAACAGACTACTAAATACAATTTGTGTACAAGCATGAACACAACAAATCAGAAAAGGTATCTCTCACTCCCCTTGCAAAAAACTTCCAAAACAGGTGTGATTTGAATATGCCACACACCAAACCGCAAAGCAATGAATACAGCCTCAACGATTGTAAAAAAAAAAAGTCAAACTAAAACCACAAGATAAAATACCAGCAGATATATTGTGACAACTGGGAGAAAGACAAAAGAGCAGGGAAGTATAAAAAAGAGATGGACAGATTGGGGATAGACAAATAAGGATCACTGGAATGGCTAATAAGAGGTCAGCTCAACTGGGACGGAGAATGAATCATTATTAATGCCCAAGACAAAGGACACCACACCAATGGCTTAAAAAAGATGGTGAGACTGAGTCAATCGGACAAGTGTAGGTTCTGAAGAAACAGAAAGCATGAGTCACCTCCTATCGGGATGTAAAAAAACTCATGTCAGAGCAGCTGTACACCCAAAAGGTATGTAGAGTAATACACTGGTACATTTACAATGTCCCAGTTTGACAAAACTCGTGGAAACATGAACCAAAGGCAATCGTAGAAAACAAGGACATAATGTGCATGTATGACCTGATGATCCTATCCAGCGTAAACATAGAACACAAAACATTGTGACCGGATATTGTACTCAGGAACAAAAAGGAAAATACAGCATTGATAATTGAGGTTTCAGTACCCAGTGATTTTCACCTATAAAATGCAGAAATCAAGAAAATGACCAAATACCAGGACCTCAAAAATGAGGTCAAGAGATCTTGGTAGCTGAAGAGCATCGAAATTGTACCAGTGATAATTTGAGCAACGGGAATGATGAAGAAGAACCTCACAGAGATCTTTTTTAAAACCATCCCTGGGAACATTACGACAAACGAACTATAAATGGAGGCAATCCGGGGTTCGGTGATGATCCTGACAAGAGCCCTTGGAACAAAACTCTGACAACAAACAACACAATGTTTTTTTTTTGGTTTTTTTTTGTATACAAGATCGAGGCTCGTGAAAGAGCGAACATTAATCACACAGAAAGACAAACAGACACATAAAACAAATAACATCGGGAGCGGTAGACAAGATGGGGAGAGAGGGGGAAGGACACAAACACAACATTTGAGAGCAGGGACCGAGAGTCATGTAGACATCGAGAGAACTGTGGGAGGGAGAGGGCTTTGGGGGGGAGGCATGGGAAGGGGGGGGGGGGGGGTGGGAGAGGTATAAAACATATGGACACTGCCCATGGATCACAATCCTTCATCGAAACGGGGGTGGATACTTCGAGTCCTGGGAGGATTATTTTCCACCATTTTAAACCCAAATTATGGAGATAACAATCAACAACACACACCCTGGTGGTTTAGCTTGGTGATAGCATACACTCTCCAGACGTGGCTCGGCTGGGTTCGATTTCCGAGCTGATTCGCAGGCAAAGAATTGTCCCTCCTTCAGAAGTTGTCCGCTCTGCTCGCATTCACTGGTGTACTTTCAAGATCCCACAGGACCGTTCACAGACTTGTTGTGAGGCACGCTGGCCAAATCCTTGTTTTCATTACTGCAATGGCAATAAATATAGACGCCATTACCATAGCCTAGGTTGGCTGGGCCATCAGCTCAATATCACCCTTCATTAGTTAGTAATTAATAATCATTTTCACTTTACATCCAGTACTGTGCAGCATTATGTTTTAGTACACAGTAATTTTTCAAACTTACATGCTGCGACGCCTGAATGCACACACAACATGCGACGAACTAATATGTGTGACAACATTTGTATTAATTATACAGATGTTGTCACACTTAATAATAGTTTATTTGATTGCACAATATAAAGGGCAATGTATGGTTTTTTTTTTTTTTACGTTATCTTTCCACCATCACACAAGTGTACAATACAGAGTAGTGTAATCACCAAATTTGAAATGAGCTGTCATAGACCATAAGGTGTTAAAGAGTAAAGTTAAAAGGGCCATATACATAATACATAGGCAAAAATCCTAGATTGCTTAATCTCCCCCAATCCTCTTTCTCCTGTGCCAGCATCATCATCTCTCTTGATGTGACAAACTCTTGACAGTGTCAGTGATGCTGAAGCAAAGGTTATGCCAGGTGATTTGTTATTATACCTTCGCTATCCAATATCCTCCTCCATATTTTCCCTTTATTCTTTATTCCTCCCACATATGACCATTCTTTTTTCCCCTTGTTCTCCCCCAATTCCCATTTCAGCACCCATGACTTCCAATCAAACCTCCCACTCTTCCCCTTCCCCATGGATGAGTAATTACCTTTGCCAGAGGAAATTGTATCGCATTTGGGTACATTTTTTACTTTGCAAAAAAAAAGAGTTTTTGGACAAGTATGTTAATGGCGAATATCATCATGTAAAACTTACCGTGTGCATTGATAGGCCCCAGATACGATCTTCCCATTGGTGTACAGAAGCACGAAGGTTTGGTGAGAAAACACACAACTATGACGCTTCGGCCTTTCATGGGCCACATCGCTGGGAGTTTTTGTGGTATGGACTGCAAGATATCAACTCATTGGGCAAGTTGATAAAAAAGATCTCCAACTGTTTAGTTGTGCAGATGTTCCTCTGTGTCCCCCTTTCTCACAGGTACACGTACAAGTATTTTCGGCTTCTTTAAAAGTTTGTTTAGTCGTTTCATTTTACAATCCCTAGCTGAGAAGCATGTTACACGTCCAGGTCCCACCTCATTTACCTCTTCCTCAGGGTTTCTACGCATGCACGCCAAATTTCAAAAGTCACAAATTGTGACCATAACTGATGTCGCATTTCAACAGAGTTCTGGCAAAAATGTGTCATTTCAAAACCAGCTTGAATTAAAAGTTGTTTTGTTCAATTGTACCAGTTACACTTTTATTCCCCAACTATGCTATACGGTCCTATCGATGTGTGATAATATACCCAGGTAGCCAATGATGCCGGACGGCACCTGGCTAACTGTTGTACTCTGCATCATTGGGAGATTGGCTACCTGGTAACTTGCATATCACATAATTGGAACTCGACAAAACGTAACAATCTTCCGTAACACACATTCACTTAATACCCCATAACAACCCGCTGTTTGCTAAAAAAAAAAGTTCCATGCTGTTCATACCTATAGAGAGAACAACAAAATGGCGAACACATTTCAGCATTTTTCTTCCACTTCCCTTACTCAGCAACTCAACGGCCTCCGATTTTAGACGAAGGCAGCACTGTACACACATGAATCTACAGGCCGCATATTTGAAGATGCTAAAAGCTTGATAAAGTCGATCTTTAATCAAAATTACATTTCTAGTTATTGTCCCACAATGAGAAGCTTGCTGGAGTGTGGGTAAAACCTCATTACCTTGCCCACACTGTCATGGGTTAAATTTAAATGGCTGATCAACAGAAAGTTACATGTAGACAGCGGGCCAAGCCTCCAAATTCTGTCTAGTGCTCGACGACACAGTGCCAACATGTCGAGGATTGGTCCTTAGCTCTGGAATCGATCAATTGCTTTGACAAAGACCGAACTGGATTTGAATCCACAATTGTGATGAAATGGATATGTAATTGCATTTCATAACTACTTTCATTTTGTGAGGTTCATTCGTATTAATTAGGTTTTGGAGGCATTTATGCCAATGTAGTGAGTGTGGTTATGCCTATAATTGACAATAGTTGGACAAGACCACAGGCCTGGTTCGTATTCCCATTGGAGCACTTGCCAGCCTGATGCTGTGACCCTGGATTGAAATCAGGAGAGGAATGGGTGGAAGGGGGTTCATCACCTTTTCGTTAAATATATTCTGGTGAAGGGGAGGGGAGGGGGAAGGGGGGTGAAGGGGAAGGGGGGAGGAAGGGAATGGGGGAGAAGGGGAAGGGGGAGGGAGGGGAGAAGAGGAGGGGAGGGGAGGGGGGAGGGGGGAAGGGAATGGGGGGTGGGAGGGGTAGAGGGGGAGGGGTAGAGGGGGAGGGGAGAGGCAGGAGAGGAAGGGGGGAGAGGGGGTTCATCACCTTTTCGTTTAATATATTCTGGTGAACGTGGCGTTCATCTCGTTTCTGTGTTAAGTGTGATGCCGAACAGGAAGAAGTAGAAGCCGTATTACCAACGGTAATTGGAATTACCATTGGTAATTCACTTCTGGAATTGTTTGATTTATTTGTGTTCAAATGTCTGGTGATTGTTTGTATTTATTTATGCGAATATGTACTTGTACATAACTGTCATTAATTTTAAAAAGCTTAGGCATTATCGAGCGATTATTTTTTTTAAACGATTTTTTTTTCCCAATTTTTTTTTGGCCTAAAACACTCGCAGGCACTCACTGATGAACCTCTGAAAGTTTGACGAAGATCTGTTCAGCCATCTCTGAGAAAAATGGCGACACACAGACAGACAGACATCTCTCTTATATAGTAGATTTTATACAGTCACGTGAAAAAGTAAGTACACCCCATGTAAAGTTTTGACTTTTTCAACATATTTCAACATACAGCTATTTGATCTTCATTTCAACAATATTGATAGATAAAGGTGATATAACATAACAAATATCATGAAACATTCACATTTTGTAGTCCATTGTATAATTTAAATAAACATAAATGCAAATTTCGCACGTGGAAAAAGTAAGTACACCCTTGGCTCTAATAGGTGGTATTGCCCCCTTTGGCAGAAACAACCTCAAGTAGGCATTTCTTATAACTGTCTACCAGTCTCTGACATCGACAGGGAGAAATTTTTGCCCAAACCTCCATGCAGAATTCTTTCAGCTGTGCGATGTTTGAGGGGTTTCTGGCATGCACAGCTCATTTCAAATCCCCCCACAACTTCTCGATGGGATTTAGATCGGGGCTTTGGCTTGGCCATTCCAGAACCTTCCATTTCGTTCTTTTCAGCCATTCCTTGGTGGATTTACTGGTATATTTAGGGTCATTGTCATGTTGCAAGGTCCACCTTCAGTTGAGCTTCAACTTTCCGACAGATGGCCTCACATTATCCTCAAGCACTCTCTGGTACAATGAAGAATTCATAGTGGATTCTATGATGGTGAGCTGCCCAGGCCCTGATGCAGCAAAGCTGCCCCAAACCATAATATTTCCACCACCATGCTTTGCAGTTGGTATCAGGTTCTGGTGGTCAAATGCTGTCTTTGGTTTTCACCAAACATGTCTTTGGTACTGTGGCCAAATAGCTCTACCTTTGACTCATCTGTCCAAAGCACATTGTTCCAGAAGTGCTGGTCTTTGCCGAGGTGTTCATTGGCAAACTTTAGTCTTGCCCTGATGTTCTTTCTAGACAGCAAAGGTTTCCTCCTGGCACACCTCCCATGTAGATCAAATTTGTGCAGCCTCTTTCTAATGGTAGACTCATGCACTTTGACATCAACAGTGGCTAGAGCTACCTGTAGGTTTTGCTTACTTTTTCCACATGCGAAATTTGCATTTATGTTTATTTAAAAATCATACAATGGACTACAAAATGTAAATGTTTCATGATATTTGTTATATTATATCACCTTTATCTATCAATATTGTTGAAATGAAGATCAAATAGCTGTATGTTGAAATATGTTGAAAAAGTCAAAACTTTACGTGGGGTGTACTTACTTTTTCACGTGACTGTATATATATATATATATTGTTACGGTTCTCCGCTGCCCTTCTACCCCTGACCAAGGGAGGATTAATCCCTTTGTTCTATCTGGGCTTGGCGGAACCGGGAGACTTGAAACGCCTCTTCCGGGCAAAACGCAAGCTAGGGTTTCGGGACCAAGTCACGCTCGTACCTAAATCCCTGTGCCGCCACGGAAGCGAGGAAGCAAGCCTCGCATGAGCCACGTGTGATCTGGGTACACCGATCGGATTGAGTACCACGTGGTCCGTGCAGTTTTAGGTGGTGGAACCCGATTCGAGCAGTTCTATTCACACCATGCTTAGCCAATGAGGAAATCACAGGAACGAACGAATGGAAAAAGGAAGAACACAGGTTTAATTATTATTCCCACACGTATGTACAATGATCGGAACGCAGAGACACAGAGCATCACTTAAACAGTCTTTTCTTACTTCCCAGACTCGGGCTCGTCACACTCACACAGGGAATTGCAGATGGGTTGATGTTCCAGCCAAACGCATCGACGTGGTCATCCAGGAACGGCCCCGTCCGGCTCTCCACGGTCCAAGCACGTCCCGCGAAGATGGCAAGTAGGCGGTGGAAGGGTCCTCGTAGTGCGTCTCCCGAACAAAAGGCAGCCGATGAGGTAGAACAGAAAATACGCATCTCCCAGCGCAGCTGGCGGTTACACAGCCGTTATCACTCGCGTAACTGAATGCACTGTACGCAGCTCGGCTTAAAGCTCAACTGGGCGTCGCTTTATATAGGAGCGCGTATTCTGGTTCATGCGCGTTTTCCTCCACTCACGTATCTCTCAATTCCTGCTCGTCAACGAGTCCTCTCATCAGTCCTTCAGTTCATCAGCCAGTCCTTTGTCGCTCAGTGCGCGTGAGTCCTTTGTTCAACCAGAGTCCTCCTCAGTCCTTTGCTCATCAGCGAGTCTTTCTCATCAGTGAGTCCTTTGATGCTCAGTGCGTGCGAGTTCTTTGTTCAACGAGTCCTCCCGCGCTAGTCCTCCTGGGGGCTTTACACGATGGGTTATATCGATACACCACGAACCTTCTTGAACCCTCTCAAACCTTCCAACCACGCCCTGTGACGCAGTGCTGCTGCCACAACCTCTAAGCCCTGATTGGCGGCTTGTGTTTACCGTCAGCTCCTCTGCCTGGCCCTTATTCGCCTGCCTCGTGTTAATTCGTCCAAAATGAACCAAAGTCAGCCCAAAGGGGCATGAGGCTAGGGAGGCTAGAGAGTCAGTAGAAGTAGGACCTATTCTCCTTACTCTACTCAACGCAGAACTAACATAGGAAAAGGACTAAGCTCACAAATACTAGAAATAACCACTATCGCAAGGCTACATGTTGCTAGTGTGAATAACTATGAGGGGGAAATTTTAACCTTTATTATACTGACTGTACAAAACTCAAAACCGCAACACTATCCCTCTCCCTCGTCAGACTCGTCCCCGAGTCGAACCTACAAAAATTGGAACGACCGGTTTTGAGAAAGATTTGGGACTAACTTTTATGTTTACACGTGGCATATAGATGTGGTTCCCCCTAACATTTACTCGAACCCGTGTGTGCGACAGTTTTAAAACACTAAATATGTCCCACCTACTGTGTTGAGTAGCTACTCGTACAGATTCACGCCCACAATTAACCGAAGCCGGAATTTGTTAAACTAAACATAGAGCCGGTGGGCAGCATTTTTATATACCAGCACAAAACCTTCTCCTTATTTACAGTTCTATGACCCAGGACTTGTCCTTTTTGGAAAGAAGATTGGAGGGTAGAGAAAGCACAGCAAAGCACAAAAACACACTCAAAAATCACATTTTTGCTGCTTGCTTCTTGCATCTTTCTTGCATCTTCTGTGTGCACATATTGAACCGGCAAGGCCCCGGACCGGCATACAGGCCATTCCTGCTCTTCGGGGCTAAATAAACTTGCAATTCTTCTCGTCCCTAGCACACAATAATAAAAAATGCACAACAAAATGCTTCATTTTATTTCATTGCCAAGCAAGGCCAACTTTATGTGGTCCGACTGCGTGACATTGATGCCACTCAAAACAATTGGTCCGAAGATGCAAGGTGAATTTGCAGCAAAGTGCTGCACAGCAGAGGTGCCAGGCCACAAAACTTGTGGTCCGTAAGTGTAATATGTGCAGCAAAGTTATGACAAATGAAAAGGATATGGTAGCAAAGTGCTGCGCAGTTCGGCTGCACAGATGTAGCAAAATGCAACAGGGATGCTACACAGGTCGATGGTGCTGCACAGTTCCACTTCCAAAATGGTCCCTGGGTGGGGGGAGAGACAAAGCTCGACCAGCAAAGCGGAAAGGGCACAAAGGTACACAAAAACACAAGGTAATGCAGCATGAGGGGCGCGGAAGAGCAAGCAGAGCAAGCTCGTCCATAACCGTCCGTACCCCCCAACGTCAGCTTACACTACCCTAGCCCTTCCTGTATTTACAAATTCGTCTCTACGTCTTGTCTCCCATATCCCCCTCTATTCCAAATTCGTCTCCCAATCCCTCCCAGGAAGGAAGGAATGGAACAACCACAATGTCCCATTATGTTATGATGTGTCTTACACTCAAACAGTTCACTTGGTACTGGTGTGGAGCTTCATCCTCCTCAGAGAATGGATGTGGATGGCGCGAAGGGAATTCTCTCATCCTAACTACTCGAACTGACATTAACTCATTTAAACTACCCGGGGTCGTACCCTGCCAATCGGTCTCTTTAAACTATGTGGTTCTAAAAACGGAATCCCCATTGACCACCTTGTGATGCCATCCGAATTTGGGTCTCACTCCCACAAATTTTCACACTGTGCCCTTGCACAATTTCGGGGCTGGGTGATGTGGCTCCATTAGCAGGTCCAACTACCTGCGCACCTCCACCACTGAAGTCGCCACCCACGCTTCCCTGCTCTTGCGACTACGTAAACTGGGGAAGGCCCCTCCTGGCACTTTACCCCTCTGATGCCCTCTTTGGCATTGCGCAACCCGGGTCCTTCCCTTGGATCCTCGGGCCCCACTCACAACTACCCTAACTGGCTCCCAGAACCTACCTGCGGCCTCACCTGCCCAACAAACTACCAGTGGCGGAGTGCCCCAATAACCATACGCACCAATTAAGCCACATGCCCAGCCATTTCACTGACTCATGCACCCACTAAAGCACTACTTGCCACTACCTGCACCACAGGTGTCAATATCCAAACAATTCACCTAAGCCCTCTACCTGGGTTTACACTACCCACCCCGGGTATTCGTGAATGGGTCCGTATCCCCCCATTCACTCCTTCACACCATGCATTCCACACCTTTTATTTCACACTAAGCATTCCACACTACTCGTTCTCGCACCATTTATTTCACACACCTCTTTTGTCTCGCACACCTTTTGTGCTCTCGCACACAGAGGGAGCTGCAGATGGAGGAAATGTTGAGTTGGATCTTGGAGATGGCGTGAAGCTGGAAGGTGTGAAAACATTTTGTTACCTAGGAGACATGCTGAATGGAGAAGGTGGATCAGACTCGGCAGCGATTGCTCGAGTGAGATGAGCATGGAAGAAGTTTCGGGAATTGAGTGGCGTGCTGACAAGGAGGGGAGTGTCATTGAAGCTGAAGGGAAAGGTGTATGCTGCATGTGTGAGAAGTGTTATGATTTATGGGAGCGAGACATGGGTAATGAACGTAGAGCAGCAACGAAGGCTGGAAAGGGTGGACATGCGAATGGTTCGGTGGATGTGTGGAGTATCGTTGAGAGAGAGGAAGACAAATGATGAATTGCGAAAGATGATGGGAATAGAGCCTGTGATGGATGCTGTGAAGAGAAACAGGTTGAGATGGTTTGGTCATGTGTTGAGGAAGGATGAAAGTGACTGGTTGAAAAGGGTGATGGGAATTAATGTAGAAGGAAGTAGAGGACGGGGAAGACCGAGAAAGACTTGGCTAAAGATGGTCGAAGAAGAAATGCGGGCAAGGGGTTAACAAGGGGAGATGCACAAAATAGGGCAAAATGGATAAAATTGTCATGGGGACCGCAAGGCTAACCCCCACTCTTGCAGGGAAAATGGCCTTAAAATGCCTGTTGTTGTTGTATACCAAATCTCTGGCACACCTCTTGTGCTCACATTTTTTTTTTCTCAAACACAACACAATTCCATTTATCTCCACGCAATTCCTCACCCACACAGCATCATCTATCTAACTGCTTTTCCCCTAACACTCGTGCTTCCCCGTCTTCCCTTTACAACAAGCACACCCTCGTCATTAACATCCACCTAATCTCTCTACATCCCCACTACAGTACAAATGTCACTACTTAATTCTTTTGTCTTCTAAAGTCATCTAATTCCCTAACAATTATCCTAGCCCTCCCTCGGCTAGCTTCGGTGCCCCAATGCCCCATGGAGGTAACCATCGCTGGACCTCCATGTGCGGAACACTGCCATCCCCCTAATCTAATGCTCATAAGCCCTGAACATGAGGAATGGTAAAACTACCATTCCCCCACGTAGGGTACACTATTGCTATTCGTCCACAGCACTCGAGCCTCTCCGTGCAGAAATTCCTCGTCATAGCTCGACCTCAAAAGGCCGAGCGATCCATTCCGGTGGTTAGTCTACTGTAGGTTGGGTCCATCCGGCATTTTCGATCCAGGGGAGGAGGCATGGATGGGCTGAGGTTCAGAGCTCCATCTCTGCGCGGGGCCTCGCGGTCCCACCCACGATGGCCCAACCGCCCACGGTCGGAGCACCGCACCCGCAAAGGTGCGCGGCTCCGAAATCTCCTACCTCCCCTTGAACCTCGCCGTTCGCCTTTACTGCCACGGTGCAGCACCAAACATACAGGGCGGGGTCTGGCACGAATCGTGCACGTCAGTTCTTGTGAGACCGCCGCAGCATCTATCCCCGCCGGTCCCTGCCGCACACAACTCACCGAGGGCTCACGTCGGCTATCCGTCACGCTAGACGCTACCCCGGTCGGTGTCGATGCTTGAGCCGCGTTCTCACACCTCGCGGCCCACTCCGTACTCGCACACCAAGGCATCCCCATACACTCCATAAATTCTGTTACAGCACACTCTTTCCGCACACGGTCTGGTGTGCATTCTTTCACGCACTCTGTTATAGCACACTCTGGTGCACACCACCCAGGCGCACTCATGCCGTTCGCACACTCCATTACACACTTTCCTGTTACGTACTCCGTAACGCCCACGTGTGTGCACTCTCCTGGTACACACCCAATCCTCACACACTTTTTCGCCACACACTCGGGTGTGCACTCTCGCTCATACTTCGGTGTGCATTCTCTCTCACTCTCCTCGGCCATCGCACACTCTAACACACTCTCCTGTTACACAATCTTCCCGCACACAGTCCGGTGTACACTTTTCTCGCTCACATTCGCGCTCCGGTGCACACTTTCCTCTCACACACGCACCAGTCGCCCTCGTACACCGCACAATGGACCTTCCACGACCGCCCGTGTTTCGTCTCGATCCCAAGCGTGCCAAAAACCCATTTGCGCCATTATATCCCACCTTGGGGACCTTCTTCTCTGGCAACACCTGCAAACTTTTCATTTGGTTAGCAAGCCCGGCATCACGATGCGAACACGAACTTTGTGTGCATTCCATTACTACCCTCGATTTAATTTCTGATTCTGCCGTCTCTTCGGCCCCAATCGTTTCTTTAATTTGGATTATTTCTTCAACGACCGCCGGCACGCATGAAATTTCCTCGTCCAATTCGGCGGCCGTCGGCTTTTCTACACCCCGTGTCGCGATTTCCATATCCTCGGTCAACCTAGCTGTGCTCTGCCCAAGCTCGCTCTCCACGTGCTCCTCATGTTGCGTCACCTCATCGCGTACCAAGGCGACCGCCCCGCTCAACCTGCGCCCAATGTCCTCCCCCAAATTTTCCCATACCACACCTGGATTCCTCCTTCATCTTTTTTAATGTCTCCCCTTGGGTGTCCATTCTTTCATTTATTTTATTCATGTTATCATTTAGTCCCCGAATTTCGTCCTTCATTTCCCTGCTTGTGTTGTCCCCAATTTCTTTTATTTCTTTGGTGGATTTGTCACCTTGGGCATCCATTTTTGCCATTATTTGGTCCATAAAAAATCGCATTTACACTGGTATCGCGGTATCGGCTTCCGCCGCCACGTGCGAGGCACCGCCATTTTCCACCCCTGCTGCCGGCCCCTCATCACTTTCCTCCTCTTCTACCAACTCTTCCTGTGGGTCCTGGGTCATTAATTTCTCCTCTTCATCTACCCCCACCGGCATTCGACCGCCTTGACTCGCCATGGTAAGAATTAAATTTGGATTCTTAAACGATTAAATTTAGTCCACTAGTAATTTTGAGTGCATGAAGCGCACTCCAGGTCCAATCCCACTCCCCAACACCAAATGTTACGGTTCTCTGCCGCCCTTCTTCCCGTTACCAAGCGGGGATTAATCCCCTTGTTCTTTCTGGGCTTGGCGGAACCTGGAGACTTGAAACGCCTCGTCAGGGCAAAACGCAAGGTAGGGTTTCGGGACCAAGTCTCGCTCGTACCTAAATCCCTGCACCGCCACGGAAGCGAGGAAGCAAGCCTCGCACGAGCCACGTGTGATCTGGGTACACCGAGCGGATTGAGTACCATGTGGTCTGTGCAGTTTTAGATAGTGGAACCCGATTCGAGCAGTTCTATTCATACCACGCTTTGCCAATGAGGAAATCACAGGAACGATCGAATGGAAAAAGGAAGAACACAGGTTTAATTATTATTCCCACACGTATGTACAATGATCGGGATGCAGAGACACAGAGCAGCACTTAAACAGTCTTATCTTACTTCCCAGACTCGGGCCCATCACACTCACAAGGGAATTGCAGATAGGTTGATGTTCCAGCTAAACGCGTCGACGTGGTCATCCAGGAACGGCCCCGTCCGGCTCTCCACGGTCCCAGCACGTCCCGCGAAGATGGCAAGCAGGTGGTGGAATGATCCTCGTAGTGCGTCTCCCGAACAAAAGGCAGCCGATGAGGTAGGACGGAAAATACGCGTCTCTCAGCGCGGCTGGCGGTTACACAGCCGTTATCCCTCGCGTAACTGAATGCACTGTACGCAGCTCAGCTTAAAGCTCAACCTGGGCGGCGCTTTATATATGAGCGCATTTTCTGGTTCATGCGCGTTTTCTTCCACTCGCGTATCTCTCAATTCCTGCTCATCAACGAGTCCTCTCATCAGTGCTTCAGTTCATCAGCCAGTCATTTGACGCTCAGTGTGCGCGAGTCCTTTGTTTAACCAGAGTCCTCCTCAGTCCTTTGCTCATCAGCGAGTCTTTCTCATCAGTGAGTCCTTTGACGCTCAGTGCATGCGAGTTCTTTGTTCAACAAGTCCTCCCGCGCTAGTCCACCTGGGGGCTTTGCGCGATGGGCTATATAGATATGCCCCGAACCTTCTTGAACCCTCTCGAACCTTCCAACCACGCCCTGTGATGCAGTGCTGCCGCCACAACCTCTGAGCCCTGATTGGCGGCTCGTGCTTACCGTCAGCTCCTCTGCCCCTCCTCATTCGGCTCCGCCCCGACCCTCCTAGGCCTGCCCAGTGTTAATTCGCCCAAAATGAACCAAAGTCAGCACAAAGGGGCATGAGGCTAGGGGGGATGGAGAGTCAGTATAAGTAGGACCTATTCTCCTTACTCTACTCAACGCAGAACTGACATAGGAAAAGGACTAAGCTCACAAATACCAAGAAATAGCTACACTATCGCGAGGCTACATGTTGCTTGTGTGACTAACTATGAGGGGGAAATTTTAACCTTTATTATACTGACTGTACAAAACTCAAAACCGCAACAATATATATATATATATATATTGTTGCGAATATGGAATTTGGCCTCCATATCCGCTTGTAAATATTCCCCTATTTCCCCAATACTCCCCAACTATCCCCAATCCCCCATTCCCTAGTCCCATTGTCTGTAAACAACACTCTGTAGAACCGACCTTCCCCTTTTTCCCCCATTAAATGTCGTGCCCAGGTCCACCGCATCTCACGTAGACAACTTTCGGACATCTTGCTAGTTATTCTTAGTCTATGTCAGTTAAGGACTCGTTTCCATTAATTATGACTCTTCGTTGCACCAGAATGTGATTATATGGCACCAGTAGTGAGTTTAGGACCTTCCCATACCTCCTTCCATCTTCTTCCCAAAACAACAACAACAACTACAGCTACAACAACAACTACAACCACGGCGCGCGGGGGGAGTGTGCGTCCTCCCACCAGCTCGGTTAGCCGCCATGACCATGCGCTCCACGGGGTTACCACGAAGGGGCTGGCTGTCAGCTCCTCGTCAAGGGCGGAGCCTGGTAAACCCCCCGCACGCACCCAATGAGAAGCAACGTGCCGATTCCACGAGGCGGAGCTAACGAGCCGAGGGCGTGTCACTCCCCGCCGGATATACGCGGCCACGTACCGGACGTGACGTGAGATGCGCCCCCAGCTTGAGACGACAAGACGCCACCTCGAGCGCTGTGAAACCTCCTGCATCTACTGGACCGTACAGTACCCTGTCCTTGAGCCAAGAGTGCACCTTGAGCCATCGATACCTGCTTTCCTTGCCATCAATCCCCGTGTGAGTCAGCCTTTTGTCCCGTTTATCTGTCGTCTGTTGGGGTTAATATAAGAGTGTGTCTAAGTGCTTGTCTTTCTATGCTGTCCCTCTCATCCCTGTAATCTGACCTTCCGCCTTAATATAATCTCCTCCGGAGGTCTTGAGAACCGTATCCCTGGTGTCGTGTCATTTTAATCCCAGCCGTGTGTCTTTTCCTTCATTGATCTAGCGTAGCGCGATTAGTCAACGTTCGGGTATAATCGGGTAACTTGTGCAGACGTGGTCATACCAAACCGCTCGGTAAATAACATCTAAGCCGCGTCTGTAACAATTGGTGTCGAGGAGTGGAATTCGGACCCGGGACTAAATTTATTAGGCCCAAATTTGGAGTAGAATCGATTCGGAGCGCGTTTCCCGCGCGAAATTATAACGGCGAAATTTGATTTTGTTATACGGAAATAAAAACCCGAATTTTGAAAGTCGCGCTATGGCAGACCAAGACAGCTGGGGTCCGGTAGGGGAGAGTGAGGCAGGGTCGGTCCAGGACCAAATTGAGGGACGCGAGGAGAGCGAAGCAGTGAGGGCGGCAGGGTCGCAAAATAGCGTTGTCACGCACGAGGTGGCCACGGCGTCCACGCCCGCGACCGTGGCAGCGCCCCTGGTGGATTCGAACCTTTTCCTCCTGCAAATGAGGGCCCTTATGGAACAAATGGTGGGAATGAGGACTGATAGAAAGCGACAGAGTGAGCAAATGGGGGTATTGAGGGACGAAGCGAGGGCTCAGAGTGAGCAAATGGGGGTAATGAGGGACGAAGCGAGGGGTACCAGTGAGGGGTTAGACAATAATTTTAAGGGATTAGACAAGAAATTTGGGAAGTTAGACAATAATTTTGAGGAGTTAGACAAGAAATTTGGGAAGTTAGACAATAATTTTGAGGAGTTAGACAAGAAATTTGGGAAGTTAGACAATAATTTTGAGGGGTTAGACAACGGGATAAAAGAGGTGAGAAATGGGTTAATGGGGGTAGAAAACAGAATGGCCGCTCAAGAGAATCAAATGGAAGGGATGTAAAAGGGGTTAGAGGGGGTAGAAAATAGAATGGCTGCCCAGGAGAATCAGATAGAGGGAGTGAAAAATGGGTTAGAGGGGTTAGAAAACAGTATGGAAGGCAAATTGAGGGACATGAGGGACCAAGCAGAAAGGGAAGTTAAACAAATGGAGCAGCAGATAGAGGGGGTCAGAATGGGGGTAGAAACCAAACTGGATGCTCACAGGGAGGAAATAGAGCAGATGAGGGTGGCATCTGGGCAGGAGATGCAAGTGATGGGAGAGGAGATCAGAGGAGGAGTGAGTGAGGAGGTCGGAGGAGTGCGCGAGGAGGTGAGGCACTGTAAGGAGCGCATGGAGAAGGAGGTGAGAAAGGGGACTGTAAAGTTACAAGGGGGCATAGAGGACCTGACGCAGGAGGTGGAGCAGCTAACAGAGGGACAAAAAGAACTAACGGACCAGGTAAAGAAGAACACAGCGGTAATAGGAGGGTTAAAAGCGACACAAAATGACCTAAAAAATGACTTGGTGGCGACGAAGAGGGAATGTCAGATGGTACGTGAGGGACTGACAACGAGGTTGGACGAGGTGGTAGAGGTAATGGAGACGAAGGACCGGCAGGTGAGGACGCACATGGAAACGGTCAAGGTAGCCTTGGAGGACGAGCTTGAGGAGACGTACCGGGGAATAAAAGAGGTGAAGCAGACACTAGAAGAAGTGGAAGAAGGGATGAGCGAAATTAAGAAGCGACGGAGGGGGGATAACAAAGAGATAAAAGAGGAGATAAAAGAATTGGTCCAAAGTCTGTGTTTGGATCGTGATGATGTGCTCATTAACCGGATGAGGGATTCGCAGGTGATGGAGGAGAAGCGAAGAGGAAGAGGACTCGGTGTAAGTGGTGACCAATATGGTCGTGCGTATGATGCGCCAGTGGATTTAAGAAGCTTGAGGGTCGAGATGGACCCGGGTGTTCGTGAGAGGCCGTTGGTGACGTGTGCGACAGGTCTGGTGTGCGAAAAAGGAGGTGTGCGAGAAAGTCCGACTCTGGGGTGTGAGAGGAAAGAGTGCGCTGTCAAAAGTAAGGGTGAGTGCGCTGTCAAGAATGGAGGTGAGAGGAGTGAGAGTGACAAGGAGAGTGAGTTGGTTGTGACAGGTGAGCGAGGATGTACACCTGGGATGGAAGGATGCACACCCGGAATGGTAGAGCGTGAGTGGGAATGCACGCTGGAGTTGGTAGTGAGGCACGTGAGTGGGTGTGCGAATGAGAGCACACCTGTGATTGTCACAGAGGAGGTGACAGAGGAGGGGGAGCGAAGAGGTGTGTTGGTGAGGTGTGCTACCAACGAATGTGTGTCAAAGTGTTCGGTGGTCAGGTGTGTGACCAAGGCTGTGAGTGGAATGAGTGTACCTGGGTGTGTAAGGAAAGGTACGAGGAGCATGGGCACGGCTGGATGTGTGAGCAAGGAACGGGCTGCGGGATGTAAGCATGCAGGTGAAGCATCGACGTTAGACGGGGTAGAGTTTAGAACGACTTATAGCCGAATCGGGCCCTCGGTGCGTGCCGGGCTTCGCGTGCCGCGAGAACCAGCGGGGATCCGAGCCACGGCGGGTTCGAAAGGACCGCCGTGCGCGATCCACGCTGGGCCTCGCTTTGAACGGCCGCGTCTATGCTCCAATAGGCGGAGCGGGCGGCTGGATAGAAAGGGTCGTCATGGCGACCACTTTTTGTTGAGGCAGTCCGGCAGGTCGAGATCGGGACATTGGGTGGCTCCACGCCGAGATGGTGCGTGGGATCTCGGCCCGGGTAAGCCCCCGTCCCTGCACCGAGTGCCGGACGTGTCCAGCCGCTGGCACCAAACAACCCGCATCCATGGCTTGGCTTTACGAAGCCGGGCTTTGGACAGGGATTGGCGCACCGAGAGGCATTAGTGAGTAGACTGGGTGATGAGGTTCGTGTTTTGGACCCAAAATTGGAGAAAAACAAAATTTGATGATTGGCAAGGGATTGGCAGTAGTGATTGGCAGATGATGGGTAGTGATTGGCAAATTTTTGATTTGTTGAAATTTGATGTGCAAAATTGGTAGTGAGAGACCCCCGATGTGGTGGGATGGCATCCCTGCCACCCTTCCCATGTGGGGGGGCAAATGCGCAATAGATTATGGGGTGTATGGCAGTGAAAACTAGCCCGGGTGGGTTAGGATATGGTGTGTAGGGATCTAGCGAAGATTGACATTAGGTGACGTTAAGTTTAGTTAGTGACTGATACCTGTAGTGGGGACGCAGGTAGATTAGTATGGATGATAATGACGAGGGAGCGCAATAGTTTAAAGGGACGGACTGGGAAGCGCAAGTTTCAGAAGGGAGTAGTTAGCTGAGATGATGCCGTGTGTGTGAGAATGGAACAGGTGTGATTGCACAGGTGTGCAACTGGACAGGTGTGTGGAGCAGTGTGTGAGTAATGAGTGTTGTGGATCAGCGCGAATGCGCTTGGGGAGAGAAGGGTGCAGGTGGCACCAGGTGTGAGAGCACAGGTGTGCAAGTACAGGTGTGGGGAGAGAGTTGGAGTAAGTGGTACGGAGTGGTGTGCATGGTGCGAAGGTGTGAATGGGGGAGGAGTGGACCCCCATCACGGATACCCGGGGCGGGTAGTGTAAGTGTTAGGTAGAGGGTACAGGTAAATTGTGGTTGGATATTGGCATCTGTGGTGCGGGTTGCAGAATGGTGTTGTGAATGGGTGCATTAGTGTCGTGGAAATGGCTGGGCGTGTAGCCTGTTAGTGTGTGTAGTTGGTTGGGCACTCCACCACTGTGAGGATGTCGGCCAGGTGAGGCCGCAGGTGGGCTCTGGGAGCCGGTAGTTGTGAGTGGGTGCCTGAGGATCCCGGGTGTGGATCGGGCAGCCCAGTGCCAGAGAGGGCACCGAGTGGGGAGAGCGCCAGAGGGCCTTCCCCAGGTAGTTAGGTTAGGGTAAGGAGCAGGTAAGCTCGGAGGCAACTGCAGTGGTGGAGGTGTGCAGGTGGGTAGACCCACTGGGAGAGGTACACGCCACAGCCCAGAAATTGTGCGAGGGCACCGGGAGATGAATCGGGGGAGTGAGACCCCAAATTGAAAAGCACCACAGTTTGGCCAATGGGAATTGGTTTTTAGAACCCATAGTGTAAGAGGGCCAATGGTTTGGCCGGAGAAAGACCCCGGGTAGTGTAAAGTTGTTAAAGTCATTTAGGAAATAGTTAGGATTGAAGAACCTGTCGCACCATACGCAGCCACTTACCTGTGGTGATGATGATGACTCCACACCTGTGTTTTCTTTGTCTTGGTGCAGGAAATGAGAATTGCTGTGAGGATTTGTGAGACGCATCACGACGTGGATGAGACATTGGGGTGATTCCATCTCTCCCTCCCTAGGAGGGACTGATGATGAATTGGTGATAGCAAATTATGATGTTGAGTTGGAGATGGCAAATTTTGATGAGAGTTGAAAATGGCAAATTTGATTGGTTAGGAGGGAGAGAAGACGAATTTGGTTTATGGGAGGAACGGGGAAGACAGTAGGGATGTTTGTTGATTTGTAAAGTAGATGTTTATGGGTAGTGTTGTGTTTTGTGGATACAGTAAGGGGTAAGGGAGGGGCCATGTAGGTTACCTGGTGTGGGGGGGGGGGCGTACGATAGGAACGTACCTGTCTCACCTGGTTCCCATGTGCCCCCAGTGTGCATTACCTTACATTGCGTGCACTTTTGCGCCCTTACCACCTTACTCACTTGTCTGCTTCTTTTGTCTCCCACCTCCGAGGATCTGGCTTTGGGGTAGAGAGAGAGGAGAGAGAGGTGCTGGCTTCGCAGTTGTGGGCCTGCACTTTCGCTGTTTGCTGCCTGGATCGATACACCATATGGACCGCAATGTTTGTGGCCACCCACAATGGACCGCAGCTCTTTTGCGGCCAAGCACCACCCATGGATGGACCTATGGGTCAACGTGGCACCTATGCCATACAAGGTGAACCACTAACAGTTGGCCCCCTGACGGCCACAATATAGAAATGGACGCGGTTGGCGCCTTTCTTTATTTTTGAAAGAGGCAAGAAGGCCAAGTGCACCACACGAAGGCAAGACCAGCGGCAGAACATCGGCCGGCTGCGACACCACCGGTGATTATAAACACTTTATTGGTGCACCGGATGGTGCTGACTGTACATGATGGGGTGGTGCTTTTCGTGCTGGGAAAGGGTGCTCTGCACGTTATTAAAGGCCGTAGGCCACAGAGCACTCGTGGGTTGGTGTATCGATGCTGGCATGCGTGCGCTCTCTATGCATAACATCTGCATGTGTCCCTCCAAAAACAGGTCCTGGATCGTAGTGTAAATAGCAGCGTAGTCGTGTAAATAATGCTCCCTACCGGCTGTATGTTTAGTTTGCGAATTCTTTCCGGATTCGGTTATCCTGTGGGTGTGTTTCTGAGAGGAGAAGGGTGCAACGTCGCAGGGGGACATATTTACTCATTTGTGAATATCTGTAAAACTGTCGCACTCAGGGTAGAGTTAATAGTAGAGGGAACTACATCTGAGTGCCACACTAAAATAGGTAAAAATTTATCGGGTCGGGACGCCCCGAGGGTAGAGAAGGGTGCAATGTTGCGAATATGGAATTTGGCCTCCATATCCGCTTGTAAATATTCCCCTATTTCCCCAATACTCCCCAACTATCCCCAATCCCCCATTCCCTAGTCCCATTGTCTGTAAACAACACTCTGTAGAACCGACCTTCCCCTTTTTCCCCCATTAAATGTCGTGCCCAGGTCCACCGCATCTCACGTAGACAACTTTCGGACATCTTGCTAGTTATTCTTAGTCTATGTCAGTTAAGGACTCGTTTCCATTAATTATGACTCTTCGTTGCACCAGAATGTGATTATATGGCACCAGTAGTGAGTTTAGGACCTTCCCATACCTCCTTCCATCTTCTTCCCCAAACAACAACAACAACTACAGCTACAACAACAACTACAACCACGGCGCGCGGGGGGAGTGTGCGTCCTCCCACCAGCTCGGTTAGCCGCCATGACCATGCGCTCCACGGGGTTACCACGAAGGGGCTGGCTGTCAGCTCCTCGTCAAGGGCGGAGCCTGGTAAACCCCCCGCACGCACCCAATGAGAAGCAACGTGCCGATTCCACGAGGCGGAGCTAACGAGCCGAGGGCGTGTCACTCCCCGCCGGATATACGCGGCCACGTACCGGACGTGACGTGAGATGCGCCCCCAGCTTGAGACGACAAGACGCCACCTCGAGCGCTGTGAAACCTCCTGCATCTACTGGACCGTACAGTACCCTGTCCTTGAGCCAAGAGTGCACCTTGAGCCATCGATACCCGCTTTCCTTGCCATCAATCCCCGTGTGAGTCAGCCTTTTGTCCCGTTTATCTGTCGTCTGTTGGGGTTAATATAAGAGTGTGTCTAAGTGCTTGTCTTTCTATGCTGTCCCTCTCATCCCTGTAATCTGACCTTCCGCCTTAATATAATCTCCTCCGGAGGTCTTGAGAACCGTATCCCTGGTGTCGTGTCATTTTAATCCCAGCCGTGTGTCTTTTCCTTCATTGATCTAGCGTAGCGCGATTAGTCAACGTTCGGGTATAATCGGGTAACTTGTGCAGACGTGGTCATACCAAACCGCTCGGTAAATAACATCTAAGCCGCGTCTGTAACAATATATATAAACACATATTTAAGAAACAGGAAGTAAATTCCTGCGTGGGGCTCGTGTGAAAAAATTCTGACTCAACCCAGGACTCGAACCCAGGAACTCATCACTTATGCAGTGACAGCCCACTAAGCTATTGAGTCTCCGGGATATCCTCAGAGATTTCTCACACTAACACTGCAAGTTTATAATGGCCGATGTCTTAGGTGCCTGCTAGGCAACAACCGGATGTGAGTGTATGTATGTGTATATATATATATATATATATATATATATATATATATATATATATATATATATATATATATATATATATATATATATATATATATATATATATATATATATATATATATATATATTAGGGTGCATCAAACGCCCAACTATTTTTAAAAAGATGTTGGATTGATCTGTCCCAAATTTTATTTTGTTCCAATCATAATATAAAGTTGCTATGCAAAATTTGGTAAGGTTTGGACATCATCTTCTGGGTCCACCTCACCATTTCATATTTTGAGTCGGTGGTATCAGAGTTGGAAATTTGACACGCAGCTGTTTTGAGGCCCATAAATAAAAATGAAAGGATTGACTGATTGCTACATATAATAACTCTTTGTAAAGGTATTATTGTGCTCTGTAGCAATATATCATCATCATAGGGATAGGGATACAATTCATTTATATACAAATAGTCAAAATAATGATTTTTTTCAAAATATGGATATAAAGCTAAATGAAGAGTATTTTTAAAATATAATATATAAATTAAAGAATATCCTGAATGTTGTAGTCATCTTGTCTTTACAGAGATCTTTTAACTAGACAAGATGATTAAAACAATTATTAGGCTATACTCCAATAAAATTGGATAATTGATTTATTTGTTGTACATAATTATGAAATGACATTATTGTTACTAATACTACCTATTTCTTTCAGATAAAACAATGGATGGCACAGTAAAGAAAGCATCTGTTGCAACAAGAGAGTCCACCAAGGTGTTTGGTCTTGGAAGTGCCATAACTGAACAAGATTCCCAGATCAATGGCACCAGACTTCCAACTTGTTTACAAGTACTACGTTGTTTCATGTGGCACACGGAAGATGGCAAACTTGAACGACGCTCTCGGTGGGAATCAGCAAAGCTTGTACTGCAGAAAGTGACACCATTTTATGGCAAGGCTAATATTCCTATCATCTCTGAACGCAAGGCTATTGAGAAAATTATCAAACTTGCAGATGATAATTCCAAGCTTAGATCAATCCCTATCAACCGAAGAACAACTCCAGCAAGCATCACAAAGGTGAATCAAATGGAGATGAAATTTATGGAGACATTTCCCTTGTGGCCCAATGATGCTAGTTCTCACATCAAGAATCCTGAAGACTTAGCATTCCTGGAATCTATGAAGACAGATCGCTGTGCAACATTTGGCTGCCAAGATAAACTGTTGGCAGATAAGATGCAGCGTAAAGTGAACCGCGAGGAAAAAGAATCAGAGAGGCGAGCAAGTATGGAGCTGGAGTTCAACATAAATACTACAACCACTGTGTATAATATTAGTGACAGTGATGAAGAAGTAACTCTTGGACCTTCAACAAGCACAGCAACAACCTCAAGAAGTCATCATCGTTTAGTTAGACCTGGCACATCAGTTTTCATTCCACATGACATCCTGAAGAGGCCCAGTCTTGTTTCACTGGCAACAAGGATGAAGATGACACCAACCCAACAGGCTGCTTTCACAGAAGCTCTTATTGAAGAAACAGGAGGGGATGTAGCGAAGGTGTCAACATCATATGCTACAGCAGATAAATCAAGACGCAAAATTGGACAGCATATTGCTACTACCTGTAAGGACAAATGGATACCTCCGAAGCTTGCTATGTTGCACTGGGACTCAAAGCTGCTTCCATGCTTAACGAACCAAAACACTTTTGAAGAACGCCTGGCTGTGCTTTTGGGTTCTCAAACTGATATGAAGCTGCTGGGTGTTCCATCCTACAAGCCTGGAACAGACCGTAAATCTGGAGATATAATTGCTCAGCTGACTAATAACCTACTTGAATCATGGAACTGCCAAGGGAATGTTGTCAACTTGACATTTGACACAACTGCATCTAACACCGGCCACATCAGTGCAGCTTGTGTAACAATTCAACAACGGCTTAACAAAGCTCTTCTGTGGTCAGGCTGCAGACACCACATTGGTGAAGTCATTCTTACGCACATTTTTACTGATCTTAAAGTTGAAGCATCTAAGTCACCAGATATCTTCCTCTTCTCAAGGTTTCGCAAGAACTTTGAAATGTTTCCACACACATTCAATGAACCACTTTCACGATTTGATCCATCTCAACTAAATGAAGCAGCAACAAGTTTGACAAGTGACTGGCAAAATAATGTTCTCAGACTCTGTCACACCGAGCAATCTCTAAGACGTGATGATTATTTGGAATTTGTTGATCTGTGTACTGTATTCCTTGATGGTGAAGTAGCTGAACATCAAATAACCTTCAAGCGTCCTGGTGCACTGCATAAAGCCAGATGGATGGCGAAGCTCCTCTACTCAATCAAATTATGTCTCTTCGAAAAACAAATCGCTGATCTTCCAGCAGGTGCAATTACCACAGAAAAACAAGTGCCAAAGATCAGAGAATTTGTCACGTTTGTCACTCTAGTATACAGCTCCTGGTGGATGACATGTACCTCTGTCACCGATGCCCCATGGAATGACCTGCAGCTCATCTCCAAACTGAAACAGTATGAAGCTGTCAATGCTGGAATCTCAAGAAGTGCCCTGAAAGCCTTCAAACGACATCTCTGGTACCTCACAGAAGAGATGGTTCCACTTGCCCTCTTCAGCTCAGTTGTTCCTCATGACCATCGCCGTGCTCTGGCAGACAGACTTCTGGAGGTTCAGCCAGATTTTCCAGTAACCAACCCACAAGGACGGTTTGGTACTGGGTTTGGAAAGCCCAGATTTCCTGATGACTTGACTGAGAAGACCACTCTGGCTGATTTTGTTGGACCAGATTCATGGTACCTATTTCATCATCTGAAGCTTGACTGGGCATTTCTAGTTACCGATGTTCAAGAATGGACTAACTCTGCAGCCTACCAGACATCATGGACTAATGTTGAAGCCTTGAATGTGGTGAATGAGTCTGCAGAAAGGGGAGTTAAGCTTAGCTCTGACTTCCTTTCAGCAGCCAGAAGTGAAGACCACTACCAAAATGTGCTACAAGTTGTTGAGCACAACCGCAAGGAGAAACCGAATCATCGAAAGCGAGCAGCTCAAGACTAAACTGTCAGAAATATCCATGAAAACTACAGTATCTTTGTTTTGTTTCTATTTTCATGTTCATCCATAGTCAGATGTACTCGTATTAAGATGATAAATGCTAAGATTGTGTATATATGATTCTACTGTAATAAAAATTATATCATTCTGGTATCTATAATACATATGATTATACCAATAAAATCATGATTTTGACTATTTGTGTATAAGTGAATTATATCCCTATCCCTATGATGATTATATATTGCTACAGGGCACAATAATACCTTTCCAAAGAGCTATTGTATGTAGCAATCGGTCAATCCTTTCATTTTTATTTATGGGCCTCAAAACAGCTGCGTGTCAAATTTCTGACTCTGATACTACCGACCCAAAATCTAATTTGCTGAGGTGGACCCAGAAGATGATATCAAAACCTTACCAAATTTTGCATAGGAACTTTATTTTATGACTGGAACAAAATAAAATTGGGGACAGATTGTTTTCTTGACATAGGGGCGTTTGATGCACCCTAATATATATAGATAGATATATATATATACAGTGAAACCTTGACTTACGAGTGCACCAACTTACGAGTTTTCTGAGATACGAGCCGTCGCTCGGGCGGTTTTTTGCTTTGAGATGCGAGCCGAGATCTGAGTAACGAGCTTACGCCACCCGCCACCAGGTGGGTTCCGGTCACGTGGTTATCTTGCCGTGCAAGCATCTCTGCCGTATATCGCTGCTGCTTTGTTTTCGCATTTTGGTTATTTTGGAAAATTTCTTAGTTTTAACCATGGGTCCTAAGAAATTGAGTGCCAAGAGCAGTGCTGAGAAGAAGAAGAGGATGATGTGCTTGGATATAAAACACGCAATCGTCGAAAAACATGAGCGAGGTGTGCGTGTTGTCGACTTGGCGAGGCAGTACGATCGTAGTACTTCTACGATATGTACGATTTTGAAGCAGAAGGAGTCGATAAAGGCTATAACGCCAGCCAAGGGCGTTACGATTATTTCAAAGCTCCGGACCTCTGTCCATGAAGAGATGGAGAAGTTGTTGTTTGTGTGGTTGACGGAGAAGCAGCTCGCAGGAGATACCGTGACCGAGAGCATCATCTGTGAGAAGGCCCGAGACATTTACGGGGATTTGGTGCAGCAGACGGCGGGAACATCAACGGACGAGGCATCGGAAGTCATTCAAAGCCAGTCGGGGATGGTTTGATAATTTTAAGAAGAGGACCGGCATTCATTCCGTCGTCAGGCATGGTGAGGCAGCAAGCTCGGATGTGAAGGCAGCTGAAGATTTTATTATAACTTTTGCCGAACTGATAGAAGCCGAAGGATACATCCACCAGCAAATCTTCAACTGTGACGAGCCAGGGCTCTTCTGGAAAAGATGCCGAGGAGGACGTATATAACGGCAGAGGAGAAGAGCATGCCAGGCCACAACTTGTTCAGAGTGCCGGCGATAGCTCGCCTTCTCTTTGTGGAAGACACGGTGAGATCCTTAACATCCAACAACTAATGGGACGCAAACGGGGCGCCCAGTTTAGCGGTACACACATTGATGAATCACCCTGCCTGTGAAACACCGACATGACAGGTTATAGCTGGGTCGGGATTCAAACCAAGGCTGGACAGTTTAGAGTCAAGTGTGCGTACCTCCAGTCCAGGCCATCCTGCCAACTTGTATGCTGCATACAGGTGAAATATAAAGCGCGAGATATTTTTATATATACTGTTTCTTTAAAAAAAAATTGGTGTGGTTTTTGGCGGGCTGGAACGGATTAATAGCATTTCAATTCATTTTAATGGGGAAATTTAATTTGAGAAACGAGCAAATTGAGTTACGAGCTCGGTCACAGAACGAATTAAACTCGTAAGTCAAGGTTTCACTGTATATATATATATATATATATATATATATATATATATATATATATATATATATATATATATATATATATATATATATATATATATATATATTGTTGCGGTTTTGAGTTTTGTACAGTCAGTATAATAAAGGTTAAAACTTACTTCCTTCTGTCACAGCTCGGCTTGTGACAATGTATTCCCACTTGAAGAGGCTCCAGTGCAGTGGACGAATGGAAATAGGGTACCCTACGTGGGGGAATGGTAGTTTTACCATTCCTCACATCCGGGCCCATGAGCATTAGATTAGGGGGGTGGCAGTGTTAGGCACATGGGGGGCCAGTGATTGTTACCTCCATGGGGCACCGAAGCCAGCCGAGGGAGGGCTAGGATTATTGTTAGGGAATTACATGTAGATGACTTTAGAAGACAAAAGATTTAAGGTGCAACATTTGTACGGTAGTGGGGACGTAGAGAGATTAGATGGATGATAATGACGAAGGGAGTGCTTAGTTTAATGGGATGATGGGGAAGCACGAATTTTAGGTGAAAAGCAGTTAGTTAGATGATGCTGTGTGTGTGAGAAATTGTGTGTTGAGATAAATGGAGTTGTGTTTGAGGAGTGACCACAAAAGGTGTGTGAGATCAATGGTGTGCGGAATATGTAGTGTGAGAATGCTTGGTGTGGAATAGAAGGTGTGGAATGCATGGTGCGAAGGAGTGAATGGGGGGAGATGGACCCATTCACGAATGCCCGGGGGGGTAGTGTAAACCCAGGTAGAGGGCTCAGGTAAATTGTTTGTATATTGACACCTGTGGTGCACGTAGTGGCAATGAAGTGCTTTGGTTGGGTGCATGAGTCAGTGAAATGGCTGGGCGTGTGGCTTAATTGGTGCGTATGGTTATTGGGGCACTCCGCCATTGGTAGTTTGTCGGCCAGGTGAGGCCGCAGGTAGGCTCTGGGAGCCAGTTAGGGTAGTGGTGAGTTGTTCAGTGGGGTCCGAGGATCCAAGGGAAGGACCCAGGTAGCCCAATGCCAAGGAGGGCATCAGAGGGGTAAAAAGCCAGGAGGGGCCTTCCCCAGTTTAGGTAGTCGCAGGAGCAGGTAAGCTCGGGTGGCGACTTCAGTGGCGGAGGTGCGCAGGTAGTTGGACCTGCTAGTGGAGCCACACGACCGAGGCCCGAAAATGTGCAAGGGCACAGTAGGAAAAATTGGGGAGTGAGACCCAAATTCTGGGGCACCGCAGAGTGGGCAATGGGGATTCGGTTTTTAGAACCACATAGTTTAAATATAGTCGATTGGCAGGGTACAACCCCGGGTAGTTCAAAAGTAAATGTCAGTAGAGTAGTTAGGAAGAGAATTCCCTTCGCGCCATCCACATCCATTCACCAAGGAGGACGAACCTCCACACAAGGACTCTTGGTAAACTGTTTGAGTGCAGGACGCATCATGACGTAATGGGACATTGTGTTTGTTCCATTAATTCCTTCCTGGGAGGGATTGGGAGACGAATTTGGATAAGAGGGGGATATGGGACACAAGACGTAGGGACGAATTTGTAAATACAAGGAAGGGCTAGGGTAGTGTAAGCTGACGTTGGGGGGTACGAACGGATAGGGACGAGCTTGCTCTGCTCGCTCTTCTGTGCTCCTCATGCTGCATTACCTTGTATTGTTGTGTACCTTTGTGCCCTTTCCGCTTTGCTGGTCGTGCTTTGTCTCTCCCCCCACCACAGCACCATTTTGGAGGTGGAACTGTGCAGCACCATCGACCTGTGCAGCATTCCTGTGCATCTGCACCCTGCTACATCTGTGCAGCACCCCTGCTGCACTTTGCTACATCTGTGCAGCCGAGCTGCGCTGCACTTTGCTGCCGTATCCTTTTCATTTGTCATAACTTTGCTGCACATATTATACTTATGGACCACAAGTTTTGTGGCCTTACACTTCTGCTATGTAGCACTTTGCTGCAAACTCACCTCGCATCTTCGGACCACTTGTTTTGAGTGGCATTAATGTCACGCAGTCGGACCACATAGGGTTGGCCCTGCTGGCAGAATACAATAAACACAGTTTTTGTGTATTTTTTTTATTATGTGCTAGGGACGAGAATAATTGTAAGTTTATTCAGCCCCGAAGAGCAGGAATGGCCTGTATGCCGGTCCGGGGGCTTGCCGGTTTGATATGTGCACACAGAAGATGCAAGATGCAAGAAGCAAGCAGCAAATATGAATTAATGAATGTGTTTTGTGTATTTTGCTGTGCTTTCTCTCCCCTCCAATCTTCTTTCCAAAAAGGACAGGTCCGGGGTCGTAGAACTCATCTTCACGCTGTTGAAACCAAAGTGTTCAGAATCATTGGAATCTCCGGCGATGAAGCTAACTCCAAGGGCCTTTCACTCACTCACCGCAGGCAGGTTGGTGGCCTTTCCGTCTTCTACCGACTCCTCTCTGTCCTTGCCCCCCCAGCTCTCTCTGGGCTCTGTCCCCCAAATATTCCTACAGGTCGCACAAGATCTGCCTGCAACCCTCTTATGGTTAAACTGCCAAAATCAAGACTCTCTGCTCACCTTCACTCCTCTTTCCTCCCGCCTCTGGAACAAACTCCCTCACTCTCTTCAATCCCACTCCACCCTCCAGGTCTTTAAAACAGCTGTTCACCACCATCTCTTATCTTCCCCCATCCAAAACCTTGATCTTTTCTACCCCCACTAATTTCACCCCAAATCCACTTTTTTGAAATACCAACTTCTGTCCTGGAAGTCCTTGGTGTACTTGTGTTTTATACTTCTCCCACCCCCCCCCCCCCCATTCCCACGCCTCCTCCCCCCAAGCCTTCTCCCTCCCTCACATCTCCCTGCTCTCAAATGTTGTGTTTGTGTGCTTCCCCTTCTCTCCCCATCTTGTCTTCCGCTCCCTCTTTTTATGTATTTTGTTTGTCTGGATCTTTTTTTTTGTGAAAAAAATGTTAGCTCTTTCACGAGCCTCGATTCTGTATACAAAAAAAAACAAAAAAACAAACAAACTGGAAATAAGGAGTAGGTTTTGTGCTTGTATATAAAAATGCTGCCCAACGGCTATATGTTTAGTTTACCAAATTCTGGATTCGGTTAATCGTGGGCGTGATTCTGTTAGAGTAGCTACTCTACACAGTAGGTGGGACATATTTAGTGTTTTAAAACTGTCGCATACATGGGTTAGAGTAAATGTTAGTGGGAACCACATCTATATGTCACATGTAAAAGTTAGTCCCAGATCTTTCTCAAAACCGGTCGTTACAATTTTTGTAGGTTCAACTCGGGGACGAATCTGACGAGGGAGAGGGGTAGTGTTGTGGTTTTGAGTTTTGTACAGTAAGTATAATAAAGGTTAAAATTTCCCCCTCATAGTTATTCACACAAGCAACATGTAGCCTCACGATTGTGTAGTTATGTCTTAGTATTTGTGAGCTTAGTCCTTTTCCTATGTTAGTTCTGCGTTGAGTAGAGTCAGGAGAATAGGCCCTACTTCTACTGACTCTCCAGCCTACCTAGCCTCATGCCTCTTTGCGCTGACGTTGGTTCATTTTGGGCGAATTAATACGAGGCAGGCCTAGGAGGGTCGGGCGGAGCCGAATGAGGGGCGGCAGATTAGCTGACAGTAAGCACGAGCTGCCAACCAGGGCTCAGAGGGTGTGGCGGCAGCACTGTGTCACAGGGCGTGGTTGGAAGGTTCGAGAGGGTTCAAGAAGGTTCGGGGCATATCTATATAACCCATCGCGCAAAGCCCCCGAGAGGACTCGCAGCAGTAAAAGGACTCGCATGGACTCGCGTGCACTGACCAACCATGAGGACTCGTTGACGAGCAGGAGTTGAGAGCGTCAAAGAACATTGAGAGATAGGCGGGTGAAGAAAGACGTGCAGGAACCGGAATATGCGCTATTATAAAGTGACACTCGGTTGAGCTGGAGGCCGAGCCACGTACAGTGCATTAAGTCACGCGAGTGATGACGGCTGTGTAATTGCCAGCCGCGTTGAGAGATGCGCATTTTCCGTTCCACCTCATTGGCTGCCTTTGTTTGGGAGACACGCTACGAGGTTCCTTCAACTGCCTGCTTGCCATCTTCGCGGGACGTGCTGGGACCGTGGAGAGCTGGACGGGGCCGTTCCTGGACGACTACATCGATGCGTTTGGCTGGAACATCAATCCATCTGCAATTCCCTGTGTGAGTGTGACGGGCCCGAGTCTGGGCGATAGGATAAGACTGTTTAAGTGTTGCTCTGTGTCTCTGCATCCCGATCATTGTACATACATGTGGGAATAATAATTAAACCTGTGTTCTTCCTTTTCCATTCGATTGTTCCTGTGATTTCCTCATTGGTTAAGCGTGGTACGAATAGAACCGCTCGAATCGGGTTCCACTACCTAAAACTGCACGGACCACGTGGTACTCATTCCACTCGGTGTAACTAAATCACACGTGGCTCGCGCAAGGCTTGCTTCCTCGCTTCCGTGGTGGCACAGGGATTTAGGTACGAGCGAGACTTGGTCCCGAAACCTTACTTCGCGTTTTGCCCGAAAGAGGCGTTTCAAGTCTCTCTGTTCCGTCAAGGCCAGAAAGAACAAGGGGATTAATCCCCCCTTGGTAAGGGGAAGAAGGGCAGCGGAGAACCATAACAATGTATGTATATATATATATATATATGTATATATATATATATATACATATATATATATATATATATATATATATATATATATATACATATATATATATATATATATATGTATATATATATATATATATATATATATATATATATATATATATATACGTATATATATATATATTGTTGTGGTTTTGAGAAGTGTACATATAACATCATTAAAGGTTAAAGGTTTGCCCCCTAGTTAGTCCACCAGCAACACGTAGGCCCATTTAGGATATTAGTTATGTCATAGTCTATGTGAGTATAAGGCCATTTCCCTAGTATCATCTGCGTTGTGTAAAAGAAATAAGATAGGCCCCGTTCATTTTGCCTCCACCCTCCAAATCTACCTCGTTGGGCAGAATCCATCCCGCGCCCCATTTTGGCTATTGCACCTCGCATTAGGATGCTCACTAGTCAAGGGACACGAGGTAAGCCTGAGAGAGGGAGGAGCGCGGTGTCGAGGGTGAAGCGGGGGAGACAGCGGCAGAAAGGGCCACCAGCCAATCATGGCTCTAAGGGCATGGCGTGAGGGGCGTGGTAAGGGCGTGCCTATAAAAGCGCACGCACAATGCCCTTGAACAGGACTTACGCAACAGTGCTCGTATGAGGAGGACTGTCGGAGGACTGAAGCGAAGGACTGCCCTTGTCGGGACTTCTGCGGGAGAGGCGCTTTGCGATTGAACTTGCATTGGGAGCGCCTATGAACTTGTATTGGGAGCGCATATAGCGCCTGTTCATCCATTATGTACGCGGCCGTGACCGCAAGTGTAATCACCAAGTCCAGCTTACCATTCGCCCCCTAATTGTCCGATCCGAAACCAACGACCCGTGGGGAGCTTCTGCCGTCCTGACCATCTTCTTCGCAGTGCAAGTCGGGGACCGGAGAACGAGCTGTTGGACATCATCCCTGACCATCAACCTGACCATCTGCAATCCCCGTGTGAGTGTGTCTGAGTGTGAAACGGGCCCGTGTCCTGGAATAAGTATAAGACTGTATAAGGCTGCACTGTGTGTTCTTCTTCTTCTCATTGTACATAGTGTAATAAACCAATTATTGTTATTCCTTGTTTCTTCCTGATTCGACCATATCAGTGATTTCCTCCATTGGGTAAGCCTGGCACGATTAGGAACCGCTCGGATCGGGTTTAGCCATTGATAACGGCTCGGGTCACTGTTCGCTATCGCTCGGCGTTTCCACCTATAACCGTGATTCTGGCGGGGCTTATTTCCTTGCTTCCTAGCAAGGAAAACCTTATTAGTTGCTACTTAGGTAATAGGAATTTGGCCTACACCCCTATTTAACGCCGTCCGGAAGGAACGTCATAGCCCCGGATCCCGTCGGCTAGTCAAAGACAAGGGGACTAATCCCCCCTTGGTAAGGGATGCTTTTGCTGAAATCGTTTAAATTCATTTTTTCCCTCATCAATCTACACTCAATACCCCATAATGACAAAGAGAAAACAGGATTTTAGAAAGTTTTGCAAATTTATTTCGAAGAAAAAAGTGAAATATCACATTGACATAAGTATTCATACCCTTTGCTATGACACTTGAAATTTAGCTCAGGTGCCTCCCATTTCTCTTCATCATCTTTGAGATGTTTCGACATCTTGATTGGAGTCCACCTGTGGTAAATTCAATTGATTGGACATGATTTGGAAAGGCACACACCTGTCTATTAGGGTGGTCCAAAAAACATCGATCTCTCCGATTTGATGCTCTACTGGATTATTGTTAGAAATGGTCTAAAACATTCACCTACCAAATATTTTCGCTCAATTCCATCTAGAAACTCATACACACTTCAATTGAAATATGGCGTTTTTCACCAAATTTGGCTAAATGAGAACAATCCAATAGCAACCTAGGTGGAAAAAGTACATTCACTATTGTACTAAGCCATTTTGTGGTTCATGACGTTTTGCATGCGCTTGCGCCTGTGAGTGTGAAATCATCATGTTCGAAACATGTTTGACAATGCTTGAAACATGTTTGAAACATGTTCATACATGTCTGACTCATGTTTCGACCATGAGGACTTCACAGGGGTATGTACCATCAATGACATTATTTAGGAAAAAAATATTTCTAAAGTCTTTGTAAGCCTCTCAACATGGACGATTTTCATTAAAATTGACCAAAATGACAAATTTATATGTTGAGTGTGTATGAGTTTATAGATGACTCAGATGCAAAATATTTTTTGGGTGAATGATTTAGACCATTTCTAACAATAATCCAATAGAGCATCAAATTCCAGATGAAAAAGTGATTTTTTTTGCATTTTTGGACCACCCTACTGTCTATATAAGGTCTCACAGCTGACAATGCATATCAGAGCAAAAACCAAGCCATGAGGTCGAAGGAACTGCCTGCAGAGCTCAGAGACAGGATTGTGTCGAGGCACAGATCTGGGGAAGCCGACAAAAAAATCTCTACTGCATTGAAGGTTCCTAAGAGCACAGTGGCCTCCATGATTCTTAAATGGAAGTTTGGAACAACCAGGACTCTTCCTAGAGCTGGCCGCCCGGTCAAACGGAGCAATCGGGGGAGAAGGGCCTTGGTAAGAGAGGTGACCAAGAACCCGATGGTCACTGGCTGAGCTCCAGAGATCCTGTGTGGAGATGGGAGAAACTTACAGATGGATAACCATCACTGCAACACTCCACCGATCTGGGCTTTATGGCAGAGTGGCAAGACGGAAGCCTCTCCTCAGTGAAAGACACATGAAAGCCCACAGAATCTTGTTTCTCACAGTCTGAGACTCCGTTAGGTGCTTTTTTTTGCAAAATCCAAGCGGACTTTCATGTGTCTTTCATGAGCTCGATGCTCTGGAAAATCCTCTCTTCCATTTTGGAGAAGACTCCACATTATGTCATACCATACCACATTTCACTGCTGGGCAGACACCAGCTTTCATCACTTTCTGCTGTTCCGGAATTCATTAGATACTGGAACATGTTCTTCAACGAAAGAAAAATCTTACTGTCCCCTCCTGTCGCTCGAGAACGATAGTCAAAGTAAACTATCTATCTATTTCCATTGTCAGCTACTGGAAGAGGTTCAGCCTCTTGAACTTATCGGCCTCGCCAATAGCCATGACCTTCCTGTGCCAACCACATGGCAAGAGTTGTCTCCAAAGCCATCATCCGTCGATCCAAGTCATTTCTTGGGATATCAGTGCTACACACAGTAGACAACGTCTTTGTAGCTCAACGAAGTCCTTCTCTGTCCAATAGGATGGTGTCCCAGCATCACATTGTCTCGCCTTGATTCCATGGAATCTAAAGATCTCAACATTATTGGAATCTCTCACAACGAGGCCAAAACACAAATTCTATTTTCACATCACAGAGAGGTCAGTAGTCTCTGTTTTTGTTACCGCATCTTCTGCAAAATTGCTCCCTCTGCTCTCTCAGTCCTCCGACCCACCCAGAAACTACAGGACACACACATTCCTCAAGTAATCCGCTTCTGGTTAAACTTCCAAAATCCAGGCGGACTGCACCCATAAGCTCCTTTGTTCCTCACTTCTCCCATCCCTCTGGAGGCTATTCTTTCCTACTGTTCCCTCCTGTTCTACAAGCAGGCAGTGCACCACAAACTCATGTCACTGCCCCATCCTTACCCATGATGTTTATTACCCCCATTGGTCCTCCACAATCCAAACCTCTCACTTCCTGATTTCAGTGTTTCCTCCTCTTCTCTATCTCTTCCATTCCTTTTTGTTTATCCCTTGCTGGTTGTGCTCAATTGTTGCCCTGCTACAACATTGTTGATGTAACCGTGCTCCCCCCATGAGACTTGATCTTGTATAGAAAAAAGGCAATTCTGCACACCAAGCACATTCTGCACACCATGGAATCCTGTTGGTGTATTAACTTGAAAAAACACTTTCACCTGGTCAATGTAAGGAAAAGGTAACAGTCTTGCTGCCTACTTACATTATTGGACAATAAATTACGGTATTAGGATCCGTTTAAGACTTGTTGAAGCCCAAATATGGCAAATTATTGGGATGAGCAATGCTAGATGTACTAAAATGAAGTTAGACATCAACTTGGCTTTCATTAAACTGTTATCAGCAGATTGTTCCTCAAATATCAACAAACCAATGAAAAATCACCCATAGAGTGACACTTGGCAAAAGAGAACAAAGTAGAATGGCACTCAGTAGAGCATCCTTTTGACCTCAAAAATAGTTGGTGGTTGAACTCAGTTCGCTGATATGCAAATCCGATTCAAATTTCAAGTCAATCGGATGAAAATTTAGGATTTTAGAAATTTGTTAAAAAGTGGTTGACCATTGGCCTATGTTGATCTCAAAAATAGATGGTGGTTGAATTCATTTCGCTGATATGTAAATCCCATTCAAATTTCAAGTCAATCGGATGAAAATTGAGGATTTTAGAAATTCGGAAAAAGTGGTTGACCTTTGGCCTTTGTTGACCTTTTGTCCTCCAAAATAAATAGGATCTTGTCGGACCACAAACTCTACCATTTGGTATATTTTCGTGAAAATCGATTTAAAATTTTGACCTGTAGGCAAGTATAAGTGAGCGGACAGACAAACAAATGAAAAATCACTCATAGAGAGACACTTGGCAAAACAGAAAAAAGTAGAATGGCACTCAGTAGAGCATCCTTTTGACCTCAAAAATAATTGGTGGTTGAATTATGTGGCCTGATATGTAAATCGTCTTCAAATTTTAAGTTAATCGGTTGAAAATTTACAATTTTAGAAATTTGGCCTATGTTGACCTTTTGACCGATGTTGACCTCAAAGATAGTTGTTGATGTGAAATTGATGTGAACTCAGCTAACTGATGTGAAGATCCTATTCAAATTTCAAGTCAATCGGATGAAAATTTAGGATTTTAGAAATTTGAATAGGGTGTTGACCTTTGGCCTATGTTGATCTCAAAAATAGTTGGTGGTTGAATTCAGTTAGCTGATATGAAAATCCCATTCAAAATAAAAGTCAATCGGATGAAAATTGAGGATTTTAGAAATTGGTTAAAAGGTGGTTGACCTTTGTCCTATGTTGACTTTGTGACCTTTATTGATCTCAAAAATAGTTGGTGGTTGAATTCAGTTCGCTGATATGCAAATCCTTTTCAAATTTCAAGTCAATCGGATGAAAATTGAGGATTTTAGAAATTTGAAATTGTTGTTGACCTTTGGCCTATGTTGAGGTTTTGGCCTATGCTGAACTCAAAAATAGTTGGTGGTTGAATTCAGTTCGCTGACATGAAAATGCCATTCAAATTTCAAGTCAATCGGATGAAAATTGAGGATTTTCGAAATTGGAAAAAAAGTGGTTGACCTTTGGCCTATGTTGACTTTTTTGGCCGACGCTGATCTCAAAAATAGTTGGTGGTTGAATTCAGTCAGCTGATATGTAAATACTATTCACATTTCAAGTCAATCGGAAGAAAATTGAGGATTTTAGAAATTTGAAATTGTTGTTGACCTTTGGCCTATGTTGCTCTTTTGGCCTATGGTGATCTCAAAAATAGTTGGTGGTTGAATTCCGTTTGCTGATAGGTAAATCCCTTTGAAATCTCAAGTGAATCGGATGAAAATTGAGGATTTTAGAAATTTGAAATTGTTGTTGACCTTTGGCCAATGCTGATCTCAAAAATAGTTGGTGGTTGAATTCAGTTAGCTGATCTGTAAATCCTCTTCAAATTTCAAGTCAATTGGATGAATATTGAGGATTTTAGAAATTTGAAAAAAAAGTCGTTGACCTTTGGCCTATGTTGACCTTTTGGCCAATGATGATCTCAAAAATAGTTGGTGGTTGAATTCAGTAAGCTGATATGTAAACCCTATTCAAATTTCAAGTCAATCGGATGGAAATTGAGGATCTTTGAAATTCATAAAAAGTGGTTGACCTTTGGCCTATGTTGACCTTTTGGCCCACGCTGATCTCAAAAATAGTTTGTGGTTGAATTAGGTTAGCCGATGTGTAAATCCTATTCAAATTTAAAGTCAATCGGATTAAAATTGAGGATTTTAGGAATTTGAAAAAAGTGGAGACCTTTTTTTTTTTTTTTTTTTTTTTGTATACTGAATCGAGGCTCGTGAAAGAGCTAACATTTACTTCACAAACAAATCGACCAGACAAACAAAATACATAAAAAGAGGGAGCAGAAGACAAGATGGGGAGAAAAGGGGAAGCACACACACACACCATCCGAGAGCAGGGAGATGTGTGGAAGGGAGAGGGCCCGGGGGGAGGAGGCGTGGGAAGGGGGGGGGAGGGGAGGGAGAAGTATAAAGCACAAGGACACCAAGGACTTCCAGCACAAAAGTTGGTATTTCAAAAAGTGGAATTGGGGTGAAATTAGCGGGGGTAGAAAAGATCAAGGTTTTGGATGGGGGAAGATAAGAGATGGTGGTGAACAGCTGTTTTAAAGACTTGGAGGGTGGAGTGGGATTGAAGAGAGTGAGGGAGTTTGTTCCAGAGGTGGGAGAAAAGAGGAATGAAGGAGTGAAGGTGAGCAGAGAGTCTTGATTTTGGCAGTTTAACCAAAAGAGGGTTGCAGGCAGATCTTGTGCGACCTGTAGGAATATTTGCGGGACAGAGTCCAGAGAGAGCTGGGGGGGGGGGGGGGCAAGGCCAGAGAGGAGTCGGTAGAAGACGGAAAGACCATCAACCTGCCTGCGGTGAGTGAGTGAGAGGCCCTTGGAGTTAGCTTCATCGCGGGAGATTCCAATGATTCTGAATGCTTTGGTTTCAACAGCGTGAAGCCGAGCTAGGTGTGAGGCAGGAGCACCAGCCTAGAGGGGAGAGCAGTATTCCATTGAGCTGCGGATGAAAGCCTTGTATGTGGTGAGGAGCTCAGGTGTGCCAAGGAAGGACTTTGCACGACGGAGGATGCCCAGTCGGCGACTGGCTTTGGAGGCCAGATTTGAAATGTGGTTTTTCCAGGAAAGATCATGGCAGATAGTGAGACCCAAAAGCTTGAGTGACAGAACTTCTTGGAGAGGATTATTCAGAAAGTGGATGGGAGGGTTGTCCAGTCGGTCTTTTCGGAGAGACATCGTAAGAGTGCGAGATTTGTCAGGATTGAAAGACATGTTCCACTTGTTTGCCCAGTCTGTGATTTTGTCAAGGTCTGCAGAGAGTGAGGAGGCTGCAGACTGCCGATCTGGGGGATGAAGAATGGAGCGACAGAGAGTAGAGTCGTCAGCAAAGAGATAGAGAGGATTTTCAAGAGAGTCAGAGAGATCATTGATGAAGACCAGAAAAAGCACAGGGCCCAGAACACTGCCTTGGGGAACTCCAGCCTGAACAGGAAGAGGAGATGAGAGAAACCCATTCAGGGCCACACGCCACACGTTGACTACGACTAGAGAGGAAGTCCGCCAGCCATGCGTGGAGATTTCCATGGATACCAAAAGAGGAGAGTTTGGTGAGCATAGCGGGGTGCCAGACCGTATCGAAAGCACGTGATATGTCAAGGGAGACTGCTCTAATTTCCTGTTTGGCATTGAGGACCTCCATCCATTGTTGAGAAAGCAGAAGCAGCATGTCCAGAGTGGAGTGTCCAGGTCTGAAACCAAATTGATTATCAGAGATCAAGCCATTGCAGAAGAGGAAAGATTTCATATCTGAAGCAATGATGGATTCCATGACTTTGCTGATAATTGGGAGAAGGCTGATTGGTCTGTAGTTGCTGGGATCTGTTTTTGCACCTTTTTTGTGCAAAGCGGTGATGTTGGCAGATTTCCAAGCAGATGGAAGATGACCTTGAGCAAAAGAGAGGGTGAAGAGAACAGAGAGGGGGAGTGAAAGAGCGGAAGAACATGATTTTAGGACCCGTGGGCTGATGCCGTCAGGTCCAGTTGCAGAATCAGAGTCGAGGGTTGACAGAAACTTTTCCACCTTGTCAGGAGGAAAGGACACAGAGTCCAGGAGCAGCTGGGTACGACTGGGTACGGTGGGTACAGAGAGGGATGGGTTTGGGACACAATATTTAGAGGCAAACACAGAGTTGAGGCATTCAGCTTTTTCACGTGCGGAGTCAGCCGTGTGGCCATTTAAGGTGAGGGAGGGGATGGAGGGGGACCAAACACCAGAAACAGATTTCACCAGACGCCACCAGGATTTGGAAGAGGGAGACAGATAAGAGAGTTCGGTCCTGAGGATGGAGAGATATTGTTTCCTGGCTCTCCTGAGGGTGGACACACACTTGTGGACCTTGTGGACCTTGAGGGTGGACCTTTGGCCTATGTTGACCTTTTGGCCTATGTTGCTCTCAAAAATAGTTGGTGGTTGAATTCATTTCGCTGATATGAAAATCCGATTCAAATTCCAAGTTAATCGGATGAAAATTGAGGATTTTAGAAATTGGAAAAAAGTGGTTGACCCTTGGCCTATGTTGACCTTTTCGCCTATGTTGACCTCAAAAATAGTTGGTGGTCGGTTTCAGTAAGCTGTTATGCAAATCCTATTCAGATTTCAAGTCAATCGGATGAAAATTGAGGATTTTAGAAATCTCAAAAAAGTGGTTGACCTTTGGCCTATGTTGACCTTTTGGCCTACGCTGATCTCAAAAATAGTTGGTGGTTGAATTCAGTCTGCTGATATGTAAATACTATTCACATTTCAAGTCAATCGGATGAAAATTTAGGATTTTAGAAATTTGAAATTGTTGTTGACCTTTGACCTATATTGGCCCTTTGGCCAATGCTGATCTCAAAAATAGTTGGTGGTTGAATTCAGTTAGCTGATCTGTAAATCCTCTTCAAATTTCAAGTCAATTGGATGAATATTGAGGATTTTAGAAATTTGAAAAAAAGTCATTGACCTTTGGCCTATGTTGACCTTTTGGCCGATGATGATCTCAAAAATAGTTGGTGGTTGAATTCAGTAAGCTGATATGTAAACGCTATTCAAATTTCAAGTCAATCTGATGGAAATTGAGGATTTTCGAAATTCATAAAAGGTGGTTGACCTTTGGCCTATGTTGACCTTTTTGGCCCACGCTGATCTCAAAAATAGTTGGTGCTTGAATTAGGTTAGCCGATGTGTAAATCCTATTCAAATTTAAAGTCAATCGGATTAAAATTGAGGATTTTAGGAATTTGAAAAAGTGGTTGACCTTAGGCCTATGTTGACCTTTTGACCTCAAATATATAGGATTTTGTCGGACCACGAAGTCTACCATTTGGTGAAGTTTCGTGAAGATCGGTTTAAAATTGCGACCTGTAGGCAAGTATACGTGAGCGGACAGACAAACAAACGCACACACACAAACACACAAACACACAAGCACACAAGCACACAAACACACAAATCACAACACACAAACACACTGATCAACATACTTGTCAATTATTATTTTTTGCCAAGTAATGATAAAGACAGATATCAAGATGGATGACTGACGGAGACCTCTCAGATAAAATGCAGCTCGGATGAGGCTTTTCGGACATTCATTTTGACACAAGGACAATGTTGTGACAGGAATGGAATCTCCATCGGAGGATGTCCATGAGAACTGTCCAGAACTGGCTTTGTGCTGCAGGTTACAAAGCCAGGTGAATGATAAAGTGTCCTCTTCTCACCCCAGAACACAAAGCAGCTTGCTTGGCATGGTGTCCAGAATGTCAACACTGGAAACCTGCATCATGGAGCAAGATCCATTGGTCTGATGAGAGCTGATTTATCTTGCACACGACTGATGGTAGAACTCATGTTTGGTGGTAACCCAAGAACAATGTACAAGACTGTACACTCAAGAACAATGTATAGAGTAGATTATGATACATAGCTGCCTGGTATGATTATAAGGTTCACCGTGTCACTTTACAGGTGAATTCAGTAACCTGACAGTCAGTCAGGACATTTTTGGTTGTGTTGTAGTTCCACATTTTGACAACTACCCACTTCTCCCAAGACACATATTCATGTATGGCAATGCCAGACCCCAATGTGGTCATGCAGTCACCAACTTCTTGTGAAATTATGCCATCACAGCATTGCCCTGGCTGGCAAGGAGTCCTGATTAAATTTAAATAGAGCACGTTTGGCACATCCGTGGGCATACAATTATGAAAAAGGACCCTCCTGTGCAGATTCTGGCACAGTTGGAGGATTATTTGCACCAAGAATGGCAACTCCCTTTGAATTCTCTCCTGTGGCTCTCCTTCGGGGAATGGGGAGGTTTGCAGCAGTCATTGGTTCTCATGGTCCTTGCACACATTATTGACTTTTGAAGACATTCATTCGATTGTGACATCATTTGATTTCATTACACACTGGTGTAGAGCCATACACGACAGGATGTGTTGCCAAAAGCCCCATTCCAAAGTCAACGTGTTTTTTGGTGCAAAACAATGCCATTACACACATCCTCATTTTGTGGTTCAAAAAATCAGCAAAACCTCAATTTGTCTAAAGTCATTTGTTTAGCTTCCATATTTACCAATACATGGTTTTATTTTTGATAAATGACTACGGTTTATGATTAATTTTCTTGGTTATTTCCTTGATCCAGAAAAACATGCTAGTGTTTAACTTTTCTCCAACAATGTATGGAGGCTTTCAATGTCAAATATGAGGTCAGGACTCTCCAGACATATATCAAACTTTCTGGCATCCCGCATTGCTCTCTGTCTATGGCATCCAAGGCCAACTCCACATATGGTGCACTGACTTGCTCTACTCGCGTAGCCAACGTGAGTCACTCAGGGGTGTATTCCAGCCGGAGCGCACCGGGGCAGAACTCCGGCACATCAATCCATCGGAGGCGGAGCTTAGCACCGCAACAGTTTAAAAAAAACACTTACTCTTCATGTCTTGTTATGGGAGTCTAGTAGCATTTTTATCGTGTGTGTCAGGATTCGCCTTAAAAAAGACTAGATGGTATTCATCGAATACTTACCCTGCACAGTCAACTTGGTGCGAGCCAACTCTACTGTTTTTGAACGTTTTTTTCTTTGATCCAATATTGCCACCACACCACGTGAGCAATTACATCATAAATATATATTCTTCAATATAATTGTTGCATGGATCACGCTCAATAAATTTCAAACTGATCAGGCTAAGCGTTGTCCCTGTCAAATTATGACGTCATAATTACAGCACCAATGACATCATCAGTAGCATATCTTATTCCCCAAGCGGAGTATTTGACAATGAGCAATGTTTCAATTTTTTCCATTAAGCGGTTTGGGAGATATAGAGGTGTAACATTTTTCCAAGATGGCGTCCGTACCACGTGACCTATGACGTCATAATTATCAGCAAAAAGATCTACAGGCAGCGGCGCTCCTACTGTAAAATTTCATATCAATCGGAACAACGTTTGCCGAGAAAATGAATTTTTTAAATGCAGACACGGCACAGGCACACATAAGGCACATGGCACACGTACGGCACACGTACGCATTTAATGCTTAACCTCACTTTTCACTTCACGAGAGCAGGGTAAAAAGGATGTACTGTATATACTCATATATATATATATATATATATATATATATATATATATATATATATATTGTTATGAATTTTGGGGTAGGGGGATATATAGATTTAGGGAGATCTGCATAGGTAGTTGCTCCGATGATCGTGGGTAGCAAGAACCACATTTTTGGCTAATGTGCAAAATAAAGAAATACTTCTGGAAAACCACAGAAGTTTAACACAGTACTGTCCGTGAATTGAGGTCGATATCAGTTTACATCACTTTCAAGGATCAATTTATTTGCTTCGAAATGTAAAATGTGGTTTTTGTTTCTTTTAAAGGTCACATTAACAAAATCTAGAATACTTTCAACATAATTCCAATGAACTTTTGGTTCTAAGACATCTTGAAAAGTAAGTTCACCCCCACAAAAAAATATTCCATATTAAATGCCAAGTCTCTATCTTTCACTCCTGACAAGTCTCACACTCTCACTATCTCTCTCTGAAAAGACCATTTGGTAATCCACGTCCCCTCCCCCATCTACTCTCTTGAGGAAACAATCCTCTTGAGGAAGTTCAGTCAATTAAACTCCTGGTTCTCACTATCAACTCTGAGCTTTCTTGGGGAAACCGCATTTCAAAGTGGGCCTCCCAAACCAGCTGCTGACTTGGCATCCTCGTCGTGAAAACTCTTTCCTTGGCACACTTGAACTCCTGCCCACCTACTAGGCCTTCATCTGTAGCTTGATGGCGAAGCTGAGTCTAAGGTACATTACTTATTTCCCCTTAGACAGGTCGGTGGTCGCTCTCTTCTACAGCCTCGTTTCCAGTCTTGCGCCCTCTGCTCTTTTCCCCCCTGCCCCTCCAGGCAGGGTTCAAAATAAGCGCTCGGGTGCCAAATGCCACCAAAAACACGTTTGGCCACGAAAATTTGGCCCGAGCGTGGCCCGTGTGGACAATTATCAAAATCGTCAATGTATTCGGTCATTACTTATCATTATTCATTCTCACCAAACTAGACCTGCCAAGCGGACTACAGGTCATACGGGAAAGGTTGTAGTGAATCCATGAGCCTTTACCTTGTGTCCAAAAAAGTGTACATCTTTCCAACCAAGATTATGATATAATTCACAAAGGAAACATGGAGTGGCCTAGCTGGCTTATTGTCGCCGATCGTTCCATTAATGGAACTCAGTGGGTGATGAGGACGTCACCCTGGTTAATCGAGGCTCCGGTACTAACACCAAAATGACAGCTGAATGCCACCCTACCGAGCCTTCCTCCTGACTTTCTCTTTAACAACGTCCTGATGATTAAGCTAATCCGATGCCTAAAAATTCCCAACATGGACTTGTGCTTTGGGGAGACAGTTTGGTACATGAGCACCCTGATTAAAAGTGAAGCTTTGTTTTCCTTTTCGACGGCATCCCTAAGTACTATATACAGCACGTGCACAGCCTTGCTTCCAAGATGGCAATGCCTTATTGAGTTGGAAATCTCTAAACGAATTTGCCACAAGTGTTTTTTTAGTTATATGTGGAAAGCCCAAACACATTTAGGCTTCTCCTTGATCATGGTCGTGCCGGAAGGCAGTGTTCTTGGAATTTCAATCCTGCGCAAGAACCTAGCATTAAACATACACCGGGACACGAAAAACAACATCTATTTCTTGAACCTCAAAACACAAACTAAGTTGCTTGACCGCATCCCACTGAAACACGAGTCCCGAGTTACGGCTAATAAATGTGATTCTGACATCAGCAAACGGAGCCATCTTCCGGACAGGTAGCCCTGATGGCACACATGGTGTGGTAATGGTGTTACTGGGTTTCTGATCCCAAGACTAATGGAATTTTTTTTCTTCTTCTCGATGGGAAAAGCCAGGCTGAGTAAGATTGGCACGCTGGTGCAACCAGCTGGTTAATGGCAGCCTGTCCCACCCTCTGCACTGGCTAGATTTAAAGCCCGGCCGCCTGTCGCGCACACAATGGCCCCCACAAGACAGCTCGGTGAAAATGGGGGAAAAACGACCATGGCAGCCGAGCTGCGCATACTACGCTTTCAAAGGGGTTTGGGTTTGTAATGAAAACAGGCATGAGCTCATTCTTCATAGTCCCGCTCTGCGGAGTATTTTGTCAGGTTTATAGTCGAACACTTGGGTGATGACACTCCATTCCTGAGTCCAAAATAATGGAAGACTTCCTATCTTCACTCTGGTGCAATAGCAATACCAAATGAGAGTTTGTGCAATGCTTACTTGCAGTGTCTACTTTTGGTTACTTTTACTTTTTGGTTACTTTTGTCTACTTTTGGAGTGTCTACATATTCCATACAATATGAAAAGTGAATATAATTTGAAGCAAAGGAGGGGACGAGAGGAGTGAGATGAAAATGGAAGTGAGTGGCGGAGGTGGTAGCACATCCCAAAAATAAAAATGATTCCTCCATGATTGCCGATATAATGAGCAAATGCCCCCCCCCCTTGGCCATTATATAATTGCTCATCAGTAAACAATAATGAAAAAAAATAAATCATTGAGCTCACTGATAGTTCCAAAAGGCTTTAGCCAGTTTGATGTTCCAATCTGAGCAGGTGGTTAGTTCCAAAAGGCTTTAGTCAGTTTGATGTTCCAATCTGAGCAGGTGGTTAGCTCCAAAAGGCTTTGGCTTGTTTGATGTTCCCATCTGAGCAGGTGGTTAGCTCCAAAAGGCTTTGGCCTGTTTGATGTTCCCATCTGAGCACGTTGTTAGTTCCAAAAGGCTTTGGCCTGTTTGACGTTCCCATCTGAGCAGAGAATTCAACATGATTTTGGGATGCTGGAATCCCAGGTATAAATCCCAAATGCTCTGTTGATTTGTCCATAGTCTTCAATCATCCATGGAATTTGCGTGAAAATACACGAATATTTCCGGGAGTCCTTGTCCTACATCAAATTTGTGCTCGAGGTCTTCCAAAAAGCCTTCGATCATTGTTCAAATAATAGGTTAACATCTGATTGGAATTACCTCCAGAAAGGACCAAGTACCAAGTAAAAACCAGTTACTTTGACTTACTGTTCATTCAAGAATAGTCATCAAAGGGCAAAATGGCTTTCACGTGACATACAGCTAGCACGAGGTGGCCCAATTGCACACTTACATTCACCATTGAAAAGTTTCATTGTGTATACTGGCGTGACTCGGCACGCTCCGCGTGCCTCACCACACGTCGTTTCAGAGGGGTAGGCATCTTTGACCATTTCGGTGTCTTTTGGGTCTTCATTGTGTTTTGGGTCTTCAGGGCAATTTTGGTATTCAGGGTCTTTTGGATCCTCTGGGCCTATAAGGGTATTTTGGGTCTTTGAGGTGTTTTGGGTCTGCAGGGTCTTTTGGGTCTTTAGTGTCTTCAAAGGCTTTTGGGTCTTAAGGGTCTTTTGGTTCTTCTTGGTCTTTAGGGGTCTTTGGGTCTTTTTGGATCTTTGTGGTCTTTTGGGTCTTTGGGGTATTTTTGGTCTTTGGGTTTTTGGGGTCTTCGGGGTGCTTTGGGTATTCGGGGTGTTTTGGGTCTTCGGGGTGTTTTGGGTCTTCGGGGTGTTTTTGGGTCTTTGGGGTGTTTTGGGTCTCCGGGGTGTTTTGAGTCTTCGGGGTGTTTTTGGTCTTCGGGGTGTTTTGGGTCTTCGGGGTGTTTTAGATCTTCGGGGGTGTTTTGGGTCTTCGGGGTGTTTTGGGTCTTCGGGGTGTTTTGGGTTTTCGGGGTGTTTTGGGTCTTCGGGGTGTTTTGGGTCTTCGGGGTGTTTTGGGTCTTCGGGGTGTTTTGGGTCTTCGGGGTGCTTTGGGTATTCGGGGTGTTTTGGGTCTTCGGGGTGTTTTGGGTCTTCGGGGTGTTTTGTGTCTTCGGGGTGTTTTGGGTCTTTCGGGGTGTTTTGGGTCTTTGGGGTGTTTTGGGTATTTGGGGGGTTTGGGGTCTTCGGGGGGTTTTGGGTCTTTGGGGGGTTTTGGGTCTTCGGGGTGTTTTGGGTCTTCGGGGGGTTTTGGGTCTTCCGGGGGTTTTGGGTCTTTTGGGGGGTTTTGGGTCTTTGAGGGGTTTTGGGTCTTCGGGGTGTTTTGAGTCTTCGGGGGGGTTTTGGTCTTCAGGGGGCTTTGGGTCTTCGGGGGGCTTTGGGTCTTCAGTTGGTTTTTTGGGTCTTCTGGGTGTTTTGGGTCTTCGGGGTGTTTTGGGTGTTCGGGGTGTTTTGGGTCTTCGGGGTGTTTTGGGTCTTCGGGGTGTTTTGGGTTTTCGGGGTGTTTTGGGTCTTTGGGTATTCAGGGTCTTTTTGAGCCTCAGGGCCTTGAAAGGTATTTTGGGTCTTTGTGGTGTTTTGGGTCTTTGGGGTTCTTCAGGGTATTTTGGTCTTCAGGGGTCTTGGTGGTCTGAAGGGTCTTGGGGGAATTAAATGGTCCTCAAAGGTCTGAGCGGTCTCAGCAGTCTTAACGCAATTAAGAGGGATAATTAAGAGGGTGGTAATTTTCTTTTCAAGAATTAGACGTTTCCGTCGCATATAAACATGGCGACATACATAACCACATACGTTTGCTCTATTATAATAAAGATAAAGTAACATGATATTCATCAACTATGAAAGATATTCTTTTGAGATTTGTCATGAACAACATGTGCAGTCTGGCCCAAATTTTTATTGTGCATTTCCACCAACTTACTGGTGAAGTCTAGGACACAACGTTCTTGTCCATTGAGTTGCACAATTCCACAAATTCCGTCATCAGCTCCATGAGATTGTGTGGCCTTTGTGTAAGGTTGAGTATTCAAACTTCCCCATAGAAGAAAATAATCTCGCAGACTTCATTTGGGGCTTGGTTTAGGTCGTGTCATTGTTCGACATTGGTGCCTGTCTGGAAACTTTCGTGAAATTAGCTGATCTTCAAAAGTTTATAGGAAAGTCAAGGACTTTATCTCTCACCGTTTAGGAAGGTGCATCATCCTTCAGTTGAACCACTGTGTGCCATTGTTAAATCCTTCATTCCAAAAGCCTGGACAATGTTATGAGACATGGCAAGACACTGGTCTGAGTTAAACTGGACATTCCATGAATACTAGACCATCAAGTTAATGGTTTGACAGTTTCCATGTCTGAAATTGCATTGATTCTCTTGGTTATCGAATATGCTGCTTAGATGATTGTACAATAGACATGACTCTGTGACGTAATAGCTAGAACGTCCACTCTCAGTCGAGGAGGCCGGTGGTTCGAATCTTGGTCCAACTCATACCAAAGACAAAAACGTGCCGTTTCCTTGCTTGACACTCAGCACTTAAAAGGATGCAGTGCCTTCAGAAAGTATTCACACTTTTTGCTCTGACAAAAGCTCTGACTGAGTTTCTGCTCTGACATGCACTGTCAACTGTGGGACCTTATATAAAAAGGTGTGTTTCGTTCTAAATCATGTCCAATCAATTGAATTAGCTACAGGTGAACTCCAGTCAAGTTGTAGAGACATCTCAAGGATGATCAATGGAAATTGGATACACCTGAGCTCAATTGGGAGTGTCATAGCAAAGGGGGTTGAATACTTATTGACTCAAGACATTTCGGCTTTTCATTTTTAACTAATTTGTTAACAAAAAAAACAATAATAAAAATCCACTTTGACATATGTGTAGATCAGTGACAATAAATTCCATTTAACACATTTTTAATTCAGGCTTTAACACGACAAAATGTGAAAAAAGTCAAGGGGTGTGAATACTTTCTGAAGGCTATGTGGAGCACATGCAAATATAGGTTGGCAATCCTAGCACAGGCTTTGATGAGTCTAATGGCCTGTTCTTGCATTGAAGTTCCTTGTAAGGAAACATTATTTCCCAGACTTGATGAGGCAAAGGTTAGAGCGTCCGGACTGAGTCTGGGAGGTCGGTGCTACGAACCCTTATGTTGTCATACCAAAGATTTTTAAAATGGTATGTTCCACTGCCTTGCTTGATGCTCAGCATTTAAATAGGATAGAGTACAGACAAACAATCAGAGGTTGGCAACTATTGCACATGCTTGATGGGAGTAATGGCCTCCTCATGCATCGAAAATCCTTGCAATGCATCTCGTGTTATTAATCCTCTTGGTTATGTAATTTGAACTATGGCGGAAGCAATCACTGCTTACCTAACACTCCCTTACATCATCATCACAAGTGTTGCTGAAGACATTATCGGACCTACCTGTGAACAAAAGAAAACCCTCATCGTTAAATGGGGCCACCCTAGAGATGAATCGCTCCTTTTACCATTTGTATTTCACTACTGCAGCATCCAGGTGTTATACAGCCCATGATTAGTTTGTTTTATATTTAAATAAATGGAATGATTCAAAGTGTTTTTATATCTGGTCATATTAAGGAACTGATGCAATGTATTCCTCCAGCACAATATTTTGATGTTCTAAGTTTGAAACTAATGGATGGAGAGCTTCTTCATCTCAATCTCTGTAATGTTCAACACAAATTGATCGCAACTACAATCCGCTTCAGCAAAGTTGTGCGCTTTAATGAAATTTTGAGAATTTATAGTACTTCTACAAAAGGTCAGAGGCCATGTTTAATCTACAATAATAAAAGGCTGTGTGTGTGTGTGTGTCTGTCTGTCTGTGTGTCTGTCTGTCTGTCTGTGTGTGTGTCTGACTGTGTCTGTCTGTGTGTGTGTGTGTGTGTGTGTGTGTGTGTGTGTGTGTTTGCATTAGTCTCCTCCATAACTCCAAAACCATGCTAGCCACCCCAAACTTTGCATGCATACCAAGGGAACTCCATGGATTTGCATTAATGAAAGCTGGGTCTTTGGGTGTTAATAAATAAATAAATAATGTTATGTTTGTGGGGGTAGATGAAGGAATCCCATAGTAAAGGTAGAATTGTATAATTATAGCATGGACCGTGAATGCGTAGGAGGCATCTCAATGTACTTAAGTAGGGAGACTGTAGCTTAAGATTGTTTATGTGTCTTCACACGAGGGGTGAAGCGGTGATAATTAGTTAGGGATTAAGTTTCGTTTTCCCCAGTATGTGATTTCCCTCTGTGACTTTCCCATTACGTTTTACATTTACTTGGCCGGCCATGCAAAACCTCCATTTAACGACAATAACTGCCGACAGAACACCAACATTGCAGATCGGACCAAGCCCCGCCTCTAAAGGACCATAGGAAACAGGCCACTCCCCTGAGGGACATGATTAGCCCAGAGGATGTGGGCGGGCGAACTAGGAGGGATGTTCGGTGATTGGCTCTCAAGAGGAGGAAGAAGAGCGTGTCTCTCTCTGGCTCTCTTTTGGCTGGTTCTTGCTCAGATAAGAAGGGGCCATTTTGTTCTGATCGTGGACGATCATGTGCAGACTGCTGGGCACGTTTTGGGAAGCGAGGATCTCTTTGCCGCGTCGGCAGTGTTTTGCAGGAGGTTTTAGACGACTGCTGGGCTCTTGGAAGCTGAAGGCCACGTTGCACTTGATGGTAGAGAATCCAAAGGAGGCCGTCTAATCTGCCCGCCTCATGCTTGTAGTGCCTTCGACACCGCTATTTTGGAGCGCTTCCAGCGCGAGTGGCTACCCCAGTTTCAACATCCACCAAGCTCCTAAAATTACTCATTGGGACACCAAGCTAAGTGCCAGCTGAAGGGGTTTTATTTTCATTTGATCTTTCCCTTGTGTGTTTTTGAGACTGTGTGGTAGGTCCCTCAAAATAGGATTTTGTTTTACCCCAGCATTCATTTTATTTCTTGATTTAATTTCATTAAATCTTATTTGTTGAATTTCCTTGTCGTGTTTACTTGTTTGTGGTTTCGGAATAAACCCGTGTGTTTTGTGAGATAAATGCCTCGCATGAATAAATGGGTCTTCGGGGGGTTTTGCGAACTCTTCCCTCACGCGAACGCCAAAAATAACCACTATATATTTGGCTCATCGCCTCGGGAGTAAACTGTCTCTGCTATTCGTCCAAGGCTGGTCTTAACTAGCTACGGACAGGACAATAACCAAGGCATGCTTATAACCAAAAACCCCAAAAAGCCTTACCAAAATGGTGGTCCACCATCTTGGACAGCCCACTGGCACATCAATGGGTTCTTAAGCCACCATTTTGTTTTGGCTTATTCAAAAGTGCCTTGGCTTGGAGACACGATCCACTCTCATGAAATAATTAAAGCATATAATCAAAATCTGGATTTGCTTTTGATGATTGGATCCAGTATACTATATAAGTATGAAATCTGGAGTGAAATCTGACAAAATTTAGGTTGAAGGAACTGCGCTCCAACGCGAGTCGAAAGAATTGACGCGACCAAAGACGGAATTCGTCCGAGTTGCTTTATTGAAACAAAACAGCTCAGGTATTCTGACAAACCCGTTTATCGGGCAGCAATATATATACACATTTATGTCGGGAAGTTTGCCCGGCAAAAGCTATACCGGGCATGCCCGGGTGTCAAGGGCGAGCCTTGGAAAGGCGAGTCTGGACCTGCCCGGGCGTGTTTGGCTGCGGCCTGGCAAGTCGAGGCTGGGCGTGCCCGGGCGCTCTGGGCGAGCCTTGGAAAGGCGATAGCGGGCATGCCCGGACGCTCTGGGCGAGCCCTGGAAAGGCGATAGCGGGCATGCCCGGACGCTCTGGGCGAGCCCTGAAAAGGCGATAGCGGGCATGCGCGGACGCTCTGGGCGAGCCCTGGAAAGGCGAGAGCGGGCATGCCCGGGAAAGACGAGACCGGGCGTGCCCGGGAGGTTCTGGCGTGCCCGGGAACAGTGAGTCCGGGCATGCCCGGGAGAGGCGCGTCTGGCCGTGTTCTGGCCGGTGCAAGGCGATTGTGTGCATCCAGCGGTAACCGCTACACACGCCCCTCCAGAATCGACCTGCACCGGCAGGGTCAATTTAAGGGGGGTCCGGATGACCCGGCCGAAGCGACCCCTGGAGGGTCGTGGGGAGGGGTCCGACGTGGTGGTGGGTGGTCGAGCGGGGGGAACTGTGGACGGGGGGCGGCCTCGCCGCGGAGGAAGGGCCAACCGTGGTGGTCGGTCGACGTCCATGTGCGCCGGTTTGAGGCGGTCCACAGAAATCCGGTCCGGCCGGCCGCCGAAGTCGACGATGAAAGACTTGTTGCCCCATCGCAGGACCCGGAAGGGCCCGTCGTACAGCGGCCGGAGTGGCCCCCGGTGCGCGTCATGACGCACAAAGACGTACTCCGCTGTGCGAAGCACCGGGGGGACGTAGGACTGGGGGCCACCGTGGCGGGACGTCGGCACGGTGGCAAATCGTCGGGCGGCCTCCTGGAGGTCGGAGCGCTGGCGAGCGGCGGACCAGGGACTGGTAGCGTCGGGCACGAATTCGCCCGGGACGCGGAGCGGCTGGCCGTAGACGAGCTCGGCGGCGGATGCCTGGAGGTCTTCCTTGGGGGCCGTGCGAAGGCCCAAAAGGACCCACGGCAGCCGGTCGGCCCAACCGTCGTCCTGAAGGCTGGCCATGAGTGCGGCCTTCATGGAGCGGTGAAACCGCTCGCACAACCCGTTGGCTTGGGGGTGGTAGGCCGTGGTGCGGTGCAGCGTGACCCCCAACGAACGGGCGACCGCGCCCCAAAGCTCAGACGTGAACTGTGGGCCGCGGTCGGACGAGATGTCCGCTGGTGCACCGAAGCGCGCGACCCAGGTGGCGATGAATGCCTGCGCCACGTCGGCGGTGGTGGTGGAGGCGAGGGGCACAGCCTCCGGCCACCTGGTGGTCCTGTCCACCATGGTGAGCAGGTGGGTGAACCCCCGTGAGGGGGGCAGGGGACCCACCAGGTCCACGTGGACGTGGTCGAAACGCCGTCCCAGCACGGCGAAAGGTGCCAGCGGGGCCTGGGTGTGGCGGTGGACCTTGACCCGCTGGCAGGCCGTGCAGGCGTTGGCCCAGTCACGGATGTTTCGTCGAAGGCCGTGCCAGACGAAACGCGCCGACACCAGCTTCTGAGAAGCTTTCCGGCCCAGGTGAGAAAGGCCGTGGATGGAGGCGAAGATGCGGCGCTGCCAGGAAACGGGCACGATGTGGCGAGGCTGGCCCTGGGAGACGTCGCAGAGCAGGACGGTGCCCGCGAAGGGAATGTCGGCCAGGCGGAGGCCCGTGTCCGCCGCACGGAGTGCCTGCACCAAGGCGTCGGTGGTCTGGTCGGCCGCCATGAGCGCGAAGTCCACGCCGAGGTGGACCGCGTTCGCGCTGGCCCGAGAAAGACAGTCGGCCACGGCGTTGTCTTTGCCGGCGATGTGCCGGATGTCCGTGGTGAACTCCGACGCGGCGGATAGGTGGCGCTGCTGGCGGGCCGACCACGGCTCCGTGACCTTAGCCATTGCGTAGACCAACGGCTTGTGGTCGACGAAAGCCGTGAACGGGCGGCCCTCCAGGAGGTGTCGGAAATGGTGAACGGCCAGGAATAGCCCGAGCAGCTCGCGGTCGAACGTGCTGTAGTTTAACTCGTTCGGCCGGAGTTGCCGGCTGAAAAAAGCGAGTGGCTGCCAAACCCCGTCCACCCATTGCTCATGGACGGCGCCCACCGCGTAGTTGGAGGCGTCTGTAGTGAGGGCCATGGGCGCGTTGAGCACCGGGTGAGCCAGCAGCGTTGCGTCGGCGAGGGCCCGTTTGGCGCTGGCGAAGGCCGCGTCCATGGGCGCGGACCAAACAATATCATGCTTGGCCGGCTTGCCCCGGAGGGCCTCGTAAAGGGGCCGCATGAGCTGATCAGCGCGGGGCACGAATCGGTGATAAAAATCACCATACCGAGGAACTCTTGGAGGGCCTTGATGGAACGGGGACGCGGGAACGTGGTGATGGCCTCAACCTTGGTCAGCAGCGGCATGGCCCGGGTCTTGGTGATGCGGTGGCCCAAAACGTCAACGGTCGTCGCGCCGAAGTGGCATTTGACCGGGTTGACAATTAAGCCGTGCTCGCTGAGGCGACCGAACAGTGTTTGGAGGTGGAGGAGGTGCTCGGCGCGGGACGTGCTGGCGACGAGGATATCGTCCAGATAGACGAAAAGAAACGGCAGGTCGTGCAGCACGCCGTCCATCAGGCGCTGGAACGCCTGAGCCGTGTTCTTGAGGCCAAACGGCATCCGCAAAAATTCGAACAGGCCGAACGACGTGATGACGGCCGTCTTCGGGACGTCGGCCGCCCGGACAGGTACCTGGTGGTAGCCCCGTATCAGGTCAATTTTCGAAAAGATGACCCGTCCCGCCAAACGGGCGGAAAAGTCCTGAATATGCGGGATCGGGTACCTGTCGGGGGTGGTAGCGTCGTTGAGACGGCGGTAGTCGCCACACGGGCGCCATCCACCCCCCGGCTTTGGCACGATGTGAAGTGGCGAGGCCCACGCGCTATCGGAGCGCCGCACGATGCCGAGGTGCTCCAACGCGTCGAACTCGGCCTTCGCCACGGCGAGCTTGGCCGGGTCGAGGCGGCGGGCCCTGGCGTAGACCGGCGGGCCCGTAGTGGGTATGTGGTGCTCGATCCCGTGCCGCACCGCGACGGCCGAAAACGTCGGCTGCGTGAGGGCCGGGAATTCCACGAGCAGGCGAGTGAACTCGTTCGCTGCCGGGAGGGCGCACGCCAGTTTGGTCGGCGCAGAGCTGCTCATCGTGCACGCCAGGGAGCTGAAGGTCTCGGCGTTGAGAAGGCGACGACGTTTGACGTCGACCAGCAGCCCGTGCGCGCAGAGGAAGTCGGCGCCCAGCAAAGCCATGGGGACGCAGGCGGTCACAAATGTCCATTGAAAATGCTGGCTGCCGAAGCAGAGGGTGACAACGCGTGGGCCGAAAGTGCGTATGGCCGAGCCATTAGCAGCGACCAAAGAGGGGCCGCAAACGGCGTCCCGCCTGTCCTGCTCGGAGGCGGGTATGACGCTCAGTTGGGCACCGGTGTCACACAGGAAACGCCGCCCAGACGCTTTGTCCCGAATAAACAGCAAGTTGCCCGAGTGGCCGGCGCTCATGGCTGGGAATGAACGCCGGCCCGGCCGTTTCCCGACCTGCCAAAAGTGCACGGGGGCCGGCACGTCCGAGCCTTGTGTCCGAACCTGGCGTGGTAATAACACCACGCCCGGTCAGGTGGAGGCCCCGGCCGTCGTGTCGGAAGCGGGCGGTGCGGCGTGGCGGCCGCCAGTTGCACCGGCAGTTCGGCCTCCAACCGCGCAGGGCGCTCGGGCGTCGTGGGCGTCGCCTCGGACGGCGGCGGGCTCCAGGTAACCACGCCGATGTGCTGGCCCGCCGAGGAGATGTTATCGGCTTCCCTGGCGAGGGCGCGGGAATCCGTGATCAACGTGCCAGCCAGGGCGAGGCGTACCGGGTGAGGCAGCTGGCGAAGGAACAGCTCGCGGAACAGAAAATCCGGAGAGTGCTCACCGAGCAACGAGAGCATATAGGCCATGCGCTCTGACGGGCGCGTGTCGCCGAGCTCGGGCAGAGCGAGCAGGCGCCGTGCGCGTGCTGCCGGTGAGAGGGCGAAAGCGTCGAGGAGGAGTGTCTTCAGCGCGTCGTATTTGTCAGCAGCCGGCGGGTGCTCGAGGAGGCTCAAGGCGCGGGCCGCGGTGGTGGAACCGAGCACCTCCACAACATGGTGGAAGCGGGTGTCGTCCGCGGTGATGCCTCGCAGGGCGAACTGGGAGTCCGCCTGGGCGAACCAAACAGCCGCGTGAGCCTCCCGAAGGTAGGCAGTTTAAGCGTCACTGCTGTATCCATGTCGGTAGGTCACCAATGAAGGAACTGCGCTCCAACGCAAGTCGAAAGAATTGACGCGACCAAAGACGGAATTCGTCCGGGTTGCTTTATTGAAACAAAACAGCTCAGGTATTCTGACAAGCCCGTTTATCGGGCAGCAATATATATACACATTTATGTCGGGAAGTTTGCCCGGCAAAAGCTATACCGGGCATGCCTGGGTGTCAAGGGCGAGCCTTGGAAAGGCGAGTCTGGACCTGCCCGGGCGTGTTTGGCTGCGGCCTGTCAAGTCGAGGCTGGGCGTGCCCGGACGCTCTGGGCGAGCCCTGAAAAGGCGATAGCGGGCATGCCCGGACGCTCTGGGCGAGCCCTGGAAAGGCGAGAGCGGGCATGCCCGGGAAAGACGAGACCGGGCGTGCCCGGGAGGTTCGGGCGTGCCCAGGAACAGTGAGTCCGGGCATGCCCGGGAGAGGCGCGTCTGGCCGTGTTCTGGCCGGTGCAAGGCAATTGTGTGCATCCAGCGGTAACCGCTACAAGGTCAACATTAGCGATTCTTATAACTAAGTGTATATCGCAGAATAATTAAAGTATCCATAATCAAAATCTGGATTCGGATTTGAGGATTGGATCCCACTCTCTTTATAAGAATCGAAATCTGAAATCTGGTGTGAAATCTGACAAAATTTAACACTTTAGTGATTCATGTAACTAAGTGTATATATATTTTACTCAGCTTTCAGCAATGTTGTCCTTCCTACTTCTCCATATTGCCAAAGCATTACACTTAACCTTTTCCACTGCTCCAACAATTATTGTATTGAGTGAAGCAAATATTAAGGAATGTGCCCAAAGTGTAACTTTATTGAGTAAAACGACAATGATTTATCAGCGAGATTGCTGGAAATGCTTCCGCATCGCGCCTGTACAGTATACTCCGTGGGTACATCACCAAAAAAGAAAGCAAGCTAAATCAAATTCTTCCTCCTCCTGATATGCCTATCGTCTAATATATTTCCTTCCTTGTAAAAAGTATAAAGTACACCGATGGATGATACAAAAAGTACACAAAGGCCACTTTAAAGGTAATATGGTCCTTTGTGTTGGGGTTGTCGGTTTGATGTACTGTACTTTACGTGTGTTTATGCTTTACCGCAAATGTACTTCGAACAGGACACTGTGCCTCAATCCACTCAAGCGCTCATCAGGGAGATACATGCGTGCATGTGTATCAGGGGTGATGCTTAATTATATTTTTGGTGGCCCACCTGCATTTTTTGTGGCCCGACCATATATTATTTACTGGTGAATCAAACTTCATAAAAATCAGTATCCACGTTTAAATTATTATTTCTTACGACACCTACAGATCAAATTTCAGTGCTTTTCACACCAGCAACCTCAACTCATAATCACAGAACACTCCCGCCAGCGATTCGATCATCTACCTTCTTTCTAACTTGCATCAAATTAGTACTCGGACAATTTTAATGTTTGCTGAAGAAAAATCTCTACACATATTAACCCATTTATTGCGTTTTCCAAAACAATTGTTAGTTCTGCACAACTTTCTTCTTAACTCTTCAAAACAATTGAGATAATTGTAATCATGAAATCTTGAAAATAGAACGAAAACAAATGTCACTGTAAAACTTGAGTATTTTTATTTGATGAACATTCGGTTTCAAAAAATATTGGGTCGAAATTTGATGTAAAGAACAGTTATTTTAACAGAGTGTGAATTGTGTGACGAGCATGCGGCTAACGATGTGATGCGTGCATATTACAAGCTCACGGCCTTGATTGTATTTCCCGAAGCGGTGAAGCGGCATTAGGGGTGTGCAAACCTCGGTGTGCAAACTTGTTTTAAGCATTAACAAAGAAAGAAGAAAAAGCAATAAGAAACCTGCATATGGAGTTAAAAGACAATGACTGACACACACACACACACACACAAACACACACACACACGCACGCACGTACACACACACACACACACACACACACACACACACGCACACGCACACACACATAGTTCGAAATAAGCGCTGGTCCGGGTGCCAATGGCCACCAAAGACTCTAATTGTTTGGCCATTAAAATTTAACCCTAGATGTCCCGTTTGGCCACTTATCAAAATGGTCGATGTATTCGGTCGTTACTTGTCATTATGCAATCCCAACAAACTACACTTGCCAAGTGGAATACAGGTTATATGGTAAAGGTTGTAGTGACTTCATTTGCTTCCCTCAGCAGGAGTTCCGAAGGTCACGTGATGTAAATGATCTTCGTAAACATTTACCGTGCATCGCTGCTTCCGGTAATGGCGGATGAGGAAACACGAATAACGCTTCAGAATCGTCATCTGTATCACGAGTAGGAGGACTCCGGGGTTCGGCGCTCCCCTTACCAAGGGGGGGGGTTAGTCCCGGGGGGGGGGGGGTTAGTCCCCATGTCTTTTAAACTGGCCGATCCCCCAGTCCTGGAAATTATAACGCTCCTTTGCGGGGTTGAGATTGGCCAGCATGATTGGTCAAGATGGATTCCCAAATACCTGCGTGCCAATCTTTCCGCAAAGCAGGGAGATAATTTCCGCTCGAACCACGGACAGATGGAAATTGCCGAGTGGTTTAGCAATCTGCGATTCGAGCCGTTAGCAATAAGACTAACCCGATTCTGAGCGGTTCCGAATCGTGCCACCGGTACTCAATTGAGGAAAAGACGAAAGCGATCGAATGAGAGTGTAACGAACTCAAGCAGACTCCATCGTGCCGGAAGCGGAAAGCGCGTTTATTGACGCGGTGATGATTCACTCGTGTCTGACGAATAAGCGCGTCCGATAAACCACAACAACAATGCAAATACAAGTCAGAATAATACGTTACATCCTCCTTTCTTTCAAGGAAGCCACTTTAAAGGAAACCAGCAAAGCAAATAACTCTATAAAGTAAACTTACAATGAATTAATTAACAAACAGCATCACATTCAGATCACGTGAATCAATTGATTCAAATTTAAAGATCCAGACGTCTGGGAGGGTTAACCGCTCTGCCGCTCCTTGTGATGAACTTGGTATTTCTGGGAGATGCAGTGGCTCGAGGCGATGACACTGATGGGAGACTTTGGGATTCAGATGCTTGCTCACTTGGACTTGGGGACTTGCAGCAGTTCCCCACTGGGGTGTCCTGTTGAGTGGTGGGATCAGGGAAGTCCCTCATGTCCTGGGAAGAGTAAAAGCGAGAGAGTGGCTGACTTCCCACCGGGCCAACATTGGCTGAATGAGGCACTCTGCGGAGATGGAGCCTGTTACGCCGGTACACATTGTTTGGGGTCCTCAGCAAATATGACCGGGGGCTGTTGTGGCGCGCCTCAACTACAGCCGGAATCCAATGCCTGGCCTCCGGGTTTGGCAACATCCTAACACTGTCACCCGGCTGGAGCGGTGGCAAATCTGACATAGATGGCTTGTCATGATAGTATTTTTGTTTCTCCTTCTGTGTGTCAAGGCGTGATCTCACAAGGTGATGGTCATACCGCGCAGGCACGAGAAGAGTGCGGTTGCAAGGCAGTGTGTTTCTGGGGCGTCTTCCCATTAGGAGCTGAGCCAGGGACAAGTTTATTCCTTCAAGTGGAGTGGTGCGGTAGTCTAGCAGGGCTAAGTACTTATCTGCTGACTTCTTCCAGAGCCTTTTCACTGTCTGGATCGCTCTTTCTGCCTCTCCATTGGCACGTTGGTGCTTGGGGGACACAATGTCGTGAGTTATGCCATATTCTTTGCAAAACTGAGAAAATTCCTCTGACGTGTACTGACTTCCGGAATCGCTTCGCAGCTTCTCTGGAATACCATGTCGACAAAACTGCTGCTTGAGAGCTTCGATTACAGAGCGAGCTGTAATGTCCTTGAGGCAATCCACCTCCACAAACTTGGAGTAATAATCGACCGTGAGCAAATACTGCTTTGATTCGAAGTCAAAAACGTCGCTTCCAACTTCGATGAATGGAAGATCAGGCGTGTAAGTCGGCAAGAGAGGCTCCCGTTGCTGAGCGCTTTGATACTCTGCACACTTGCAACAATTCCGTACAGTTTCTTCGATGTCAGAGTTCATTGAGGGCCAATACATGACCTCGCGAGCACGCTGCTTACACTTGTTCACTCTGAGGTGCGATTCATGAATCAAGCTCAGCATTCTGGGTCTGAGGCTTGGCGGGATGACAAGGCGCATGCCTTTGTAGACAACACTGTCTGAGACTGCCAATTGCGTTCTGGAGTCAAAGTACGGACGGACCTGTGCTGGGACTTCCTTTCGGGAGTCAGGCCATCCACTTGCAATGACACCGCAGAGAAGGCTCATTTGACTCAGAGTAGCTTCCTGGATTTCGAGGTATTTCCCACTCGTGATCGCAAGGAACTGGAACATGTTCACAGGCTCAAGGTCTTTCCCAGCTTCTGAGTCGGTGTCCGGTAGAGGTGCACGGGACAATGTGTCGGGGAGCACCATCTCAGAACCACGGCAGTAGTTAACCTCCAAGTCATACCGTTGAAGCTTGAGCAACATACGCTGTAAACGCATGGGAGAAGATGGGAGAGGCTTCTTGAAGATTTCCTCAAGGGGTTTATGGTCATTATATACCACTACTGATTTTCCAAAGATATAGTAGTGAAATGCTTCTGTTGCATGGACGATTGAGAGCATTTCCTTCTCAATCATAGCGTAGCGACACTCAGTATCGGTCATACTGCGTGATGTGAACGCTATAGGGTTGCCATTCTGGAGCAAACAGGCTCCTACAGTGTTTTGGCTGGCATCGGCTTGTATTTCAACTGGCTGACTTACATCGTAGTACTGAAGGACCGGGGCCGAAATACATGCTTGCTTCAGCTTCTTGAAGGACAGCTCCTGCGCTGACTGCCAGGAGAACTCCACGTCCGCCTTGCAGAGATCACGGAGAGGCTTGCTTGTGTCACTTAGGTTGGGAATAAACTTCCCTAAATACTGAACGAATCCAAGGAAACGCTTGACGCCTTGTTTGTCTGTTGGATGTGGCATTTTCTCAACTGCCTTCGTCTTGAATGGATCTGGTAGCACTCCTTCTGCAGTAAGCAGGTGGCCTACATAAGGGACTGAGGTTTGCCGGATGAGGCATTTTCGGAAGTTTAGTTGCAGGTTATAACTTGTAGCTTGTTGCATAACTCGCTTCAGTACACAGTCGTGGTGGGTGATGTCACGACCATCAACTAAAATGTCATCCATTACCGCTGTTGCCCATTCTATCCCTTCTAGCATCTGGTCCATGATTCGCTGGAATATCTCCGGCGAGCACCGCAATCCATAAGGGAGACGCAGCCAGCGGTATCTCCCTACAGGTGTATTGAACGTGGTCAAGAATGAAGAAGGCTCGTCAAGGCGAATTTGCATGAACCCACTGCGGGCGTCAAGTACAGAAAATACTTTGGCTCCAGGGATTTGAGCTAAAACTTCCTGAACAGTTCTCATTGGGTAGTGCTCACGTTTTGTGCACTTGTTTAAGTCTTTGGGGTCTATACAGATGCGGACTTTGCCGTTGCGAAGAGCTACTACCATGGAACTCACCCACTCAGTCGGTCGTTCTACCTTCGCGATGTGACCTTCGGTGACCATCTCTTGTAGCTTGTCAAATATTTGCTCTCTCAATGCTGCAGGCTGTCTGCGAGGAGCGTGAACTACTCCCTGTGACCCTTCTACAAGCTTGATCCGATAAGTTCCGGGAAGAGTTCCAGTTGTCTTGGCAACTTCTGGAAACTCAGAGATTACTGCTTCCTGAGACACATTGACTAGAGGCTGAACAAGAGACAACTTATCGAGCTTGACAATGAGGCCTAGGGCTTCCGAGGTAGCGCCTGACATTACATTCTCCTGATCGAGGTCAATGACCTCAAAACTGGCTCTAACGGTCTTGTTTTTGTGAGAGAGAGGGAGTGTCCCCGTACCGACAGGATGGATAGTATGGTTCGAGTATGTTTTAAGAACTTTATGCGACGATTGTAGATCACCTGCGAGGTGCTGGACTAACTGGTAGTCGTTGAGTGTTAGTGTGTTGCACCTTGCACCCGTGTCAATCCGGAACCGAGTCGGCTGACCCAGCAACGTGACGGTCTGTGCCCACTTGTCATGAGTAGCCGTATTGATGCTTGGTTGTAGAGCGGAGATCCTTAAAATTTCAGATTCCTTGACGAGTTCTTGAGGAAGATCTACATGATCTAGACTGGTCTCCTCATCAAGGGACTTTAGGTCGCGCAGTCTCTTCCGACACGCCGCAAACCAGTGACCAGGCTTCTTGCAGTAGGAGCAGCTAGAATTAATTGCTGGACACTTGGCTTGCCTGTGCACTGACTGGCCACATTTGCTGCAGGGACCGTCATTCCGAAACCGATTCTCAGCTTTGAACAGCTCGGTGGCTTGTGTATGCCTATCAGGCTTGCTCTTACAACAGTGAGTCTGGTGCTGAGTTCGTTCGTTTTCAGATCTGAGGGCTGAGATGAGAGCATCTTCATCTCGGACTATTCTCATATGTTTCTGTGAGAGCTCTAGCTGTTGGCCAATTTCTATAGCTTTAGCTAGTGAGAGCTCCTCACCCCTATCGAGTAATTTCTCTTGGACCCTCTTATCATGGCTGCCATCAATGATGCAATCGACGATTATGTCGTCTGGGTCTTGGTAATCGCAATCCATGAGAATTATCCTCAGATCTTTTATGAAATGATCAAAAGACTCACCACTCCGCTGGCGCCTTTGTTTCAGTCGGTGTCTGGCAACTCTTTTGTTCTTTCTGGGCTGCACATAGTTCTGGAATTTGTTCAGCACTTCCTGCGGGTCGTCTTTCTCTCCTTCCTCCCAAGATAGAGTTTGGTAGATTTGACGACCTTGTTCGCCGATCCACGTTCCGAGCCATCCTGCTTGACGAGGCTTCGTAATGTCTGCGAGCGGCCCTGACAAGACAAAACTGACGTGATTTCTGAACCGGCAAAACTCCTGGTAGAGATCCAGACTCTCCCAGTCGATCGAGGGATGATCAAAGTTCGGAGATGCCATATTTATGGAGACGAATGGCGGCTTATGGCGTGAATATCAACGAACTTCTGACACCATGTAACGAACTCAAGCAGACTCCATCGTGCCGGAAGCGGAAAGCGCGTTTATTGACGCGGTGATGATTCACTCGTGTCTGACGAATAAGCGCGTCCGATAAACCACAACAACAATGCAAATACAAGTCAGAATAATACGTTACAGAGAGGAAATCAGAGGGTAAGAAAGAACAAATATGATTTATTACTATACTACCAAAAGAGAAAACGAAGGAAGGGCATATACAAGAAGAAGAGCAAAAGGACACAGGGCAAGCTTACACAGTCTTAAATATCACGCCCAGGACAATACAGACAGACTTGCACGAAAGGGGAATAGCAGGAAGGAGGAGAAGGTCCAAGCAGATGGCAGGGGAGGAAGGTCCGGCTCCAGGTTCACGCTCCACTCTGGTCCACGTTTTGGTTCGGTCCACGCTTCAGTTCGCGGCGAAACCCGGCAGGCAGCGCGGTTGGTATTGTCGCGGTAGCGGACCGACTCTCTCACTCAACTTCGTGTCTGGTCTCGTTCTTGACCCAACTCTCAACTCTCTCAACTCGACTCTCTCACCGTCTCTCCCTCTCTCCTCCCGTCCTCTTGTCTCATCTCACGTTCACTTTGCCAACGTTGCTTTAGACTTTAATTGACTGAAAAAATAATCCGGACCAATTCCAGTTTTAATCGCTTTTCCCCGCCTTAGGAAGGTGTATATAGCAGCTCGAGTGGTCGTTTTACCTCTTGGCGTTTTTCTCTGGGCACTTTAAATGGTTCAAAAATAATATTAGAATAATTGGCAGGAATAAAAAGAATAGCGTCATCCGCCTTGACCGCTTCTTTTAATATATTTTAAATTATTTTGTGATTATAATAAATGCTAATTAATTATTTTAATTAATTAATTTAATTAATTGATTAATCTCACCTGACACGCTGTAAACAAACTTGCGCAAACACCTTATCAGACATGTGTCGTCACATTATCAATGAGCTTGCCAATCCATCCGTCTCTTCGTAACCGTTTCCATGGAGCCAAGTGCTAGTTTAAGTGCTTAAGCCACTTGGCGAGCGCTCTACAAGCTGCTTGGTAACGGAACACACCGACTGAGCTGTATACCTGGCTCGATCCCCGCTGTGCTCATGTAAATTTAACCATTGGCATTATTACCTCCACCTTGGATCACCATAGCCAACCCAGGTAGGGCTGTTTTCCTCACTGGTTTCCGTTAAAAACAAGGTGTTCATGTTCGGTGTTCTGCTGTTCTGCTGCAATCATAGGAATTCCCGTGAGTTGAAAGTGACAAAAATCATCACTTTTCACAAGTAAGGAAACGTTATTTGATATTAAATAAGATTTTTAAAATGTTTAACGATGTTATTATTGTTAATATTATTATTATTATTATTATTATTATTATTCTTTTATTATTGTTTGTTGTCGGCGGTGAAGTTTCAACTCTATAGTATTTGCCTGATCAGAGTCGCCGATTCGGTTTGTGTTTATGTTGTTATTGTTATGTCTGTGGAGTAGGCAGTGATATGTAGAGTCAGCTCGATTTGTATAAACTAGGGCATGCCCGTACTATATATATATCTAAAATTATATCCCCCCCCTCTATTTACATGAAATGGTTTGGTCCATTCGCAAAGCCAAAGCGAACGGCTTGCGAGTACGGTGACAATCCCCCCCCCCCCTCTATTTACATGAAATGGTTT
>NC_136263.1:7347600-7475100 GCF_964187855.1 Myxine glutinosa | reverse complement strand
CAAGGTTCAGTTCTTGGCCCCCTCCTCTTCATCCTTTACCTGTCCCCCCTCGGTCACTTAATCCACCGTCATGGTCTCCAATTCCACTGCTTCGCCGATGACATCCAGCTTTTCATCTCCACCAAGTACGTCTCCACTGACACCCACTCTATCCTGACAAACTGCATCTCTGAAATAAAATCCTGGCTTCAAATCAACTTCCTCAAACTTAACTGTGATAAATCTGAAATAATCATCATTGGCCCAAAAACGCTCACAAAATCCACCCATAACTTTGCCCTCAACATCGACGGTATCCCAGTATCCACCTCCCTCTCATCCGGAATCTTGGCGTCATCTTTGACCAAACCCTCTCCTTCGACAAATACACTAAACAGATCACAAAGACAGCCTTCTTTCACCTGAAAAACATCACCCGTCTCCGCTCATCCCTCTCCTCCACGGCTGCAGAAACCCTCATCCACGCCTTCATCACCTCCCGTCTGGACTACTGCAATAGCCTCCTCTATGGTTTACCTTCAACAATCACCAATAAACTCCAATACATTCAGAACTCTGCTGCCCGTCTATTCACCCATTCCCAGACCTGTGACCATATCACACCCGTCCTTTACAAGCTTCACTGGCTCCCCATCTCCCAGAGAATCCAGTACAAAATCCTCCTCTTGACCTACAAAGCCCTCCATAACCTGGCCCCATCCTACCTGGCTGACCTCCTCTCCAGACACACTCCCACCCGCAACCTCCGCTCTGCTGGTACCAACCTCCTGACCCCCCCCCCCATCCGGACCAAATTCAGATCCTGGGGGGACAGGGCCTTCTCCATCGCTGCTCCCACCCTCTGGAACTCACTACCTCACACCATCAGAGACTCCTCCTCACTCACCGCATTCAAAACATCACTCAAGACCCACCTGTTCAGCACTGTATTCAACATTCAACCCACAGCATTTAACCCCTGACTATCACTTCTCCTTCTCCCTCCTTTTGCTTTAAATATTTCCCTATTGATTCTTGTCTTTTTGCAATTGTTGTTTTCATGTTTTGTTATGCATTATGTTTTGCACTCTGTCAAAGTGCCTTTGGGCTTCATGAAAAGCGCTATACAAAATAAATGAATTATTATTATTATTATTATTATTATTATTATTTGAACTAAAAGAGCGACATATGAGGAAGTTATCAAGGAAAACTGTGGAGTGAATCGTGTGAGTTAGTGCTGTGATGGTCCGTGTGCATTAACATAATAAAGAAGGCCATGAGATTGTGAGTGAATGATGTAAGGAGGGCTGTGAGTTCCATGTGAGTGAATGGTGTAAGGAGGGCTGTTAGTTCCATGTGAGTGAATGGTCTAAGGAGGGCTGAGAGTTCCATGTGAGTGAACGGTGTAAGGAGGGTCGTGAGTTCTAATTGAGTGAACGGTGTAAGGAGGGCCGTGAGTTCCATGTGAGTGAACGGTGTAAGGAAGGCCGTGAGTTCCATGTGAGTGAATGGTGTAAGGAGGGCCGTGAGTACCTTTCCATGCCCACCTCTCCTACTCCACTGTCTCTATCCCCTTACTTCCCCCTTCTGCTCTCCTCACCTCTCCTCACCTCACCTTCCCCTTTCCTTCCCCCTTTCCTCCCTCTATCCCTTTCCCCTCTCCTTTATACCCCTCCTCAACCCTCCCTTCCCCCTCCCCTGCCTCCATTTCTCATTCCCTTCCCTCCCCTTCTCTCCCCCCCCCCATCCCGCCTTTCATAGTCTTGGCATAAAGCGAGTCTGTGTTGCCCAGCAATGCCAGGTACTTTTGCTCGTCGGGAATAAAGTAAAAATAGGGTAAAGAAGAATTATCTGTTCATCTTTGTTTTAGGGATTAAACCTTTATATTTAATTATGAGGTTAAGTTTAACACGAGAAACTCCAAGTCCCCCAAGCCTAAACGAATCTCTCTTAATATTCTCACAAAGCTCAACTATTCAGAGGCGATTGAGATGGTGGAGCGATTCTGGTTCCCCAGGAGAATGCAAGAACAAAGAGATGATCCAAGACGTGTACATTCCGAGGCTGAAGTCATTATCGGAGCGTGGAGTTTTGGACAATTTCTGAACTCTGCCTTGCGGAATCGATTTCCGGGAGCTCATGTGATGAGGCAATTCAATAGGATCTCTTTACGGAGAAAGAGTTCGATTGGAGAAAGACTTGCAAGATAAGGGTGGATTTAGAGGTGTCACATTTGGCCTGCGCTCTTTGTTAACATTATTAAGGCTCCTCATTTGATATGTGGTTTCACATTTGGAGCAACTGCCAGGAACTGCCTCTCAGACATGTGTGTAACAGTTCCGAAGGAGCCTGTAATGGCACCGATCATGGATGACCTATTTGGAGTGTGAGATTGGTAATTCCACCCAGTTACAGGAATCGTTTCGTGGTTGAGTTGCTGTGACATCACATCAGTGCATTTTCAATGGAGGTCTTAGCCTGGAGGTAAATATGGTGGCCGAGCAAGGACGCACAAATTAAACTCAAGTGGGCATCTGTTTTATCTGTTAAGTTTGCGATTTATGCATATTTTGCACAAACACGGGCAAACTTTCTTTGTTTTGATGAAAAAGTCATTAAGTCATTTTAAGTGGCCATAAGCTACTTCATTAGGTACAACTAAGATGGAAACACCCATTGAGGTGTTGCGAACCGTATTTTTTACTAGATATGGGCTTCTGGGAGTATTGCTCCATGATAATGGATCCCAGTTGGTTTGGAAGGAAATGGAGATTTCTCTCAAAGTCAATGGAGTGCTACAAAGAGAAGAATCCACCTTTATTATGCTGCTACCAATGGCTTTACCAAATGTAGTGCTCAACCTATCAAGGACAGACTATTCAAAGAAGAAGAAAAACCCAAACAATCTCTTACAACTAGAACGGCACTCGGTAGAGCACATGCCTCCGCGAGGCTGAATAGTTTATGATTTCTATCCCACTGATGGGCCGGATCTGGAGTCGGACCCGAACCAAAATTGAATCGATTAGTCCGCGTCACACACACAAACTCTCCACCAAGTTAGGTCCGAATCCGTCCATAACTTTTGAGATAACCTGCTATGTATCGTTTTTCGCCCCATCTCCCAATGGTGAAGAAGCACTTATAAATGATCCGGATCTTCACCACAATTTAATCATTTCGTCCTTGTCCCATACACTACCTGTGCCAAATTTCGTCAAAATCCATCCACAACTTTTGGAGATATCTTGTTCACAGACAGACAAACAGACAGGGGTGAAAACATAACCTCCATCCTTTTTTGGTGGCTGAGGTGAATATTGAGTAAATTCCTGTTTCCATATATCAGGACACATCCCATAGTACCGCGAGTAAGCTCCCTCACAGTGTATGGGTCATCAATATAGGGTACCGCTAGTAAGATCCCTCACAGTGTATGGGTCATCAAGATAGGGTACCGCTAGTAAGCTCCCTCACAGTGTATGGGTCATCAATATAGGGTACCGCTCGTAAGCTCCCTCACAGTGTATGGGTCATCAAGATAGGGTACCGCTAGTAAGCTCCCTCACAGTGTATGGGTCATCAAGATAGGGTACCGCTAGTAAGCTCCCTCACAGTGTATGGGTCATCAATATAGGGTACCGCTCGTAAGCTCCCTCACAGTGTATGGGTCATCAAGATAGGGTACCGCTAGTAAGCTCCCTCACAGTGTATGGGTCATCAATATAGGGTACCGCTAGTAAGCTCCCTCACAGTGTATGGGTCATCAATATAGGGTACCGCTCGTAAGCTCCCTCACAGTGTATGGGTCATCAAGATAGGGTACCGCTAGTAAGCTCCCTCACAGTGTACGGGTCATCAATATAGGGTACCGCTAGTAAGCTCCCTCACAGTGTATGGGTCATCAAGATAGGGTACCGCTAGTAAGCTCCCTCACAGTGTATGGGTCATCAATATAGGGTACCGCTAGTAAGCTCCCTCACAGTGTATGGGTCATCAATATAGGGTACCGCTCGTAAGCTCCCTCACAGTGTATGGGTCATCAAGATAGGGTACCGCTAGTAAGCTCCCTCACAGTGTATGGGTCATCAATATAGGGTACCGCTAGTAAGCTCCCTCACAGTGTATGGGTCATCAAGATAGGGTACCGCTAGTAAGCTCCCTCACAGTGTATGGGTCATCAATATAGGGTACCGCTAGTAAGCTCCCTCACAGTGTATGGGTCATCAAGATAGGACCAGAGTATCCGACTGAAGTCAAGTCTTGTTCAGCATGTTTAACGGAAGGGTCATCATAATCGAAGCCTGGTGTTGGTTTAAAGGTTAAAGTGGCTGACTTAAGATCCTAGGGTCGCTCCCCCAGAAAATGATGCAACCAAGCGGCCACAGACTGCATACGAATAAATAATCATGACCGAGCTGGAAACCAAATGAGAGAGGCTGATGTTGAAGCACCTTGAGAGAATGAGGAACCCTGACAAAGGTGGAGAATGGAAATTGATAAAAGGTCAAGTTGTAAAGGTCATGGGATCGCTGACGTAGCTCAAGACGGTGAGTGGTAACCTTTGCTACGTGCCGTCGTGCACACATGGGCTAACTGTAAGAATCATTATACGAGTCAACTGAAGCTGTTATTGATCACCTGTTAGCAATACAATTAAACTTACCTGGCCCGGAGCTGCATTCCAAAGTACCACAGATGGAAGAGGTCCTGGAGACAAATTTATTACAATTTTGATTGTGATGAGATCTTCTTTGTTCACTGTTTGACCAGTGTTGAGTTAGACAACAAATTAATTTAAAAACTGTCGATAAAGTAGTATTGCTAATTCGGAGCCGATGTCAAATATTTATATTGACTTTCGGAATAGACGAGGTGAGATTTTTTATAATTTATCATTGAATTAGGCAGCACCTTCACTCCTTCATTCCTCTTTTCTCCCGCCTCTGGAACAAACTCCCTCACTCTCCTCAATCCCACTCCTCCCTCCAGGTCTTTAAAACAGCTGTTCACCACCATCTCTTGTCTTCCCCCATCCAAAACCTTGATTTTTTCTACCCCCGTCAATTCACCCCAGATCCACTTTTTTTGAAATCCCGACTTCTTTCTTTCCTGGAAGTTCTAGCAGTGTCCATGTGTTTTATACTTTCCCACCTCCACCGCCCCCCGCCTTCCCATGCATCCTCCCCCCATGCCCTATCCCTCCCACAGATCTCCCGATGTCCCTGTTTTGTGCTGTTGTACTTGTGTGCTTCCCTCTCTCTCCCAATCTTGTCTCCCGCTCCCTTTATTGTATGTTTTTTGTGTCTGTTATTTTTGATTGATGCGACGAGCCTTACACGAGCCTCGATATTGTATTTTAAAAAACAATAAAAAAAAATCTGACTTCTTATTGGCACTTATATTGACAACATACAGTCACGTGAAAAAGTAAGTACACGCCATGTAAAGTTTTGACTTTTTCAACATATTTCAACATACAGCTATTTGATCTTCATTTCAACAATATTAATAGATAAAGGTGATATAATATAACAAATATCATGAAACATTTACATTTTGTAGTCCATTGTATAATTTAAATAAACATAAATGCAAATTTCGCATGTGGAAAAAGGAAGTACACCCTTGGCTCTAATCTATATAATAATAGCGTAAGGACTCGACTTTGTTATCCCTTTTACGCCGCACCCAGTGACCCGATGCCCACGACACTAATGGATTTACGATCTACGAACCGCGCTCTTTGTTTATCACATACAGCCATACTCGAAAAATCTGAATTAGCCGACGTTGGGGCCCAAAAGCATCCGATTAACTGCCGATACGACGCCATCTTATTGGCATCTGTTGGGTGAAGGCGAAGCAAGCCGTCCGCTGATTGGACAGTCGAAGGCGACAGCAGGCCATCCACTGAGTGGACAATCCTGAGCATGCATTTGTGCCGGTGTCGTCGATCGCGGTGTATGCTAACCTCATCAGGTGGGTTTACCATAATTTCTTCCAACCGCGCTCTTTGTTTATCACGTACAGCCATACTCGAAAAATCGGAATTAGTCGACTTTGGGGCCCAAAAGCATCCGATTAACTGCCGATACGACGCCATCGTATTGGCGTCTGCTGGGTGAAGGCGAAGCAAGCCGTCCGCTGATTGGACAGTCGAAGGCGACAGATTACCCCAAACATTGTTTATCCAGACGTTTTAAAATAATTTCAACCTCTGATACTGCGTTCATTGTATTATATTCCTCCTGCTCTGCCTTGACATTGACGCTTACCAATGCGCCAGTATGGGGCTAATTCCAGTCGATTTACTAAATCGTTCATTTTTTAAAAGTCTATGGTTCTACTTCTGTTCCTTTCCATTGACACATACCACTGCACCAGTGTGGCCAGAGTGGTGCTATGCCGATTCCTATTACGAATCCATTCATTTTTCAAAAGTATATCATAGCGTTGTCATTTACGTAGATTGCAATAAATACGGTGTTCATATACGCACTCTTCATTCTATTCTTTCTTCCTAACTCTTACTCGGACAAGCAAATCCCCTATGCCATCCATAATGGTTCACTCTATCCATACACCACATCCTCCCTTCCGTGGATGTTCCACGGGTTTCGGCTAGTAGGTAGTATTTCCCCCTTTGGCAGAAACAACCTGAAGTAGGCGTTTCTTATAACTGTCCACCAGTCTCTGACATCGACTGGGAGAAATTTTTCCCCACTCCTCCATTCAGAATTCTTTCAGCTGTGCGATGTTTGAGGGGTTTCTTGCATGCAAAGCTCGTTTCAAATCCCCCCACAGCATCTCGATGGGATGTAGATACTGGATTTGACTTGGCCATTCCAGAACCCTCCATTTCTTTCTTTTCAGCGATTCCTTGGTGGATTTACTGGTATGTTTAGGGTCATTGTCATGTTGCAAGGTCCACATTCGGTTGAGCTTCAACTTTCCGACAGATGGCCTCACATTATCCTCAAGCACCCTCTGGCACAATGAAGAATTCATAGTGGATTCTATGATGGTGAGCTGCCCAGGCCCTGATGCAGCAAAGCTGCTCCAAACCATAATATTTCCACCAACATGCTTTACAGTGGGTATCAGCTTCTTGTGGTCAAATGCTGTTGTTGGTTTTTGCGAAACATGTCTTCTGGCACTGTGGCCAAATAGCTCCACCTTTGACTCATCTGTCCAGAGCACATTGTTCCAGAAGTGCTGGTCTTTGCCGAGGTGTTCATTGGCAAACTGTAGTCTTGTGCTGATGTTCTTTCTGGACAGCAAAGGTTTCCTCCTGGCACACCTCCCATGTAGATCAACTTTGTGCAGCCTCTTTCGACTGGTAGACTCGTGCACTTTGACATCAACAGTGGCAAGAGCTACCTGTCCGTCTCGTGATGACATTCTGGGGTTCTTAGAGACTTCTTTCAGCATCTTGCAGTCTGCTCTCGTGCTGAACTTGCTGGGGTGGCCTGGCCTCAAACAAGTTGGCAGTTGTTTGGAATCTTCTCCACTTGTAGATGATCTTCCGGACAGTCGAATGATTGATTTGAAATTGTTTGGAGATCTTTTTAAATCCCTTCCCAGACTCGTAGGCATCTATAACCTTCTTTCTGAAGGCCTCAGAGACCTCTTTTGATCTCGGCATGGTGACGCCGCACACTTCAACAACAAAGAGCAAACCAAACTAAATGTCTGAGGTTTAAATAAGACAGGTTCCTCCAAGATCCTCTCTAACGATGTTCTAATCATTTGTACCTGAGCTGGTGCACCTGATTCTAATTTTAGGTATTTGAAGTAGTGATAAATGTTGGGGTGTACTTACTTTTTCCAAATGCGAAATTTGCATTTATGTTTATTTAAATTATACAATGGACTACAAAATGTAAATGTTTCATGATATTTGTTATATTATATCACCTTTATCTATCAATATTGTTGAAATGAAGATCAAATAGCTGTATGTTGAAATATGTTGAAAAAGTCAAAACTTTACATGGGGTGTACTTACTTTTTCACGTGACTGTATGTGGCTTTTGGCAACCACCAATTGGAGTCGTATTGCTGCTTCTTGATGTCAAATTGAAAATTAAGAGAAAATATTTCTGCACAAGAGCACAACTCTGCTCTTGCTTGAATGTTCTATGAGAACTCGAAACCTGGCTTAGCAAATCTACTTATCACGAATGCTGTGGTACCACTCCATCACTGAATATTAAAAACATAGCCAAAGGCCACATTGAGTCCATGCGTTCGGATAATGTAGAGGTAGTTGGATAATGTATAGGTAGTGCACAGGTCTTTAAGCTGGATGATCTGGGTTTGATTCTGGACCTGACTATCGACTTTCGTTCTGCTGTTTCACAGGTAGCGCATTGCATCAACAAGTGCGGCGCCATCTGTCGGATGGGCTAAGCTGAAGACCCATCTGCTCATACTGATTGATGCTGCAGGATAAAGATCCCATGGTGTCTCTCAACGAGAGAATATACGCGAGTTAACCACAGATAATCCTTCACATGCACCAAATTGCAGTCATAACCCCTTGTAGGACCCACGCCAGTCGCCATCTTGTTCTGGCCCATCAAGTCACTGTCAGTGTGCCAAATGATCGGTATCCAACCGGCAAATATTTCAAGGATGCAGTGTCACGCCATATATGACAGATTCACCATCATCCTTCACTGAACTTCACAATCAGGTTGGCATAGAAATGGAACCTGTAGTCCTCGAGTAATTATACAAGAGAAGTTGTTAACATTGCATGCATTACATTCTTTACTGGCCGTCTAATTCATATATCTGAAGGGGATATGGGTAGAGTGGGGGTGAGTTTGGACTGGTGGTCTCGGATGGATCGGGAGGTCAAACTTCTTCCATCATGTTTGTGATGTAATCTATATTATAATAGCCGTAGGTGATTCTGTCTGTCTGTCTGTCTGTCTGTCTGTCTGGGGTGTGGCTTACTCCGTTTACAGAGTAGCTCCATCCATTCTTGGAGAGGCTTCATGTAAACAAATTTCCACCATTTTATTAACTCGAATAGCTTTGAGGCCAGTTTAGTTAGGCCCGTGCTGTCTTTCTCTCTCACACAGGTTTATTTCAACTCTAATTCGATATATCATTTCATTTTTAACAGTCGCTAACATAGTTTTAGACTCGGTTGAAAAAAAACGGGAAGAAAATCCCATGAAAGTTTCCGTTTATAGAACGAAATGAATTCTCAAAGGCCTGTAAAATAAAGCCCATTCATTGAGTCACCCTCACGATTTTATCTCGAATTCACCATCTGATTTAATTTTTATCGATGGTTTTAGACTCGGTGTCAGAAATAATTGAGAACATTCACGCACACACGGGAAAATGCAGAGATATATTTTTTTAAATCGCGCCATGATGATACACGAAAATACACCGCATAAAATAACAGGTTTCCTGTTAATAACAGGAGGTAACTCCTGTTACAGGTAACAGGTTTTGGTTTCCGGTCTTGCTGGCGAGGGTTCGTTTATTCTCAGCTCTCCACGCTCTCCATCGAAATCGAAGTTAAGTAATTGTTCCCATTTGTATTTTCGTTATAACTGTATTTATTTTATGGTGTATATAATGTCTCCCGACAAAGATTTTCGGTGCAAATCTTTCATACCTGTATTGAAAATCGTGTTAATTCGTGTCGTGTCTTGAGGCCTTGTACAGTGTACACTGTACAACCTTGAGGCTTTGTTTTTCTCTCAGCGGTCCGTCGTTTGTGATCCAATAACTTTCGTTCTCTGTTTTCCCAGTCTTTTCACCCCATAGCCTACTTCCTTATGTAAATCTCAACTAAAAAAAAACAATAAAAAAACATTTCCTTCTCTGTTCTCATTCGTTTATTCATTCTTATTCGTTCGTTCGTTCTTCGACCACGTGTTTCTCCCCCATTTCCCCAGATAGATTGTCAAATTTCAACTCGTTATTTTATCGTCCATGCGTTATTGTTTGATTATAGTTCGTTTTGGTTTGAATTTCCTGTAACTCGTAATTAATTAATCGTGTTCTGCTCCTCGTGTGCGGCCTTGTAGTTGTACCCCCGTCGGTGTTTGTTAATTTAAGCGTGTTTTGCTTGGCTCTTAGTTTTTTCCCTTCTACCCCGAACATAATACTCTGTCTAACGTTCTAAATCCCCACCCCCCCACCCCCCCCCAAAAAAACAAAAAAAACCATAAACATTTATTTTCCTTTCTCCACATGTACTGTTGTCTCATCCTGTATTTTCTGTCCAGGTGTGCTGTTCGCCCCGCCCCCATTATCTCCTTGCCATCCACCGTTTGCCCTGTTCACGTGACTCGTGGTGGTCCCTCTCGGCTCTCCCCCCATTGGTATTTTGTGCATATAAAATTGTTCATGGTTCTGTTTAAATATTATTTAAATATGTTTAACCTTTCCCCTTCAGTGTTTTACTCAGTGGTATTTTACAACACGCTGTTTTTCTTCCTATTTAAAAGGCTTTTCTCAATTTCCTCTCCAACTCATTCCACTTCAAAAAAAAGAAATTCAATATCTTATACGTCTCCCTCACTACATGGTCTAAATTCACATTCATTCCATCCCTCCTCCATCGTTCTGAATCGGATTGCTAACTTGAAAATCACAACAAACCCAATTTGTTTTCAATGTTCGTCTTTCATTAATCATCCACTTTCTAAACTCCCCTCTTGCCCCTCCCATCCAAATCCCCCCCCTTGCACTTACACTCCTAAACTCCCCCCTTGCCCCTCCACTCTTAAACTCCCCCCTTGCCCCTCCACTCCTGAACTCCCCCCTTGCCCTTCCCCTCCTAAACTCCCCCCTTGCCCCTCCCCTCCAAATCCCCCCCTTGCCCCTCCACTCCTGAACTCCCCCCTTGCCCTTCCCCTCCTAAACTCCCCCCTTGCCCCTCCCATCCAAATCCCCCCCCTCGCCCCTACACTCCTAAACTCCCCCCTTGCCCCTCCACTTCTAAACCTCCCCCTTGCCCCTTCCCTCCTAAACTTCCCCCTTGCCCCTCCCCTCCTAAACTCCCCCCTCACTCCTCCCCTTCAAAACTCCCCCCCAACCCCTCCCATTCAAATCTCCCCCCATACCATTCCTCTCCAATTCTCCCTCCTCCCCCCTCCTCCTCAAAGCTGCCTCCTCCCCACTTCGTCTCCCTTCTATCTCATACCTCCACCCCCCCAACCTTCTACTTTCCTCTGCCCCCCCCCTCATACAACCCCTCACTCTGCCTCATCCCTTCACCATCAAACCTTTCATCTTCCTCATCCTTCCCTTTCTTGGAACTCTTCTGCAATCTCTGACACACTATCAACTGCTCTGACTACCTCCCCCTCTCATCCTTCATCTTACCTTACTCCTCCCCTCCCCTGTCCTGTACCCGATGCTCCCCCTCTCTCTTCATTAACGGTATGGACCTCAAACATCCGGGGCCTTCGCTCAAACCTGACTGATCTCTCCATACAGGTTGCTTCTGACAATCCAGACTTGATCTGCTTAACAGAGACTTTCCTCCTTCAAGATGTCTCTGATTCCTTAATATCTCTTCCTGGTTACTCCCTCCTCCGGTATGATAGACCTGAGCCTCAGCCTGGTGGTGGGGTGGCTATCTTTATCAAAAACTCTCTTCCTCACTCTCCTTGCACTGCCCTCTCTCCTCCTCACCCACAGGAGTACCTCTGGCTACGGCTTCATCTACGCTCCCACCTTTTGTTCATATGTGTTCTGTACCGTCCCCCAAACAGTGATGACTCCATCTACATTTCACTGTCTGACAACATGGACCAATCCACTCATCCCAACTCTCTCTTCCTCATATGTGGTGACTTCAACTGTCATCATGCCACCTGGTTGGGTGTGGGTTCCTCTCTCACCAGTCATGGCACCTCAGCAAAGGACTTCTGTGACTCACTGGGCTTGACACAATCTGTCAATTTCCCGACCTGGATCTCAGCCAATGGAGTATCTTCTCTTCTAGACTTGGTTATGACAAACTTCCCTGCTAATATCTGCTGCTCTTCTTCTGCTCCAATCGGTTCTTCTGATCATGTGCTTGTCAAAGTGGACATCTCTCTGGCCATTCTCAGAGAGCCTCCTCAGCGTCGACGAGTCTGGCATTTCACTCAGGCCGACTGGGACGGTCTTCAAGCAGCCATCAATCGTCTAGATTGGTCTCCCATCTCCACTGCCTCTGACATCAATTCTTCCTGGGAATTCTTCCAAAGCAAACTGATCTCTCTCATGCACAGATTTATCCCATCTCGCCTTCAGTTGTCTTACCCTTCCTCCCGTCCATGGTACACTGAATCTTGTGGTGAGGCAGTTGCCCTGAAACAACTTGCCTTTGCCTCTTGGACGGCTAATCCAACTGAAGGCAATCTCAGTTCCTTCCACCAAGCTCGGAACAAGTGTGTGTCTACCCTCAGGAGTGCCAGGAAGCACTATCTCTCCTCACTCAAGAATGAACTCTCAAACCTGTCTCCTTCCTCCAAATCCTGGTGGCGTCTGGTCAAATCCGTTTCTGGTATTTGTTCCCCCTCCATCCCCACCCTTACCTCAAATGGCCACACAGTTGACATCGCACGTGACAAAGCCGAATGCCTCAACTATGTGTTTGCCTCAAAATCCTTAGTCCCAAACCCATCTCTCTCTGTTCCCACCTTTCCCAGTCGAACCCAACTGCTCCTGGACTCGGCGTCCTTCTCTCCTGACAAGGTGGAGGAGTTTTTGTCAAACCTCGACTCTGATTCTGCAACTGGACCAGACGGCATCAGCCCACGGGTCTTAAAATCCTGCTCTGCCACTCTATCTCACCCCCTCTCTGTGCTTTTCACCCTATCTTTTGCTCAAGGTCATCTGCCAGCATCCTGGAAAGCAGCAAACATTACCGCTTTACACAAAAAGGTGCAAAAACAGATCCTTGCAACTACAGACCAATCAGCCTGTTCCCAATTATTAGCAAAGTCATGGAATCCATCATTGCTTCGGATATGAAATCTTTCCTCTTCTCCAATGGCTTGATCTCTGATCATCAATTTGGTTTCAGACCAGGTCACTCTACTCTGGACATGCTGCTTCTGCTGTCTCAACAATGGATGGAGGTCCTCAATGCCAAACAGGAAATCAGAGCTGTCTCCCTTGACATATCACGTGCCTTCGATACGGTCTGGCACCCAGCTCTGCTCACCAAACTCTCCTCCTATGGTATCCATGGAAATCTCCATGCATGGCTTGCGGACTTCCTCTCTGGTCGTAGTCAACGTGTGGCCCTGAATGGATTTCTCTCATCTCCCCTTCCTGTTCAGGCTGGAGTTCCCCAAGGCAGTGTGCTGGGCCCTGTGCTTTTTCTGGTCTTTATCAATGATCTCTCCGACTCTCTGGAAAATCCTCTCTATCTCTTTGCTGATGACTCCACTCTCTGCCGCTCCAATCCTCTTCCCTCAGATCGGCAGTCTGCAGCCTCCTCACTCTCTGAAGACCTGGACAAAATCACAGACTGGTCAAACAAGTGGAACATGTCTTTCAATCCTGACAAATCTCACACTCTTACTATGTCTCTCCGAAAAGATCGACTGGACAACCCTCCCATCTACTTTCTCAACAATCCTCTCCAAGAAGTTCTGTCGCTCAAGCTTTTGGGTCTCACTATCTGCCATGATCTTTCTTGGGAAAACCACATTTCCAAGCTGGCCTCCAAAGCCAGTCGCCGACTGGGCATCTTCCGTTGTGCGAAGTCCTTCCTAGGCACACCTGAGCTCCTCACCTCATACAAGGCTTTCATCCGCAGCTCAATGGAATACTGTTCTCCCCTATGGACTGGTGCTCCTGCCTCACACCTGGCTCGGCTTCACGCTGTTGAATCCAAAGCTTTCAGAATCATTGGAATCTCCCGCGATGAAGCTATCTCTGAGGGCCTTTCACTCACTCACCGCAGGCAGGTAGGTGGTCTTTCTGTCTTCTACCGAATCCTCTCCGGCCTTGCCCCCCCAGCTCTCTCTGTGCTTTGTCCCCCAAATATTCCTACAGGTCGCACAAGATCTGCCAGCCACCCTCTGATGGTTAAACTGCCGAAATCTCGGCTCTCTGCTCACCTTCACTCTTTCATTCCTCTTTTCTCCCGCCTCTGGAACAAACTCCCACACTCACTTCAATCACACTCCTCCCTCCAGGTCTTTAATACAGCTGTTCACCACCATCTCTTATCTTCCCCCATCCAAAACCTTGATCTTTTCTACCCCCACTAATTCACCCCAGATCCACCTTGTTTGAAATTCCAACTTCTTTCCTGGAAGTCCTGGCAGTGTCCATATGTTTTATACCTCTCCCACTCCCCCCCCCCCCCCCCTTCCCATGCCTCCCTCCCAAAGCCCTCTCCCTCTCACAGATCTCTCCATGTCTCCATGTCTCTCGGTCCCTGCTCTCAAATGTTGTGTTTGTGTCCTTCCCCCTCTCTCCCCATCTTGTCCCCCGCTCCCGATGTTATTTGTTTTATGTGTCGGTTTGTCTTTCTGTGTGATTAATGTTCGCTCTTTCACGAGCCTCGATGTTGTATACAACAACAACAACAAAAAAAAAAAAAAAAAAAAAAAATAAACAGTTCGGTAAAATGTTGACATGTATTAAAAATTAGATTTTTCTTTTCCGTTAAGATATATTACTTTTACGTTTGATGACAGTCGTCACAAAAACGTCATATATTTCTTCGTTTTATTTCATTCAACATTATTATCCGGAAGTAAAATGTTTCAGGAAATTACCGAGAGATATTTCTTCGTTTTTTTTTAGTGGTTATGTGCGCATACACTTTAAATGGGGTTATTTGAAATGTTTAATTTTCACAATGTAATTTACTTGCCATTTGTCATTTGATGATTACGAGACACTTCTTCTTGAGGATCGTGACAATTCATGCGTTGCGTGGAAACTTCCATTTCCAAAATGAATGAGACGATCGATGAAGAACGCAGACTTGAACAGGATGCAGGAAGAAAAATAACTAGACGGGAGAAAACGAGAGAAACGACTCGCGAGACGGGAAAAAGCCGATTGGAGAGGGGAGTGAGGAGCGATTGGAGAGGGGAGTGAGGGGCGATTGGAGAGGGGAGTGAGGGGCGATTGGAGAGGGGAGTGAGGGGCGATTGGAGAGGGGAGTGAGGGGCGATTGGAGAGGCGAGTGAGGTGCGATTGGAGAGGAGTGTGAGGAGGTATTGGAGAGGAGTGTGAGGAGGTATTGGAGAGGAGTGTGAGGGGGTATTTGAGAGGAGTGTGAGGAGGTATTGGAGAGGAGTGTGAGGAGGTATTGGAGAGGAGTGTGAGGAGGTATTGGAGAGGAGTGTGAGGAGGTATTGGAGAGGAGTGTGAGGAGGTATTGGAGAGGAGTGTGAGGAGGTATTGGAGAGGAGTGTGAGGAGGTATTGGAGAGGAGTGTGAGGAGGCATTGGAGAGGAGTGTGAGGAGGCATTGGAGAGGAGTGTGAGGAGGTATTGGAGAGGAGTGTGAGGAGGTATTGGAGAGGAGTGTGAGGAGGTATTGGAGAGGAGTGTGAGGAGGTATTGGAGAGGAGTGTGAGGAGGTATTGGAGAGGAGTGTGAGGAGGTATTGGAGAGGAATGTGAGGAGGTATTGGAGAGGAATGTGAGGAGGTATTGGAGAGGAGTGTGAGGAGGTATTGGAGAGGAGTGTGAGGAGGTATTGGAGAGGAGTGTGAGGAGGTATTGGAGAGGAGTGTGAGGAGGTATTGGAGAGGAGTGTGAGGAGGTGTTGGAGAGGAGTGTGAGGAGGGGTTGGAGAGGAGGTGTTGGAGAGGAGTGTGAGGAGGTGTTGGAGAGGAGCGAGGGGTTGGAGAGTGAGGAGCGATTGTAGAGGAGAGTCAGAAGCGATTGGAGAGGCGAGTGAGGAGCGATTGGAGAGGCGAGTGAGGAGCGTTTGGAGAGGCGAGTGAGGAGCGATTGGAGAGGCGAGAGAGGTTAGATTGGAGAGGCGAGTGAGGCGCGATTGGAGAGGAGTGTGAGGAGGTATTGGAGAGGAGTGCGAGGAGGTATTGGAGAGGAGTGTGAGGTGTTGGAGAGGGGCGAGGTGTTGGAGAGGAGTGAGGTGTTGGAGAGGAGCGAGGTGTTGTGGAGGAGCGAGGGGTTGGAGAGTGAGGAGCGATTGGAGAGGTGAGTGAGGAGCGATTGGAGAGGTGAGTGAGGAGCGATTGGAGAGGAGAGTGAGGAGCGATTGGAGAGGAGAGTGATGTGTGATTGGAGAGGGGAGTGAGGCGCGATTGGAGGGGAGTATGAGGTATTGGAGAGGAGTGTGAGGTATTTGAGAGGAATGTGAGGTATTTGAGAGGAGTGTGAGGTATTTGAGAGGAGTGTGAGGTATTTGAGAGGAGTGTGAGGTATTTGAGAGGAGTGTGAGGGATTTGAGAGGAGTGTGAGGGATTGGAGAGGAGCTTGAGGGATTGTAGAGGCGTGTGAGGGATTGGAGAGGAGTGTGAGGGATTTGAGAGGAGTGTGAGGGATTTGAGAGGAGTGTGAGGGATTTGAGAGGAGTGTGAGGGATTTGAGAGGAGTGTGAGGGATTTGAGAGGAGTGTGAGGGATTTGAGAGGAGTGTGAGGGATTTGAGAGGAGTGTGAGGGATTTGAGAGGAGTGTGAGGGATTTGAGAGGAGCGTGAGGGACTTGAGAGGAGTGTGAGGGACTTGAGAGGAGTGTGAGGGATTTGAGAGGAGTGTGGTGGATTTGAGAGGAGTGTGAGGGATTTGAGAGGAGTGTGAGGGATTTCAGAGGAGTGTGAGGGATTTGAGAGGAGTGTGAGGGATTTGAGAGGAGTGTGAGGGATTTGAGAGGAGTGTGAGGGATTTGAGAGGAGTGTGAGGGATTTGAGAGGAGTGTGAGGGATTTGAGAGGAGTGTGAGGGATTGGAGAGGAGTGTGAGGGATTGGAGAGGAGTGTGAGGGATTGGAGAGGAGTGTGAGGGAATGGAGAGGAGTGTGAGGGATTGGAGAGGAGTGTGAGGGATTGGAGAGGAGTGTGAGGGATTGGAGAAGAGTGTGAGGGATTGGAGAGGAGTGTGAGGGATTGGAGAGGAGTGTGAATGGTTGGAGAGGAGTGTGAGGGGTTGGAGAGGAGTGTGAGGGGTTGGAGATGAGTGTGAGGGGTTTGAGAGGAGCGTGATGGGTTGTAGAGGAGCGTGACGGGTTGTAGAGGAGCGTGAGGGGTTGGAGAGGAGCGTGACGGGTTGGAGAGGAGCGTGACGGGTTGGAGAGGAGCGTGAGGGATTTGAGAGGAGCGTGAGGGATTGGAGAGGAGCGTGAGGGATTGGAGAGGAGCGTGAGGGATTGGAGAGGAGCGTGAGGGATTGGAGAGGAGCGTGAGGGATTGGAGAGGAGCGTGAGGGATTGGAGAGGAGCGTGAGGGATTGGAGAGGAGCGTGAGGGATTGGAGAGGAGCGTGAATGATTGGAGAGGAGCGTGAGGGGTTGGAGAGGAGCGTGAGGGGTTGGAGAGGAGCGTGAGGGGTTGGAGAGGAGCGTGAGGGGTTGGAGATGAGCGTGAGGGGTTTGAGAGGAGCGTGACGGGTTGTAGAGGAGCGTGACGGGTTGTAGAGGAGCGTGAGGGGTTGGAGAGGAGCGTGACGGGTTGGAGAGGAGCGTGAGGGGTTGGAGAGGAGCGTGAGGGGTTGGAGAGGAGCGTGAGGGGTTGGAGAGGAGCGTGAGGGGTTGGAGAGGAGCGTGAGGAGTTGGAGAGGTGCGTGAGGGGTTGCAGAGGAGTGTGATGGGCTGGAGAGGAGTGTGAGGGGTTGGAGAGGAGTGTGAGGGGTTGGAGAGGAGTGTGAGGAGTTGGAGAGGAGTGTGAGGAGTTGGAGAGGAGTGTGAGGGGTTGGAGAGGAGTGTGAGGGGTTGGAGAGGAGTGTGAGGGGTTGGCGAGGAGTTTGAGGGGATTGGCGAGGAGTTTGAGGGGATTGGCGAGGAGTGTGAGGGGATTGGAGAGGAGTGTGAGGAGGTATTGGAGAGGAGTGTGAGGAGATATTGGAGAGGAGTGTGAGGAGGTATTGGAGAGGAGTGTGAGGAGGTATTGGAGAGGAGTGTGAGGAGGTATTGGAGAGGAGTGTGAGGAGGGAATTGGAGAGGAGTGTGAGGAGGGAATTGGAGAGGAGTGTGAGGAGGTATTGGAGAGGAATGTGAGGAGGAGTGCCATTGGAGAGGCATGAGGGTGGAGAGGAGTGAGGGGTCACATATTATGTGAAATAAATAAATTGTGTTCATTACACTATTTCTGGATCTGATGAATTGCCAGTAACCATTTTGAAAAATTTAATGTGCAGCATCTAAATCAAGATGTCCAAATGTCACACACATCCATGCCCGTGGGATTCCCACGGGTGACCCCACTAGTACTCAATATTCCCTCAAAACTGAGTCCACCATGTTTGTCATGTAATACTTAAGATGCCCTCTTAGACTGAGTCCATCATGTTTGTGATGTAATACTCAAGGTGCCCTCTTAGTCTGACTCCACCATGTTTGTGATGTAATACTCAAGGTGCCGTCTTAGTCTGACTCCATCATATTTGTGATGTAACACTCAACATGCCCTCTTAGTCTGAGTCCACCATGCTTGTGATGTAATACTCAAGGTGCCGTCTTAGTCTGACTCCATCATATTTGTGATGTAACACTCAACATGCCCTCTTAGTCTGAGTCCACCATGTTTTTGATGTAATACTCAACATGCCCTCTTATGTTACGGATTCGTCACTTCCGTTGTTGTGGTTTTCATCCACTGTAAACATTTTTGATTCCATGCACTATTATTGTTGTCGTTTAAGGGAAATAGAGATTACTATTTTCAAAAGGTAAAAAAGTTAATGTTTTAAATGAAACCGGACGACGATGATGAAGAGGAAGAGGAGGAAGAGTAAGAGGAGGAAGGGAAGGCGGAGCGAGTGAGTCGGACAAGAAGCCGAGCTGCTTCGAGGTCTGGAGCGAACGATTGGCGAACGAGGGTCACGAGTGAACTTTGGGTTTCCCGGGAAAGGGATGCCTGCGACAGAGTTGTCATCGCTGTGACAGATAAACCTGCGTGACAGGTTTTGCGGTTGATGCCAGAGAGAATCATCAGAGTGCCGTTACGCCACGAGAATGGGCTGTCGGCCATCATTTTTACCTCACACAGGATTTGCGCATCGCTCAAGGTTTTTCGCCTCGCTTTAACCATTGTCACCGCCTTCAGACGTTAATCTGGTGTGCATGTGTAACATGGCTTTTGAGTGGGAAATCTGTGGTTCGCCGATCGGGAGCCGTGGAACGTCCATACCCGAGGGTGTGATTTCCCAGTCGCCTTGAGGGCACCTTTGCGCAGCTTTGGCAGCGTGACTGTGACTGTCATCCGAACGGGATTCTGGTCTCGATTAGACATCGTTCTGACGATTACTGGAGCGGATCGACTTTGGCTTGATGCCGGAATATAGCAATGGGGAATGTTCCTCTTTTCGCTCACTTGGAGCACAGTGAGTTATATTGTACGAACCTGATGGAACCATCATAGGAAATATATATTGGTTGTACAATTGATTACTATTGTTGTTGTACTGTTATTCTTGTGTGATCTTAATACAATACTTGTTTGTTGGTAACAATTGGTGTGGTTTCACCATTGATCTTTGACATACAGAATAACACATCTTTCTGCCGTGAATCCTCTCGGGGCTCGGAGGTACACCATGACCGGGGTTTGGGGAGGAGCACGTAAAATCCACCATGTTTGTCATGTAATACTTAAGATGCCCTCTTAGACTGAGTCCATCATGTTTGTGATGTATCACTCAAGATGCCCTCATATTCTGACTCCACCATGTTTGTGATGTATCACTCAAGGTGCCCTCTTAGTCTGACTCCACCATGTTTGTCATGTAATACTCAAGATTCCCTCATAGACTGAGTCCATCATGTTTGTGAAGTAATACTCAAGATGCCCTGATATTCTGAGTCCACCTTGTTTGTGATGTAACACTCAAGATTCCCTCTTAGTCTGAGTCCATCATGTTTGTGAAGTAATACTCAAGATGCCCTCATATTCTGAGTCCATCATGTTTGTGATGTAACACTGAAGATTCCCTCATAGACTGAGTCCATCATGTTTGTCATGTATCACTCAAGATGCCCTCATATTCTGACTCCACCATGTTTGTGATGTAATACTCAAGGTGCCCTCTTAGTCTGACTCCACCTTGTTTGTCATGTAATACGAAAGATTCCCTCTTAGTATGAGTCCACCTTGTTTGTGATGTAATACTCAAGGTTCCCTCTTAGTCTGAGTCCACCTTGTTTGTGATGTAATACTCAAGGTTCCCTCTTAGTCTGAGTCCACCTTGTTTGTGATGTAATACTCAAGATGCCCTCATATTCTGAGTCCACCTTGTTTGTGATGTAATACTCAAGGTGCCCTCATATTCTGAGTCCACCTTGTTTGTGATGTAATACTCAAGATTCCGTCATATTCTGAGTCCACCTTGTTTGTGATTTAATTCTCAAGGTTCCCTCTTAGTCTGAGTCCACCTTGTTTGTGATGTAATACTCAAGGTTCCCTCTTAGTCTGAGTCCACCTTGTTTGTGATGTAATACTCATGGTTCCCCCTTCGTCTGAGTCCACCTTGTTTGTGATGTAATACTCAAGGTTCCCTCTTCGTCTGAGTCCACCATGTTTGTGATGTAATACTCAAGGTTCCCTCTTAGTCTGAGTCCACCTTGTTTGTGATGTAATACTCAAGATGCCCTCATATTCTGAGTCCACCTTGTTTGTGATGTAATACTCAAGATTCCGTCATATTCTGAGTCCACCTTGTTTGTGATTTAATTCTCAAGGTTCCCTCTTAGTCTGAGTCCACCTTGTTTGTGATGTAATACTCAAGGTTCCCTCTTAGTCTGACTCCACCTTGTTTGTGATGTAATACTCATGGTTCCCCCTTCGTCTCAGTCCACCTTGTTTGTCATGTAATACACAAGGTTCCCTCTTAGTCTGAGTCCACCTTGTTTGTGATGTAATACTCAAGATTCCCTCGTAGTCTGAGTCCACCTTGTTTGTGATGTAATACTCAAGGTTCCCTCATATTCTGAGTCCACCTTGTTTGTGATGTAACACTCAAGATTCCCTCTTAGTCTGAGTCCATCATGTTTGTGAAGTAATACTCAAGATGCCCTCATATTCTGAGTCCATCATGTTTGTGATGTAACACTGAAGATTCCCTCATAGACTGAGTCCATCATGTTTGTCATGTATCACTCAAGATGCCCTCATATTCTGACTCCACCATGTTTGTGATGTAATACTCAAGGTGCCCTCTTAGTCTGACTCCACCTTGTTTGTCATGTAATACGAAAGATTCCCTCTTAGTATGAGTCCACCTTGTTTGTGATGTAATACTCAAGGTTCCCTCTTAGTCTGAGTCCACCTTGTTTGTGATGTAATACTCAAGGTTCCCTCTTAGTCTGAGTCCACCTTGTTTGTGATGTAATACTCAAGATGCCCTCATATTCTGAGTCCACCTTGTTTGTGATGTAATACTCAAGGTGCCCTCATATTCTGAGTCCACCTTGTTTGTGATGTAATACTCAAGATTCCGTCATATTCTGAGTCCACCTTGTTTGTGATTTAATTCTCAAGGTTCCCTCTTAGTCTGAGTCCACCTTGTTTGTGATGTAATACTCAAGGTTCCCTCTTAGTCTGAGTCCACCTTGTTTGTGATGTAATACTCATGGTTCCCCCTTCGTCTGAGTCCACCTTGTTTGTGATGTAATACTCAAGGTTCCCTCTTCGTCTGAGTCCACCATGTTTGTGATGTAATACTCAAGGTTCCCTCTTAGTCTGAGTCCACCTTGTTTGTGATGTAATACTCAAGATGCCCTCATATTCTGAGTCCACCTTGTTTGTGATGTAATACTCAAGATTCCGTCATATTCTGAGTCCACCTTGTTTGTGATTTAATTCTCAAGGTTCCCTCTTAGTCTGAGTCCACCTTGTTTGTGATGTAATACTCAAGGTTCCCTCTTAGTCTGACTCCACCTTGTTTGTGATGTAATACTCATGGTTCCCCCTTCGTCTCAGTCCACCTTGTTTGTCATGTAATACACAAGGTTCCCTCTTAGTCTGAGTCCACCTTGTTTGTGATGTAATACTCAAGATTCCCTCGTAGTCTGAGTCCACCTTGTTTGTGATGTAATACTCAAGGTTCCCTCATATTCTGAGTCCACCTTGTTTGTGATGTAATACTCAAGGTTCCCTCTTAGTCTGAGTCCACCTTGTTTGTGATGTAATACTCAAGGTTCCCTCATATTCTGAGTCCACCTTGTTTGTCATGTAATACTCAAGGTTCCCTCCTAGTCTGAGTCCACTTTGTTTGTCATGTAATACTCAAGATTCCCTCTTAGTCTGAGTCCACCATGTTTGTGATGTAATACTCAAGGTTCCCTCTTAGTCTGAGTCCACCTTGTTTGTGATGTAATACTCAAAGTTCCCTCATATTCTGAGTCCACCTTGTTTGTGATGTAATACTCAAGGTTCACTCTTAGTCCGAGTCCACCATGTTTGTGATGTAATACTCAAGGTTCCCTCCTAGTCTGAGTCCACTTTGTTTGTCATGTAATACTCAAGGTTCCCTCTTAGTCTGAGTCCACCTTGTTTGTGATGTAATACTCAAGGTTCCCTCTTAGTCTGAGTCCACCATGTTTGTGATGTAATACTCAAGGTTCCCTCCTAGTCTGAGTCCACTTTGTTTGTCATGTAATACTCAAGGTTCCCTCTTAGTCCGAGTCCACCTTGTTTGTGATGTAATACTCAAGATGCCCTCATATTCTGAGTCCACCTTGTTTGTGATGTAATACTCAAGGTTCCCTCATATTCTGAGTCCACCTTGTTTGTGATGTAATACTCAAGGTTCCCTCATATTCTGAGTCCACCTTGTTTGTCATGTAATACTCAAGGTTCCCTCTTAGTCTGAGTCCACCTTGTTTGTGATGTAATAATCAAGGTTCCCTCATATTCTGAGTCCACCTTGTTTGTGATGTAATACTCAAGGTTCCCTCCTAGTCTGAGTCCACTTTGTTTGTCATGTTATACTCAAGATGCCCTCATATTCTGAGTCCACCTTGTTTGTGATGTAATACTCAAGGTTCCCTCATATTCTGAGTCCACCTTGTTTGTCATGTAATACTCAAGGTTCCCTCTTAGTCTGAGTCCACCTTGTTTGTGATGTAATACTCAAGGTTCCCTCATATTCTGAGTCCACCTTGTTTGTGATGTAATACTCAAGGTTCCCTCCTAGTCTGAGTCCACTTTGTTTGTCATGTTATACTCAAGATGCCCTCATATTCTGAGTCCACCTTGTTTGTGATGTAATACTCAAGGTTCCCTCATATTCTGAGTCCACCTTGTTTGTGATGTAATACTCAAGGTTCCCTCCTAGTCTGAGTCCACTTTGTTTGTCATGTTATACTCAAGATGCCCTCATATTCTGAGTCCACCTTGTTTGTGATGTAATAATCAAGATGCCCTCATATTCTGAGTCCACCTTGTTTGTCATGTTATACTCAAGATGCCCTCATATTCTGAGTCCACCTTGTTTGTGATGTAATACTCAAGATGCCCTCATATTCTGAGTCCACCTTGTTTGTCATGTAATACTCAAGGTTCCCTCTTAGTCCGAGTCCACCTGGTTTGTCATGTAATACTCAAGGTGCCCTCTTAGTCCGAGTCCACCTGGTTTGTCATGTAATACTCAAGATGCCCTCATATTCTGAGTCCATAATGCTTCACATCATATGACGTTGTTACATGAACATAGCTTGTGTAGTTGGTCGGGCAACAACCCACAAATACTTTTCCTTTGTTGATAATTTGTATATCATCATATGGTCGCTAATTATTGGATGATTACTCATCATTGCAATCTATAAATATATTTGTTTCCAGTTTATCTGAACTATGTTCAATGGAATGGGAGTGTAAGCGCTCCAGTGTTTAAGATACCGAGCTAGGAGGAGAAAGGATTGCATTTTCCAGCGAAAGGCATCTAATTATATAATGTCACTGTATCTATCACACTGGACGAAATGATGGAAAACATTGTCACCTTTTTCTCTTGACACTGCCAGTCATGACTTGGTGAAGACACATCGGCATCAACACTTCAATCTCCTGCCAGACTTGCACGTCGATGTGAGCATTGTAAGGTTATAAATCAGATCATTCCTGTCCCCCTGCCACTGCTCGGCGTGTGCCATCCACAGGGGATAGATATTGTCATTCAAAAAAGATGTCACATTCAGTGCATCAAGAAAGGGCATTGCCAAGGATTGCAAAACAAGCAAAACAAAGGAATACATTTTAAAATGATTTTCATGAAAATTACACTTTTGTTTAATTCTAAAAATAATGTGTGTACATAATATAGTACTCTGGACTTTTGTGTGTCTCTGTTTGTGTATGTGTGTATGTGTCGGTGTGTGTGTGTGTGTCCGTTGTGTGTGTGTGTGTGTGTGTGTGTGTGTGTGTGTGTGTGTGTGTGTGTGTGTGTGTGTGTGTGTGTGTGTGTGTGTGTGTGTGTGTGTGTGAGAGAGTGAAAGAGTGAAAGAGTGAAAGAGTGAAAGAGAAGTTCATTCCCTCTAGGGTTGAAGCTATTTTTCAGTTTACTGATCCAATTTAGAAGAAACATGAAGGACTGGACCTAGTATCAGGCCAAGATTAATCCATAATCATGGAATTTATTTGGATCGTGTCATTTTTATCAAAAAAGAAAGTAAGCTTTTGGCCAAGGAAGTCGATGTTGAATGGATAAATCATCACTTGAGACTTGGTCATCACCTTCCAGTTTTGTTATAATCGAACTTCCAGGCAGTAACAACTTGTAACAACTTTCGTTGGAAGAATCTGTTTTCTGAATATATATGTGTATATATATGTATATATATATATATATATATATATATATATATATATATATATGTATATATATATATATATATATATATATATATATATATATATATATATATATATATATATATAATTATATATATATATATATATATATATATATATATATATATATATATATATATATATATATATATATATATATATATATATATAACCATGAGAAATAGTAGAAACTCCACAGTACGAGCAGGGCGTCTCATTTGCATTAAATAAACTAGGGCATGCCCGTACTATATATATATCTAAAATTATATCCCCCCCCCTCTATTTACATGAAATGGTTTGGTCCATTCGCAAAGCCAAAGCGAACGGCTTGCGAGTACGGTGACAATCCCCCCCCTCTATTTACATGAAATGGTTTGGTCCAAAGCGAACGGCTTGCGAGTACGGTGACAATCCCCCCCCCCCTCTATTTACATGAAATGGTTTGGTCCAAAGCGAACGGCTTGCGAGTACGGTGACAATCCCCCCCCCCCCCCTCTATTTAGATGAAATGGTTTGGTCCAAAGCGAACGGCTTGCGGAGTTTGGTAAAGAAATCGCCATAGCGTGCACAAACGCGCAGGAAAGCGAAAGAATCGCAAATTAGTTTTAATTAGTTTTAAAACATAGTTTAACGCCAACATAGCGGCAACATAGTTTGCCAACGGGAAATAAATGAATACGCTCTCAAATGTGCCGTCCGAGGCAGAGTCTGTTCGCCACGTTCGGCACACGTGATAGCTCGCTGCTCTCTGATTGGTTGAATCGTTTTTTGGACATAGCTCGGTAACTACTTCTCCGATTAATATGAAACCTTGAAAAGGCACATCCTCAGGTCCCCAGCAATATACCTGGCAAGTTTCAAGTATATCGGACCCGTGGTTGTCGAGAAACAGCGGTCACAGACAGACACACAGAGATTACTGGCATTATAGATAGATAATCGGGAGGTTAAATCAGACGCGGACGTAGCTTCAGGACGTCGATCTTTAATTTGACAAGCTTTCTACCAACAAAGGTCTTCTTCTTAGTCGTCCCCAAGTTCAACGGAAGTGAAGCCGTTGAACTTGGGGATTCACTTCCGTTGAACTTGGGGACGACTAAGAAGAAGACCTTTGTTGGTCGAAAGCTTGTCAAATTAAAGATCGACGTCCTGAAGCTACGTCCGTGTCTGATTTAACCTCCCGATAATATATATATATATATATATATATATATATATATATATATATATATATATATATATATATATATATATATATATATATATATATATATATATATACAAATAAATAAAATCAGGAGATTGAATAAGACGCGGACGTCGCTTCAGGACGGTCGATCTTTAATTCTCGACAAGCTTTCGACCAACAAAGGTCTTCTTCTTAGTCTACAGAAACAACAGGCATGTATATCAGACAAGTATATGTAGTGATATGTGTGTAAGAAGCGTGATATGTGTAGAAGATGCATACAAAAAGAAGAAGAGCCATGCTAAAGCTTACTCACCGTCCCCAAGTTCAGCGGAAGTGAAGCGCAGCTTACAGTTATTGTTCATGTTACAGTTTGTGCACGTGCATATACAAATATATATATATATACATACATACATAAACACACAAGCATATATTCATATACCATTTATATTCATATAATATATTTACATACGAGTTCATCATGAATGGAGAGGAGAGAATTAATGAGGAGAGAATTAATGAGGGTGCAGCAGTGGGGGTGGCAGGCGAACAAAATGGCGGCGCCTCGCACATGGCGGCGAGTGCCGAGCCCACGGGGCCAGGGGACTTCCAATTGTTTATGGCACAAATGAGGGCCTATATTGTAAGGAGGGATCAAAAACTGGATGCGATGAGTGAGCAATTGGGAAATCAAATTGAAGGGTTTAGAAACAGAATAGGTGGCCTAATAAAAGAGATGGGGAAAAACATAGACTGCAGGTCGAGCGGGAAAGGCACATTGGTATGCGACGTGGTAGCGCGATTTGAGAAGTGCGTGCAAAGCGAGGTGGAGCAAAGCGAAGTTAAGTGGACCGGGGTAGAAATCGCGACACGGGGAATAGAAAAGCCGACGACCGCTGAATTGGAAAATTTTATTTTATGTGTGCCAGCGGTCGTCGAGCTTTATATGGAAAAAGAAATTATAATGGAAATTGGGGCTGAAGAGACGGCAGACTTAGAAAAGCAATCGCGGGAGGAAGAAATGGAATATGTACAAAGGCTGCATTCGCATTGTGATGTCATGCTGCCTAACCCAAATGAAAGTTTGAAGATACGGTTAGAGGAGAAAAGGATCCCGAAGGTAAGCAGGATTGTGTATGGCGCGAAGAGGTTTGGCGCGAAAGTGTTTGGCGTGAAAGGATTTTTCGCGCGCTTGGGATCCCGACGTCACCCGGGCGCTTGTGGAAGGTCCGTGGTGCGCTGTACGAGAGTGAATGGCGCAAGTGTGCAAACGGCGCCGGAGCGCGAGTGTGTAACAGAGTGCGAAGAAGAATGTATAACGGAGTGTATGTGGGAAGAGTGTGTTGAAACGGAGTGTGGGAGTGAGTGCGACACAGAGTGTGAGATGGATGGAGAGAGTGTGCGGGGATGCACACCGGAGCGGGTGATTGGGTGTACAATAGAGTGCACACCCGTGGTGGTTACAGAGTACGTAATGGAGGAGAGTGCGCGAGAGGAGTGCGGGGAAGAAAGGTGTGTTACGGAGTGTGTAACAGAGAAGTGTGTAACAGAGTGCGCGAATAGAATGAGTGCACGAAGGTGTGCGCGAGGATGTGTAGTAAGGAAGTGTGCAGGTGGCGTGAGTGCGCTTGAGTGGTGCGCACCTGAGTGTGTAAGAAAAGAGAGTGCACGGAGAGAAAGTGCAGGAGTAGAATGCATGGAGTGTATGGGAGGTGCTGGAGCGCCGCGTTTTGTGAGTGTAGAACGGGTCGCGTGTGGGTGTGAGAATGCGACTCAAGCATCGACGCAGACCGGAGCAGCGTTTAGGCCGACGGATAGCCAACGCGAGCTCTCTGGGCGTGGTGTTCTTTGAGTGCTGCGGGAGCCGGTGGGAATCGTTGCCGCGGCGCTCTCGCAAGGAGCGCCGTGCACGATTCGTGCCGGGCCCCGCCCTGTATGGTCGGTGCCGCGTCGTAGCGGCGACCGGCACGGTTTGAGGGGAGAAAGGCGAGGTCGGACCTTCGCTCCCTAGCGGGCGCGGTGCTCCAGCTGGGGGAGGTTGGGCCACCGTGCATGGGGCCCCAAAGCCTCGTGCTGGGATGGCGCCTGGAACCTCGGTCCGAGTATGCCTCCTCCCCAGAATCGAAAATGCCGGACGGACCCAACCAACAGGAGACATACCACCAGTATGCATTGCTCGGCTTTTCGAAGACGAGCTGTGAGAATGTTTTCCACCCCGAGAGGCTCGTAGTACAGTGGACGAATAGCAGTAGCGATGGCAAATGGTATCCGGTGTAGAGGGATGGTAGATCTACCATCCCTCACATCGTTCATTGGGGCAGAGGAGCAGTAGTTTATGGGGTTTGGCAGTGTGAACTAGCCGGGGCAGGCTAGGATAATTGTTAGGGATTTAGAAAAATGACAGTAGGGACAAGATTTAAGTAGCGACATGGGGACGTAGTCAGATTAGGTGGATGATAATGACGAGGGATGTGCTTAGTGTAAGGGATGACAGGGAAAGCACTAGTATTAGAGGGAAGGAGTTAGGTAGATGATGCCTCGTGTATGAGCTTGAGGATGCGCTTTAGGCGCAAATGCGGAATTGAGAATGAGAGTCTTTGTGGTGAGAGTGAGCAAATGAGGCATTGGTCGTGAATGATGTGTGTGTGTGTAAAAGTGTATGAATGGAGTATTGTGGACATGTGTAATGGTGTTGAGTGAATGGCTTGCATGGGGTGCAAGTGAGAATACTGAGTGGTATGGAATAAATGGTGTGGAGTAAATGGTTTGTGGAATGAGTGGTGTGGAGTGCATGGTGCGAAGGAGTGGATGGGGGAAGATGGACCCCTTCGCGAATACCTGGGGAGGGTAGTTTAAAGTTAGGTAGAGGGAGTAGGTAAATTGTGTGGATATTGACAACTGTGGTGTGAGTAGTAGCAAGTTGTTGCTTTGAGGGGTGCATGAGTAAGTGGAATGGCTGGGCTTGTGGGCTTAATTGGTAAGTATGGTTATTGGGGCACTCCCGCCACTGGTAGTCTGTTGGCCAGCTGAGGCCGCAGGTAGGCTCTGGGAGCCAGTTAGAGTTCAGTGTAGAGTTCAGCGCGGCCCGAGGATCCGAGAGAAGGACCCGGGTAGCCCAATGCCAGAGAGGGCATTAGTGGGGTGAGAGAGCCAGGAGGGCCTTCCCCAGGTTAGGGTAGTTGTGAGGAGCTAGGCAAGCTCGGGTGGCGACTTCAGTGGCGGAGGTGCGCAGGTTAGTAGGACCTGCTGGTGGAGCCACACGACCCAGCCCCGAAATTGTGCGAAGGCACAGATAGAAAAAAATGGGGGAGTGAGACCCCAAATTTGGTAGGCACCACAGGATGGTCAATGGGAATTGGTTTTTAGAACCACATAGTTTAAAGATGCCAAGTGGCAGGGCATGACCCCGGGTGGTTTAAAAAGTTAATCTCAATTAGAAGGATAAAACCACCTTTAGAGGCCATTTTTCCCCGCAACGCGGGGGTTGGCCTTTTTCGCGGACCGTGGTTGTTGTTGTTTTTCGGTCCCCTTTTTGAAGCAATGTTTTACGGCCGGATGCCCTTCCTGACGCCAACCCTTTTTGCCGCCTTTAACGACAAACAGGTGCAAGTTCAATTAGAAGGATAGTTAGGATGAAATCTCTTCGCACCATCCACATCCACTCACCAAGGTGACAGGACTCCATAACGGGTTTTTGCAGATGTTTGGAATTAAAAACGCATCATGACATAAGTAAGACTTTGTGTGATATTCCACCCCTTCCTTCTTGGGAGGGATTGGCTGACGAATTTGGTTTAGAGGGAGATATGGGAGACAAGACAGTAGAGACGAAATTTGTAATTTGTAAATTGTGTAAATACGGGGAGGGGCAAGGGTAGAGTCGGTTGACATGGGGGGTGACGAACGGCTAGGGACGAGCTTTCTCCGCTCGCTCGCCCGCGCCCCTCATGTCACATTACCTTGTATTGATGTGTATGCCCTTTCCCTCGCTAACCTCAGCTTGTCTTTCCTCCCCACCCATGGACCGATTAGCTTTTGTTGAGGGGAGTGTGCAGGTGCCCTGAGCGGTTGCGCCACACTCTTGCGCTGCACCCTGCTGCCTGCCGCCTGCACCATATGGACACCATATGTACCACACGTTCTGTGGCCTGGCACCTTTGCTTGGGCAGGCAATTGCGGCAAATGTTATCTTGCCCTGCGGACCACTGTTTTCTAAGTGGCCCCAATGCCATGCAGTCGGACCACCTAAGCTGGCCCTGCTGGCCAAAATAAAAAGCGGACACAGTTTGTGCATTTTTTATTAATAATCTTTGGTGTGTCAGGGAAAGAAGACATTAAGTTTGACGATGGCACACCGAAGAACACGAAGCAAGAAGACGTCGCAGCCCAGCAGCCAGCCAAGCACAAGGCATCAATGATTTATATTGAAATGTGATGATTGTGCATTTTGTTTTGGTGATGGTGCTTATTGTGCTTTTTTTTTTTGGTGATGGTGCATTTCTGATTTGTTATGGTGTATGGTGTATTGGTGCAGTGCAGTGCATTCGGTGTTTCCTCTTTTCAAAAATTCTTCTCTCTCCCACAAAAGACAGGTCCTGGGTTGTAGTATTGTAAATAAGTAGTAGTCTTGTAAATAACATGCTCTCCACCAGCTTTATGTATAGTTTGAGGATTCTTTCTGTAATTCGGTTAATTGTGGGCGTGAGTCTGATAGTTAGTACACAACGCAGTAGGTGGGACATATCTAGTGTTTAAAACTGTCGCACACAGGGTGTTAGGTTAAAAGTAGAGGGTAACCACACCTAAGTGTCACACTTATTGTTAGAAAGTAGTCCTGACCCTGGTATCAGAACCGGTCGGGCTCACTGGTATGTGGGTTCGGCTCGGGGACGAGCCTGGCAAAGGAGGGGTGCAGTGTTGCGGTTCTGAGAAAGTGTACATATTTGATTAATACAGGTTAAAGGTTCTGCCCCCATAGTTAGTCCCCATGCAACACGTAGGTCACCTTCGAACGTTAATTATTTCTTAGTATATGTGAGATAAGGCCATTTCCAATATTGTTATCATCTGCGTTGTGTAAAACAAATAAGAGTAGGTCCCGTTTCATTGTGCCCTCCACCCTCCAAATTCCACCTCGTTGGGCAGAATCCCTCCCGCACCCCATTTGACACCTCACAGTTTGTTACGCTTGGGATGCTCGCAGTTTGGGATGCTCGTAGTTGTTACGCTTTGGCTGCCAGCAGCGTTTGCTGTTCTTGGTTTGCTGGTTTGCTGTAACTAGCCCAGCCACGAGGTAAGGCCCACAAAGTGGGTGGAGCGGCAGTGAGGCTGAGATCGGATCGGCAGCAGGAGGGACGGTAAGGGCCACCAGCCAATCAGGGCTGAGGCGACATCGCCTGACAGGGTGTGGCTAGAGGTTCGAGAGGGTTCGCTGGGCAGCGCTATATAACCCAGCGCACAAAGCCCTCTGAAGGACTTGGAATTGTTGGAGCGCATTGCATTGTTGGTTACAAGGACTTTGATGGGAGAGCGCATGTGTAAAGAACTTGCCAGAGAACCAAGGACTTTTGTGGAAGGCGCCATTATTCAAGGACTCCCTGGGGAAAGCGCCATTGTGAAGGACTGTTGTGAGAGACGCGCTATCCTGATCGATTGCAAGGGCTCGTTGGGAATTTGGCTGTGGGCTTGCGGGGAGCGCATATCAAGCGCCGGTCCTTCTATTACATACGCGGCCATGAGCCACAACGTAACCATTAGCCCAGCCTACCTTTCCCCGATATAATTGTCCGCTTCGCGCCAACGCCACGCGGAGAGCTTGCCTGCCGTCTACCATCATCTTCACGGTACGAGTCGGAGACCGGAGCGAGCTGTGAATGAGATCCTTGGGACCATCGCCTGACCATCTACAAACCCTGTGTGAGTGAGTCTGAGAGTGTGACTGAGTGTGAACGGGCCCGTGTCCAGGGGATAAGTATAAGACTGTATAAGGCTGCCCTGTGTATCTGCTTCTTCTTCTTCACTGTACATTTCTCCTTCTTCTTCTTCCTCTTCATTGTACAAAGTGTGTAATAAATTACTTGTTCTTCCTGTTTCCTCTTAATTCGACCGTCTTAGTGATTTCTCCATTGGGTAAGCGTGGCACGATCACAACTGCTCCAATTGGGTTAGTTCCCGTTAACAGCCCGAATCGCGGCTCGCTATCGCTCGGCGTATCCACTAAAACTGTGGTTTGGGTTGGGTTATTTCCTTGCTTCACGGCCGGTGTTAGTACTTAGGTAATAAGAATTCGGCTTACAACCCTATTTAACGCCGACCGGAAGGAGCGTGATAGCCCCGGATCGCGTCGGCTCGATAAAAGACAAGGGGATTAATCCCCCCTTGGTAAGGGGAAGGCCGACGTTTGTGAGATCCGCAACAATATACACGATATGTGAACGACGATTGGGAAGTATAACCAATAAATCCATGTATAGTAAAACAACCTATAGTTTTGTAAGAATGACTCGACGTTTTGGCCAGCAACTCAGGTGCATCAGGCCTCCACTTGCCTTTATGAAGAGAAATTTTCTTGTTTACCTCCTGCCGGATATACCTGGGGGGAGGGGGTGTGCCTGCTCCATTGACCAATCACAAAGCTGTGTTGCGAGACCTCGTGACCATTGACCGGTGACAAAGTTGGTGTCAAACAAAAAACTTCACTACCCTCAAACACTTGTAACACAATTTTGTGTTGTTATAACAAAATGGATTGATGAGTTGGGTATGTGATAAGAACACACCGATTGGATTTTGGTTCAGGACCGAATCCTGATGTGGCCTATCGATGGGATACAAAACATAAACTGTTCTGCCTTGTGGTGGTTTGCACATTACGAAGTGCTGTTGTAGCTTCTCTTAGTGGCCCAGTCCTTGTCGCACTTTTGGGTGCAATCGTTGGCCCACTTCTGGACCATGTTTGGGTTTGTTGTTGTGATTCATCTCCTGACGTTTGCCGGAGGCATTATGTTTTCATGTTCTCCGTTCGGCTGTGCGGCCGTCCTTCTGTGACAGGTTTTTGTTACCTCGATAACTTGAGAACAGGTGAAGGGATCCTGACCAAATTTGGTCCAATTATGTAGAAGGATGAAAGGATGAATTTATTATATTTTGGGGTCAAGAGGTGTAAGGTCAAAGGTCAAAGTCTGTAATAGGTCTATAAAGATTTGTTTGTGAAATAAATGTTAGCTCTTTCCCGAGCCTCGATCCAGTATACAAAAAAACAAAAAAAACAAACAAACCAGAACGGCTAAAGGGATCTAATTCAAACATGGTACAGGTATGTATAATAATGGAAAGATGAACTGATTAGATTTTGGGGTCATGAGGTCAAAGGCTAAATGTCAGAGGTCATGTCAGGTAAAAATGTGATTACTTGTGAACAGCTGAAGGGATTTAAATTAAAACTTGGTAAAGGTATGTGTAATTATGTAAACATGAACTGATAATTTTGGGGTCAAGAGGTCAAAGGTCAGACGTCATGTTAGGTAAAAATGTGATAATCTGAGAACAGCTGATTGGATTTAAATCAAACTTGGTACAAGTATTATAATGATGTAATAACGTGGGCGGAGGCATATCGGTCGATGTTGTGACGTCGACGAGTGTTCTAGTTTTCTATTCAATCTACTTGTCCATCTTTCTTGTTGTTGCCAATTGTTGGTGTGTTGCCTTTTTACTCTTTCGCTTTGCCGTTCAATGAGCATATGATTTCGTGAAATATATAAACTCGGCAGATCAGATGTGACGGTGGCAAGAACTTGGAAGTTTGACAGGTGACCTGTCATAACTCACCTACAATTCCTGAAAGGCACCATGGAATATTTAACATCCACCTACAACCATTGCTGGCAGACATTTTCTTTGGCTTGACATCCATGTGATGGATGGCACATATTGACGCGTCGCCCTGCACACATGATAGTGTACCAAGGTGATAGTTTTTAGCTCTGTCGGGATTCAAACCCAGACTAGACAGCTCAAAGGTGAGTGTGCACACCTCTGAGCTATCATGTCAGCCCTCCAAGCCTAAGGTATACAGATATATGATATATGAAGTGGGGGCAATAATTTGGTTAATTGTTTTTGGGGGGCATACTTTGATTTATTGTTTTTAAGGGGGGCATACTTGTTTATTGTTTTTGGGGGACATAATTTGGTTTATTGTTTTTGGGGGGCATAATTTGTTTTTTGTTTTTTTGGTGGGCATAATTTGGTTTATTGTTTTTTTTGGTGGGCATAATTTGGTTTATTGTTTTTTTGGTGGGCATAATTTGGTTTATTGTTTTTGGGGGGCATAATTTGGTTTATTGTTTTTTTGGTGGGCATAATTTGGTTTATTGTTTTTTTGGTGGGCATAATTTGGTTTATTGTCTTTGGGGGGCATAATTTGGTTTATTGTTTTTTTGGTGGGCATAATTTGGTTTGTTTTTGGTGGGCATAATTTGATTTATTGTTTTTGGGGGGCATAATTTGGTTTATTGTTTTTTTGGTGGGCATTTGGTTTATTGTTTTTTTGGTGGGCATAATTTGGTTTATTGTTTTTTTTCGTGGGCATAATTTGGTTTATTGTTTTTGGGGAGCATAATTTGGTTTATTGTTTTTTTGGTGGGCATAATTTAGTTTATTGTTTTTGGGGAGCATAATTTGGTTTATTGTTTTTTTGGTGGGCATAATTTAGTTTATTGTTTTTTTGGTGGGCATAATATGGTTTATTGTTTTTGGGGGGCATAATTTGGTTTATTGTTTTTTTGGTGGGCATAATTTGGTTTATTGTTTTTTTGGTGGGCATAATTTGGTTTATTCTTTTTGGGGAGCATAATTTAGTTTCTTGTTTTTTTGGTGGGCATAATTTGGTTTATTGTTTTTTTGGTGGGCATAATATGGTTTATTGTTTTTGGGGGGCATAATTTGGTTTATTGTTTTTTTGGTGGGCATAATTTGGTTTATTGTTTTTTTGGTGGGCATAATTTGGTTTATTGTTTTTTTGGTGGGCATAATATGGTTTATTGTTTTTGGGGGGCATAATTTGGTTTATTGTTTTTTTGGTGGGCATAATTTGGTTTATTGTTTTTGGGGAGCATAATTTGGTTTATTGTTTTTTTGGTGGGCATAATTTGGCTTATTGTTTTTGGGGGGGGCATAATTTGGTTTATTGGTTTTTTGGTGGGCATAATTTGATTTATTGGTTTTTGGGGGCATAATTTGGTTTATTGTTTTTTTGGTGGGCATAATTTGGTTTATTGTTTTTTTGGTGGGCATAATTTGGTTTATTGTTTTTTGGGGGCATAATTTGGTTTATTGTTTTTTTGGTGGGCATAATGTGGTTTGTTTTTGGTGGGCATAATTTGATTTATTGTTTTTGGGGGGCATAATTTGGTTTATTGTTTTTTTGGTGGGCATAATTTGGTTTATTGTTTTTTTGGTGGGCATAATTTGGTGTATTGTTTTTTTTCATGGGCATAATTTGGTTTATTGTTTTTGGGGAGCATAATTTGGTTTATTGTTTTTTTGGTGGGCATAATTTCGTTTATTGTTTTTTTGGTGGGCATAATATGGTTTATTGTTTTTGGGGGGCATAATTTGGTTTATTGTTTTTTGGGTGGGCATAATTTGGTTTATTGTTTTTTTTCATGGGCATAATTTGGTTTATTGTTTTTGGGGAGCATAATTTGGTTTATTGTTTTTTTGGTGGGCATAATTTAGTTTATTGTTTTTTTGGTGGGCATAATATGGTTTATTGTTTTTGGGGGGCATAATTTGGTTTATTGTTTTTTTGGTGGGCATAATTTGGTTTATTGTTTTTTTGGTGGGCATAATTTGGTTTATTGTTTTTTTTCATGGGCATAATTTGGTTTATTGTTTTTGGGGAGCATAATTTGGTTTATTGTTTTTTGGTGGGCATAATTTAGTTTATTGTTTTTTTGGTGGGCATAATATGGTTTATTGTTTTTGGGGGGCATAATTTGGTTTATTGTTTTTTTGGTGGGCATAATTTGGTTGATTGTTTTTTTGGTGGGCATAATTTGGTTTATTCTTTTTGGGGAGCATAATTTAGTTTCTTGTTTTTTTGGTGGGCATAATTTGGTTTATTGTTTTTTTGGTGGGCATAATATGGTTTATTGTTTTTGGGGGGCATAATTTGGTTTATTGTTTTTTTGGTGGGCATAATTTGGTTTATTGTTTTTTTGGTGGGCATAATTTGGTTTATTGTTTTTTTGGTGGGCATAATATGGTTTATTGTTTTTGGGGGGCATAATTTGGTTTATTGTTTTTTTGGTGGGCATAATTTGGTTTATTGTTTTTGGGGAGCATAATTTGGTTTATTGTTTTTTTGGTGGGCATAATTTGGCTTATTGTTTTTGGGGGGGGCATAATTTGGTTTATTGGTTTTTTGGTGGGCATAATTTGATTTATTGGTTTTTGGGGGCATAATTTGGTTTATTGTTTTTTTGGTGGGCATAATTTGGTTTATTGTTTTTTTGGTGGGCATAATTTGGTTTATTGTTTTTTGGGGGCATAATTTGGTTTATTGTTTTTTTGGTGGGCATAATGTGGTTTGTTTTTGGTGGGCATAATTTGATTTATTGTTTTTGGGGGGCATAATTTGGTTTATTGTTTTTTTGGTGGGCATAATTTGGTTTATTGTTTTTTTGGTGGGCATAATTTGGTGTATTGTTTTTTTTCATGGGCATAATTTGGTTTATTGTTTTTGGGGAGCATAATTTGGTTTATTGTTTTTTTGGTGGGCATAATTTCGTTTATTGTTTTTTTGGTGGGCATAATATGGTTTATTGTTTTTGGGGGGCATAATTTGGTTTATTGTTTTTTGGGTGGGCATAATTTGGTTTATTGTTTTTTTTCATGGGCATAATTTGGTTTATTGTTTTTGGGGAGCATAATTTGGTTTATTGTTTTTTTGGTGGGCATAATTTAGTTTATTGTTTTTTTGGTGGGCATAATATGGTTTATTGTTTTTGGGGGGCATAATTTGGTTTATTGTTTTTTTGGTGGGCATAATTTGGTTTATTGTTTTTTTGGTGGGCATAATTTGGTTTATTGTTTTTTTTCATGGGCATAATTTGGTTTATTGTTTTTGGGGAGCATAATTTGGTTTATTGTTTTTTGGTGGGCATAATTTAGTTTATTGTTTTTTTGGTGGGCATAATATGGTTTATTGTTTTTGGGGGGCATAATTTGGTTTATTGTTTTTTTGGTGGGCATAATTTGGTTGATTGTTTTTTTGGTGGGCATAATTTGGTTTATTCTTTTTGGGGAGCATAATTTAGTTTCTTGTTTTTTTGGTGGGCATAATTTGGTTTATTGTTTTTTTGGTGGGCATAATATGGTTTATTGTTTTTGGGGGGCATAATTTGGTTTATTGTTTTTTTGGTGGGCATAATTTGGTTTATTGTTTTTTTGGTGGGCATAATTTGGTTTATTGTTTTTTTGGTGGGCATAATATGGTTTATTGTTTTTGGGGGGCATAATTTGGTTTATTGTTTTTTTGGTGGGCATAATTTGGTTTATTGTTTTTTTGGTGGGCATAATTTGGTTTATTGTTTTTGGGGAGCATAATTTGGTTTATTGTTTTTTTGGTGGGCATAATTTGGCTTATTGTTTTTGGGGGGACATAATTTGGTTTATTGGTTTTTTGGTGGGCATAATTTGATTTATTGTTTTTTGGGGGCATAATTTGGTTTATTGTTTTTTTGGTGGGCATAATTTGGTTTATTGTTTTTTTGGTGGGCATAATTTGGTTTATTGTTTTTTGGGGGCATAATTTGGTTTATTGTTTTTTTGGTGGGCATAATTTGGTTTATTGTTTTTGGGGGAAAATAATTTTGTTCATTGATTTTGGGGGACATAATTTGGTGTTTATGTATGTCATTTGTTAAACTTTTAAACACCTCCAATATTTTGAGTAAGCGTAATCTGTTACGATTATCTGTGAAGTTAACTCATCTGATTACCATTACTCTACATTAAAATGGTCTGTTCAAGAAATGCCACAAAATGGCGCAGCCCAAGAACACACTCCCATGCCAGTGATATCAAACTAGATCAGCTATCATATTCATTGGCTTAGACACACGTTTCTCATTGTTGAATTAAATGAAGTGGAATCCATTGAGTACTATAAATCCATATTATGCCCTCATTAATATTCATTCATTTATCATCTTTATATCTGATGATTAATCAATGTCATTGTCCAAAGCAATAGAAGAATATTCATCTGCCGTTTTCTTTTGTGGGAAAACATTTTCGTTATCGCTTTTGTGAAACGGTCATTTCTTTTTCCTCAGACCCCAGGAAAATAAATAATACATTTCCTTTTTTTAGCTCACCTGGACTTTAGTCCGGTGAGCTTATGCGATCGAGCAGTGTCCTTCGGTTAGTGAGTGAGTGAGTGTGAGCGAGTCTGTAAACACTTCAGTCATTATCGTTTGAACTAAACACACGATTTTGATGAAACTTGGCCAGAAGCTTCATATCTGATGCCTAATGACGGTGTATTGACCGCATCAACATCTGCGCTCATTAAGGGGAACTACAGGGGGTGTTTTTGACCCCCCAAAATAGGTATTTGCTCTCTTCTCTGAAACTACGCACATAATTTCAATGAAACCTGATCACAACCCTCATCGCCCATGATGTACCAAACCTTGTTCACGATATTAAAAATATCAGTGTCTGAGGGGCTCTGTGGGGGGGGGGGGGGGGATTGAGTGACCGTTGATCCTGATCCAGGTGAGCTTCAGAACCCTCAGTCCTATTTTTTTAGGATACAGAGTCAAGGCTCATGAGCTAGTGTACTGGACGGATCAGAAGGTAACAGAACAAAAGGAACAGTAAAGAGAGGGGGGGAGGTGGGGGCACGAACAGTGGAGTTGAAGGACAAAATATAGGGAAACTTGGACAAACAATGGGAATGGGGTAAGGAGAGGATTCATTTGGGTAAACAAGATGGATACAGAAAGAAACTCTCAGGAAGGAAAACTGGAAATTTGGAAGGAGGAGGATTTGGGTGAGATGAGGGTAAGGGGAATTATGGTGGTAGAAAAGATCGAGGTTTTTTGATTTGGGATTACATGAGATGGTGGTGAACAACTGTCTGGAAGACCTGGAGGGAGGAGTGGGATTGAAGAGAGTGAGGGAGTTTGTTCCAGAGGTGGGAGAAAAGAGGAATTAAAGAGCGAAGGTGAATAGAGAGTCTTGATTTTGGCAGTTTCAGGAGAAGAGGAGGCCATATGTGGGAAAATTACACACCCAGAACAGGAATCAAACCCAGGTCCTCTGGTGAACCATACCAGTGCTCTGTCAACCTCTTTCTGTCACTGCTTCCAGGGCACTCACTGCCAACCATAGGAGCACCAAAGGCCTCTTTCTCAGGTCTTTTGCACTCTGAAGCAGGGTCTCCTCAAGGATTTGCCTGTATTTGGTTCCATTCATTGTTCCCTCTAGCTTTACAAGTCTACTAGTCCCCACTGCTGAAAAGCATTCCCATAGCATGATGCTGCCACCACCATGGTGGAGATGATGTTGGATGGGTGATGAGCTGTGCTTGGTTTCCACCAGACATAGCACTTTGCATTCAGGCCAGAGTTCCATTTTTCTCATCAGACCACAAAATATTTTGCATCATGTTCTCAGAGTCTTTCATGTGCTCTTTTGCAAATTCTAGGCATGCTGTCATGTGCCTTTTTCTCAGGAGAGGCCTCTGTTTGACCACTCTCCCATAAAGCTGAGATATGTGAAGTGCTGCAGAGATTGTTGTCCTTCCGGCAGGTTCTCCCATCTCAGCCAAGGAACACTGTAGTTCTGGCAGAGTGGTCATTGGGTTATTGGTCACATCCCTGACCAAGTTCCTTCTTGCCAGGTTTCTTAGTCTGGTCGGACGGCCAGCTGTATGAAGAGTCTGGGTAGTTCCATATTATTTCCATAACCTAATTGTGGAGCTCACTTTGCTCTTGGGTGCTTTCGACACTCCATAAATTGTTTTATACCGTTCCTCAGATCGATGCCTCCTCAATTATATCTCTGAGTTCTACGGACAGTTCCTTGGACCTCAAGGTAGAGTTTCTGCTATGACCTGCACTCTCAACTGAAGGTGTTTTTCTTTCATGTCCAATCAATTGAATTGGCCGCAGGTGGACTATAATCAAGTTGTAGAAACATCTCAAGGATGATCAAAGGCAATTGGATGCACCTGAGCTCAATTTGGAGTGCCATAGCAAAGGTTGAATACCTGTTGACTCAAGATATTTCAGCTTTTCATTTTTTATTATTTTGTAAAATTTTAGATAAATAAAATCCACTTTGATATTATTTGGTATTATGTGTAGATCAGTGATAAAAAATAATCTCAATTTAATCCATTTTAAATTCAGGCTGTAACACAACAAAATGTGAAAAAAGTCAAGGGGTGTGAATACTTTCTGAAGGTTCTGTATCGGACGATACTGTTCACATATTAGGAATACACTTATATCTTGTAGAAGTGATTATTTCATTAGCATAACTCTTCAATACGACTGCTACACTGAACTATAACCAATAATGATGTTCTCACGGAGCAAATGCGTCCCATAGCCAATTCTCACAGGACATGCGGAGAAGACCGCACTGAAAATTTGTGGTTGATGAGATGCTATTTTTCTTGACAGTTGCCGTCCCAGATGGTATTTCCACCAAATTACCTCCTAACACGTTTTTGCTCTGCGGATGGGAGGCGAAAAATGGCAAAAGCGTAGGAAGCCTTTAAAATGAAGCTCCGAGGCTAATGCATATATACTGGGCTCCGAGCTTCAGGCTCTAAGATGTAATAAGTACCTGTTTCCACGTGGTACAAAATGGTAAATGTCAGTTTAACATTTCTAGTAAAAAAAATTCATACTTCCGAATTGGTATTAAAAGCCACACTAATGAAATGTTACAGTTTCGTCATTATTAGTATAGTTTTTAATGAAGGGCTGCCAGAAGGAATGTCTGGAGATATGCACACTCTGGAGGTAGGCTCTGAGCTTTCTAGTCTGGGTTTGAATCCCGACCCATGCCTAAACTATCATCATGGTGTTTCACAAGGCTAGGTGTCACTGTGTTCACCATCCACTTGAAGGATATGAAGATGGAGGTGCCATCTGCCAACATTTGGTCGTTGGTCGACATGGAAGATCCCACAATGTCTTTCATAATGAGTAGATGAGTTATTGCCAGCACCTTGAACAGATATAGATCCATCACTAAACTGCAGGTAGCAAGTCATCTGGTCTTCTTGGAGATCCCTTGTCGCCATTTTACACTTTTTACTATTTCAGAGTGTGGTGAATTTGGGTGGCAGCTCCTACACTCTAAACAAATTCACGTATGCAGGTTGTTTGGGTGTCTCGTGTGACAGCCATCTTTGGCTACCAAGGTTCCTCACGATGACAAAAAGAAACGCCAAATAACACAAGTTAAACAACAAAAATAATAGTGTGTGTATGTGTGTACATGTATGCGTATGTGTGTATGTTTGTGTTTGTGTGTGTATATTCGTGTTTTTTTGTGTTTGTATTTGTGTATGTATGTGTGTGTGTGTATGTATGTGTGTGTGTGTATGTTTATGTGTTTGTGAATGTGTGTGTGTGTGTGTGTGTGTGTGTGCGTGCGTGCGTGCGTGTGTGTGTGTGTGTGTGTGTGTGTGTGTGTGTGTGTGTGTGTGTGTGTGTGTGTGTGGTTGATGCTATAACGTGGTATGTCCCATACCAAATCTACTTGCATATTGTTTGATGGCCAAATGACTTCAGGTTGTCAACTACAAGTGTGAGACAAACGTTTTTTTGCTTTTCCTCGAGGTTTCAAAAAGTGAAAAGACTTTTACTCCTCGAGAATTAGAAATCTCATTCACCGCTGGGAAAGATTTGAGATCTGCTGGAAGTGTACGAAAAAGTTTTAACTGTGCAGACTTTGCTGGTGCACCACAATTCATTACTTTGCTCAGGTTGGCCTGAAAAGTCCATTGACCTCGTACATGTCTGGATTCACGTGACCCAAAAGGCACGTGCAGTGAAAATTGTATCCATCGTTCATTCCGAACTCTGGGATCTAACACACTTCACATGGGGAATTGTAGTGAGTGCCTGTGAAACAGTCTTGTCTGTTAACGCCATGGCCACATGGACCAATGTTTCCATTAAGGGACTTTTAGAATATCCTTGAAAGGTCAATGCTGCTGATGATCCCCACCGGGAGAGTACATTTACATCACATTCCATTCACAGGCATGATCCAGCGGAGCAAACCGAATTACAAAAATGTTCAACAACGCAAGAGAAACACCTCTTTCCCAGGAACGGTGTGCCCTATGTTTATTAATCCTCCCCCTATAGGATAAGATAGGGCGAGGCTTATAGCTGCTGTAGGGTTTGTTTCTCCAATTAGTGCCCCAGTTTTAATGGTACCCCAGAGTTTCTTCGACCCGTAGGAGTAATAAACCACCAGGTTGAATTCTTTTTGTTCGTTCGTTTGTTTTTTCTTCCTTATTTTTTCTGCCAATACTGTATCTCGGAGCCGGCTGGGACTTTTCAAATGAAATTTTGCATCAACAATGTGAATAACAAGTATGAAATTTTGCATCAATAATGTGAATAACAAGTATGAAATTTTGCATCAATAATGTGAATAACAAGTATGAAATTTTGCATCAATAATGTGAATAACAAGTATGAAATTTTGCATCAATAATGTGAATAACAAGTATGAAATTTTGCATCAATAGTGTGAATAACAAGTATGAAATTTTGCATCAATAATGTGAATAACAAGTATGAAATTTTGCATCAATAATGTGAATAACAAGTATGAAATTTTGCATCAATAATGTGAATAACAAGTATGAAATTTTGCATCAATAGTGTGAATAACAAGTATGAAATTTTGCATCAATAATGTGAATAACAAGTATGAAATTTTGCATCAATAATGAGAACAACAAGTATGACATTTTGCATCAATAATGTGAATAACAAGTATGAAATTTTGCATCAATAATGTGAATAACAAGTATGAAATTTTGCATCAATAATGTGAATAACAAGTATGAAATTTTGCATCAATAATGTGAATAACAAGTATGAAATTTTGCATCAATAATGAGAACAACAAGTATGACATTTTGCATCAATAATGTGAATAACAAGTTTGAAATTTTGCACCAATAATGTGAATAACAAGTATGAAATTTTGCATCAATAATGTGAATAACAAGTATGAAATTTGGCATCAATAATGTGAATAACAAGTATGACATTTTGCATCAATAATGTGAATAACAAGTATGAAATTTTGCATCAATAATGTGAATAACAAGTATGAAATTTTGCATCAATAATGTGAATAACAAGTATGAAATTTTGCATCAATAATGTGAATAACAAGTATGAAATTTTGCATCAATAATGTGAATAACAAGTATGAAATTTTGCATCAATAGTGTGAATAACAAGTATGACATTTTGCATCAATAATGTGAATAACAAGTATGAAATTTTGCATCAAAAATGTGAATAACAAGTATGAAATTTTGCATCAATAATGTGAATAACAAGTATGAAATTTTGCATCAATAGTGTGAATAACAAGTATGACATTTTGCATCAATAATGTGAATAACAAGTATGAAATTTTGCATCAAAAATGTGAATAACAAGTATGAAATTTTGCATCAATAATGTGAATAACAAGTATGAAATTTTGCATCAATAATGTGAATAACAAGTATGAAATTTTGCATCAATAATGTTAATAACAAGTGTGAAGATTTGCATCAATAATGTGAATAACAAGTATTAAATTTTGTATCAATAATGTGAATAACAAGTATGAAATTTTGCATCAATAATGTGAATAACAAGTATGAAATTTTTCATCAATAATGTGAATAACAAGTATGAAATTTTGCATCAATAATGTGAATAACAAGTATGAAATTTTGCATCAATAATGTGTACAACAAGTATGAAATTTTGCATCAATAATGTGAATAACAAGTATGAAATTTTGCATCAATAATGTGAATAACAAGTATGAAATTTTGCATCAATAATGTGAATAACAAGTATGAAATTTTGCATCAATAATGTGAATAACAAGTATGAAATTTTGCATCAATAATGAGAACAACAAGTATGACATTTTGCATCAATAATGTGAATAACAAGTATGAAATTTTGCATCAATAATGTGAATAACAAGTATGAAATTTTGCATCAATAATGTGAATAACAAGTATGAAATTTTGCATCAATAATGTGAATAACAAGTATGAAATTTTGCATCAATAATGAGAACAACAAGTATGACATTTTGCATCAATAATGTGAATAACAAGTTTGAAATTTTGCACCAATAATGTGAATAACAAGTATGAAATTTTGCATCAATAATGTGAATAACAAGTATGAAATTTGGCATCAATAATGTGAATAACAAGTATGACATTTTGCATCAATAATGTGAATAACAAGTATGAAATTTTGCATCAATAATGTGAATAACAAGTATGAAATTTTGCATCAATAATGTGAATAACAAGTATGAAATTTTGCATCAATAATGTGAATAACAAGTATGAAATTTTGCATCAATAATGTGAATAACAAGTATGAAATTTTGCATCAATAGTGTGAATAACAAGTATGACATTTTGCATCAATAATGTGAATAACAAGTATGAAATTTTGCATCAAAAATGTGAATAACAAGTATGAAATTTTGCATCAATAATGTGAATAACAAGTATGAAATTTTGCATCAATAGTGTGAATAACAAGTATGACATTTTGCATCAATAATGTGAATAACAAGTATGAAATTTTGCATCAAAAATGTGAATAACAAGTATGAAATTTTGCATCAATAATGTGAATAACAAGTATGAAATTTTGCATCAATAATGTGAATAACAAGTATGAAATTTTGCATCAATAATGTTAATAACAAGTATGAAGATTTGCATCAATAATGTGAATAACAAGTATTAAATTTTGTATCAATAATGTGAATAACAAGTATGAAATTTTGCATCAATATAATGTGAATAACAAGTATGAAATTTTTCATCAATAATGTGAATAACAAGTATGAAATTTTGCATCAATAATGTGAATAACAAGTATGAAATTTTGCATCAATAATGTGAACAACAAGTATGAAATTTTGCATCAATAATGTGAATAACAAGTATGAAATTTTGCATCAATAATGTGAATAACAAGTATGAAATTTTGCATCAATAATGTGAATAACAAGTATGAAATTTTGCATCAATAATGTGAATAACAAGTATGAAATTTTGCATCAATAATGTGAATAACAAGTATGAAATTTTGCATCAATAATGTGAATAACAAGTATGAAATTTTGCATCAATAATGTGAATAACAAGTATGAAATTTTGCATCAATAATGTGAATAACAAGTATGAAATTTTGCATCAATAATGTGAATAACAAGTATGAAATTTTGCATCAATAATGTGAATAACAAGTATGAACTTTTGCATCAATAATGTGAATAACAAGTATGAAATTTTGCATCAATAATGTGAATAACGTATGAAATTTTGCATCAATAATGTGAACAACAAGTATGACATTTTTCATCAATAATGTGAACAACAAGTATGAAATTTTGCATCAATAATGTGAATAACAAGTATGAAATATTCCATCAATAATGTGAATAACAAGTATGAAATTTTGCATCAATAATGTGAATAGCAAGTATGAAATTTTGCATCAATAATGAGAATAACAAGTATGAAATTTTGCATCAATAATGTGAAAAACAAGTATGAAATTTTGCATCAATAATGTGAATAACAAGTATGAAATTTTGCATCAATAATGTGAATAACAAGTATGAAATTTTGCATCAATAATGTGAATAACAAGTGTGAAATTTTGCATCAATAATGTGAATAACAAGTATGAAATTTTGCATCAATAATGTGAATAACAAGTATGAAATTTTGCATCAATAATGTGAATAACAAGTATGAAATTTTGCATCAATAATGTGAATAACAAGTTTGAAATTTTGCATCAATAATGTGAATAACAAGTATGAAATTTTGCATCAATAATGTGAATAACAAGTATGAAATTTTGCATCAATAATGTGAATAACAAGTATGAAATTTTGCATCAATAATGTGAATAACAAGTATGAAATTTTGCATCAATAATGAGAATAACAAGTATGAAATTTTGCATCAATAATGTGAATAACAAGTATGAAATTTTGCATCAATAATGTGAATAACAAGTATGAAATTTTGCATCAATAATGTGAATAACAAGTATGAAATTTTGCATCAATAATGTGAATAACAAGTATGAAATTTTGCATCAATAATGTGAATAACAAGTATGAAATTTTGCATCAATAATGTGAATAACAAGTATGAAATTTTGCATCAATAATGTGAATAACAAGTATGAAATTTTGCATCAATAGTGTGAATAACAAGTATGACATTTTGCATCAATAATGTGAATAACAAGTATGAAATTTTGCATCAAAAATGTGAATAACAAGTATGAAATTTTGCATCAATAATGTGAATAACAAGTATGAAATTTTGCATCAATAATGTGAATAACAAGTATGAAGCTTTGCATCAATAATGTGAATAACAAGTATTAAATTTTGTATCAATAATGTGAATAACAAGTATGAAATTTTGCATCAATAATGTGAATAACAAGTATGAAATTTTTCATCAATAATGTGAATAACAAGTATGAAATTTTGCATCAATAATGTGAATAACAAGTATGAAATTTTGCATCAATAATGTGAATAACAAGTATGAAATTTTGCATCAATAATGTGAATAACAAGTAGGAAATTTTGCATCAATAATGTGAATAACAAGTATGAAATTTTGCATCAATAATGAGAATAACAAGTATGAAATTTTGCATCAATAATGTGAATAACAAGCATGAAATTTTGCATCAATAATGTGAATAACAAGTATGAAGATTTGCATCAATAATGTGAATAACAAGTATGAAATTTTGCATCAATAATGTGAATAACAAGTATGAAATTTTGCATCAATAATGTGAATAACAAGTATGAAATTTTGCATCAATAATGTGAATAACAAGTATGAAATTTTGCATCAATAATGTGAATAACAAGTATGAAATTTTGCATCAATAATGTGAATAACAAGTATGAAATTTTTCATCAATAATGTGAATAACAAGTATGAAATTTTGCATCAATAATGTGAATAACAAGTATGAAATTTTGCATCAATAATGTGAATAACAAGTATGAAATTTTGCATCAATAATGTGAATAACAAGAATGAAATTTTGCATCAATAATGTGAATAACAAGAACGAAATTTTGCATCAATAATGTGAACAACAAGTATGAAATTTTGCATCAATAATGTGAATAACAAGTATGAAATTTTGCATCAATAATGTGAATAACAAGTATGAAATTTTGCATCAATAATGTGAATATTTCGCGAGGGAGATCTCGCGAGATCACGGCGAGGTCACGTCTTTTCGAAGCTGCTCCATGCGCTCACGCTTTCGAAGCTAAGTGATATTTCTCAATTGTGTTTTTGTCGAGACTGTATCTATCTTTCGGTGTATGTACCTATAGCGTATCTTTTGGAAAATTTTCGGTGCTAATTTTTCGTACATGTATACACAATCGTCGATTAATGGTATCGAGTATTCTGCGGCCTAGTACTCGTAGGCTTAGACTACCGTACCGTCTCCGACCTTGTGGTTTGTTTTTCTCTCAGCGATTCGTCGAATGCGCTGAAATTATTTTCGTTCACTGTTTCATCCCAGTCGTTCACCCCGAACCTCCTTGTTTAATATCTGTACTCACAAAAAAAAAAAAAAAAACCCCCCAAAAAAATATTTCCTTCCCAGGTCTTATTCGTTTATTTGTTGTTCTTTTTGTTCGTTCGTTCTTCGTTCGCGATCACGCGGTTAGAAATGTATAATCTCTCCCCTGAACAACTATTTTCTCTCATATATTATAACACCCTTTTCTTCTTTTCCTACAAAGGATGCTTTCGTCTTGCTCACCAAATCTATTCATTCCAAAATATATATATAATACCATCTCTTACAGTTCCTCCTTTCTACATTCCATAAACTATCCAGAACTCCATCCCTCCTCCAGTGTCCTCAAACGTATTTTTGACTCGAAGGTCTCAAACTCATTTTGCAAAAAATGTTCGTTTCCCATGAATCGTACACTTTTCAAAATCCAATCTCACCCCTCCCCTCCAAATCCTCCCCATCACCCATCCCTTTCAAATCTCCCCCCTTGCCCCTTCCCTCCCCTCACTCCTAAACTCCTCCCACACCCCTCCCCTCCGAGACTCTCCCTCGCTCCTCCCCTCCTAGACTCCCCTCTCACCCCTCCTCCTCAAAGCATCCTCCCTGCTTCTTCCTCCTTCCAACTTTCACCTTCATCTCCCCAAACCTTCTGCCTTGCTCTTCCCCCTCCTCAAATAACACCTCACTGTGCCTCACCCAATCTCCATCAAACCTTTTGTCCGCCCCATTCTTCCCTTTCTCCAAGCTATTCTGAAATCTCTGACACACCTTCAACAGCTCTCCCTACCTCTTCCTCCTCTTCCACATCCTACCCTACCCCTCCCCCCCCCCCTGTTCTGGACCCGATGCTCCCCCTTCCTCTTCATTAACGGTATGGACCTCAAACATCCGGGGCCTTCGCTCAAACTTGACTGACCTCTCCATACAGGTTGCTTCTGACAAACCAGATGTGATCTGCTTAACAGAAACTTTCCTCCTTCATGATGTCTCTGATGCCTTGGTATCTCTCCCAGGTTACTCCCTCCTCCGGTATGATAGACCTGAGCCTCGTCCTGGAGGTGGGGTTGCTATCTTTATAAAAAACTCTCTTCCTCACTCGCCCTCCACTGCCCTCTCTCCACCTCAACCCCAGGAATACCTTTGGCTACGGCTTCCCCTTCGCTCCCACCTTTTGTTCATATGTGTGTTGTACCGTCCACCAATCAGCGATGACTCCATCTACATCTCACTGTCTGATAATATGGACCAACTTCTATCTACCCATCCCAACTCTCTCTTCCTCATATGTGGTGATTTCAATTGTCACCATGCCAGTTGGCTGGGTGTGGGTACCTCTCTCACCAGCCATGGCTCTTCAGCAAAGGACTTCTGCGACTCACTGGGACTGACACAATCTGTCAATTTCCCGACCCGGATCTCAGTCAACGGAGCATCTTCTCTTCTGGATTTGGTTATGACAAACTTCCCTGAAAATGTCTGCTGCTCTTCTTCTGCTCCAATCGGCTCATCTGATCATGTGCTTGTCAAAGTGGACATCTCTCTGACCATTCTCAGAGAGCCTCCTCAGCGTCGACGAGTCTGGCATTTCACTCAGGCCAACTGGCACGGTCTTCAAGCAGCCATCAATCATCTGGACTGGTCTCCCATCTCTACCGCCTCTGACATCAACTCATCCTGGGAATTCTTTCAAAGTAAATTGCTCTCTCTCATGCACAGATTTATACCATCTCGTCTTCAGTTGTCATACCCTTCCTCCCGTCCATGGTACACGGAATCTTGTGGTGAGGCTGTTGCCCTGAAACAACTTGCTTTCGTCTCCTGGAAAGCAAATCCAACGGAAGGAAATCTCATTTCCTTTCACAAAGCCCGAAACAAGTGTGTGTCCACCCTCAGGAGAGCCAGGAAACAATATCTCACCATTCTCAAGATCGAACTCTCTTATCTGTCTCCCTCTTCCAAATCCTGGTGGCGTCTGGTCAAATCTGTTTCTGGTGTTTGTTCCCCCTCCATCCCCTCCCTCACCTCAAACGGCTTAACGGCTGACTCCGCACGTGAAAAAGCTGAATGCCTCAACTCTGTGTTTGCCTCTAAATCTTGTGTCCCAAACCCATCCCTCTCTGTACCCACCATACCCAGTCGTACCCAGCTGCTCCTGGACTCTGTGTCCTTTCCTCCTGACAAGGTGGAAAAGTTTCTGTCAACCCTCGACTCTGATTCTGCAACTGGTCCTCACGGCATCAGCCCACGGGTCCTAAAATCATGTTCTTCTGCTCTTTCACTCCCTCTTTCTGTTCTCTTCACCCTCTCTTTTGCTCAAGGTCATCTGCCATCTGCTTGGAAATCAGCCAACATCACCGCTTTGCACAAAAAGGTGCAAAAACAGATCCCAGCAACTACAGACCAATCAGCCTTCTCCCAATTATCAGCAAAGTCATGGAATCCATCATTGCTTCAGATATTAAATCTTTCCTCTTCTCCATTGGCTTGATCTCTGATCATCAATTTGGTTTCAGACCTGGTCACTCTACTCTGGACATGCTGCTTCTGCTTTCTCGACAATGGATGGAGGTCCTCAACGCCAAACAGGAAATTAGAGCTGTCTCCCTTGACATTTCACGTGCCTTCGATACGGTCTGGCACCCTGCTCTGCTCTCCAAACTCTCCTCCTTTGGTATCCATGGAAATCTCCACGCATGGCTGGCGGACTTCCTCTCTGGTCGTAGTCAACGTGTGGCCCTGAATGGGTTTCTCTCATCTCCTCTTCCTGTTCAGGCTGGAGTTCCCCAAGGTAGTGTTCTGGGCCCTGTGCTTTTTCTGGTCTTCATCAATGATCTCTCCGACTCTCTTGAAAATCCTCTCTATCTCTTTGCTGACGACTCTACTCTCTGTCGCTCCATTCCTCATCCCTCAGATCGGCAGTCTGCAGCCTCCTCACTCTCTGCAGACCTGGACAAAATCACAGACTGGTCAAACAAGTGGAACATGTCTTTCAATCCTGACAAATCTCACACTCTTACAATGTCTCTCCGAAAGGACCGACTGGACAACCCTCCCATCTACTTTCTCAACAATCCTCTCCAAGAAGTTCTGTCGCTCAAGCTTTTGGGTCTCACTATCTGCCATGATCTTTCTTGGGAAAACCACATTTCCAAGCTGGCCTCCAAAGCCAGTCGCCGACTGGGCATCCTCCGTCGTGCGAAGTCCTTCCTTGGCACACCTGAGCTCCTCACCACATACAAGGCTTTCATCCGCAGCTCAATGGAATACTGTTCCCCCCTCTGGGCTGGTGCTCCTGCCTCACACCTTGCTCGGCTTCACGCTGTTGAGGCCAAAGCTTTCAGAATCATTGGAATCTCCTGCGATGTAGTCAACGCCGAGGGCCTTTCACTCACTCACCGCAGGCAGGTTGGTGGTCTTTCTGTCTTCTACCGACTCCTCTCCGGCCTTGCTCCCCCAGCTCCCTCTGTGCTCTGTCCCCCCAATATTCCTTCAGGTCGCACAAGATCTGCCTGCAACCCTCTTATGGTTAAACTGCCAAAGTCTAGGCTCTCTGCTCACCTTCACTCTTTCATTCCCCTTTTCTCCCGCCTCTGGAACAAACTCCCCCACTCCCTTCAATCCCACTCCTCCCTCCAGGTCTTTAAAACAGCTGTTCACCACCATCTCTTATCGTCCCCCATCGAAAACCTTGATCTTTTCTACCCCCGGTAATTCACCCCAGAGTCCTTGCAGTGTTCATGTTTTAATCCTCTCCCACCTCCCCCCAAGTCCTCCCGATGTCCCTGCTCTCAAATGTTGTGTTTGTTTCCTTCCTCCTCTTCCCCCTCTCTTTTGTGTCCTTCCCCCTCTCCCCATCTTGTCTGCTGCTCCCCTTGTTTTTTTTTGTTTTGTGTGTCGGTTTGTCTTTTTGTGTGATTAATGTTAGCTCTTTCACGAGCCTCGATCTTGTATACAAAAAAAAAAAAAAAAAAAAAAAAAAAAAAAAAAAAAAAAAAAAAAAAAAAAAAAAAAAAAAAAAAAAAAAAAAAAAAAAAAAAAGTATGAAATTTTGCATCAATAATGTGAATAACAAGTATGAAATTTTGCATCAATAGTGTGAATAACAAGTATGACATTTTGCATCAATAATGTGAATAACAAGTACGAAATTTTGCATCAAAAATGTGAATAACAAGTATGAAATTTTGCATCAATAATGTGAATAACAAGTATGAAATTTTGCATCAATAATGTGAATAACAAGTATGAAATTTTGCATCAATAATGTTAATAACAAGTATGAAGATTTGCATCAATAATGTGAATAACAAGTATTAAATTTTGTATCAATAATGTGAATAACAAGTATGAAATTTTGCATCAATAATGTGAATAACAAGTATGAAATTTTTCATCAATAATGTGAATAACAAGTATGAAATTTTGCATCAATAATGTGAATAACAAGTATGAAATTTTGCATCAATAATGTGAATAACAAGTATGAAATTTTGCATCAATAATGTGAATAACAAGTAGGAAATTTTGCATCAATAATGTGAATAACAAGTATGAAATTTTGCATCAATAATGAGAATAACAAGTATGAAATTTTGCATCAATAATGTGAATAACAAGTATGAAATTTTGCATCAATAATGTGAATAACAAGTATGAAGATTTGCATCAATAATGTGAATAACAAGTATGAAATTTTGCATCAATAATGTGAATAACAAGTATGAAATTTTGCATCAATAGTGTGAATAACAAGTATGACATTTTGCATCAATAATGTGAATAACAAGTACGAAATTTTGCATCAAAAATGTGAATAACAAGTATGAAATTTTGCATCAATAATGTGAATAACAAGTATGAAATTTTGCATCAATAATGTGAATAACAAGTATGAAATTTTGCATCAATAATGTTAATAACAAGTATGAAGATTTGCATCAATAATGTGAATAACAAGTATTAAATTTTGTATCAATAATGTGAATAACAAGTATGAAATTTTGCATCAATAATGTGAATAACAAGTATGAAATTTTTCATCAATAATGTGAATAACAAGTATGAAATTTTTCATCAATAATGTGAATAACAAGTATGAAATTTTGCATCAATAATGTGAATAACAAGTATGAAATTTTGCATCAATAATGTGAATAACAAGTATGAAATTTTGCATCAATAATGTTAATAACAAGTATGAAGATTTGCATCAATAATGTGAATAACAAGTATTAAATTTTGTATCAATAATGTGAATAACAAGTATGAAATTTTGCATCAATAATGTGAATAACAAGTATGAAATTTTTCATCAATAATGTGAATAACAAGTATGAAATTTTGCATCAATAATGTGAATAACAAGTATGAAATTTTGCATCAATAATGTGAATAACAAGTATGAAATTTTGCATCAATAATGTGAATAACAAGTAGGAAATTTTGCATCAATAATGTGAATAACAAGTATGAAATTTTGCATCAATAATGAGAATAACAAGTATGAAATTTTGCATCAATAATGTGAATAACAAGTATGAAATTTTGCATCAATAATGTGAATAACAAGTATGAAGATTTGCATCAATAATGTGAATAACAAGTATGAAATTTTGCATCAATAATGTGAATAACAAGTATGAAATTTTGCATCAATAATGTGAATAACAAGTATGAAATTTTGCATCAATAATGTGAATAACAAGTATGAAATTTTGCATCAATAATGTGAATAACAAGTATGAAATTTTGCATCAATAATGTGAATAACAAGTATGAAATTTTGCATCAATAATGTGAATAACAAGTATGAAATTTTGCATCAATAATGTGAATAACAAGTATGAAATTTTGCATCAATAATGTGAATAACAGGTATGAAATTTTTCATCAATAATGTGAATAACAAGTATGAAATTTTGCATCAATAATGTGAATAACAAGTATGAAATTTTGCATCAATAATGTGAATAACAAGTATGAAATTTTGCATCAATAATGTGAATAACAAGTATGAAATTTTGCATCAATAATGTGAACAACAAGTATGAAATTTTGCATCAATAATGTGAATAACAAGTATGAAATTTTGCATCAATAGTGTGAATAACAAGTATGACATTTTGCATCAATAATGTGAATAACAAGTACGAAATTTTGCATCAAAAATGTGAATAACAAGTATGAAATTTTGCATCAATAGTGTGAATAACAAGTATGACATTTTGCATCAATAATGTGAATAACAAGTACGAAATTTTGCATCAAAAATGTGAATAACAAGTATGAAATTTTGCATCAATAATGTGAATAACAAGTATGAAATTTTGCATCAATAATGTGAATAACAAGTATGAAATTTTGCATCAATAATGTTAATAACAAGTATGAAGATTTGCATCAATAATGTGAATAACAAGTATTAAATTTTGTATCAATAATGTGAATAACAAGTATGAAATTTTGCATCAATAATGTGAATAACAAGTATGAAATTTTTCATCAATAATGTGAATAACAAGTATGAAATTTTGCATCAATAATGTGAATAACAAGTATGAAATTTTGCATCAATAATGTGAATAACAAGTATGAAATTTTGCATCAATAATGTGAATAACAAGTAGGAAATTTTGCATCAATAATGTGAATAACAAGTATGAAATTTTGCATCAATAATGAGAATAACAAGTATGAAATTTTGCATCAATAATGTGAATAACAAGTATGAAATTTTGCATCAATAATGTGAATAACAAGTATGAAGATTTGCATCAATAATGTGAATAACAAGTATGAAATTTTGCATCAATAATGTGAATAACAAGTATGAAATTTTGCATCAATAATGTGAATAACAAGTATGAAATTTTGCATCAATAATGTGAATAACAAGTATGAAATTTTGCATCAATAATGTGAATAACAAGTATGAAATTTTGCATCAATAATGTGAATAACAAGTATGAAATTTTGCATCAATAATGTGAATAACAAGTATGAAATTTTGCATCAATAATGTGAATAACAAGTATGAAATTTTGCATCAATAATGTGAATAACAGGTATGAAATTTTTCATCAATAATGTGAATAACAAGTATGAAATTTTGCATCAATAATGTGAATAACAAGTATGAAATTTTGCATCAATAATGTGAATAACAAGTATGAAATTTTGCATCAATAATGTGAATAACAAGTATGAAATTTTGCATCAATAATGTGAACAACAAGTATGAAATTTTGCATCAATAATGTGAATAACAAGTATGAAATTTTGCATCAATAATGTGAATAACAAGTATGAAATTTTGCATCAATAATGTGAATAACAAGTATGAAATTTTGCATCAATAATGTGAATAACAAGTATGAAATTTTGCATCAATAATGTGAATAACAAGTATGAAATTTTGCATCAATAATGTGAATAACAAGTATGAAATTTTGCATCAATAATATGAATAACAAGTATGAAATTTTGCATCAATAATGTGAATAACAAGTATGAAATTTTGCATCAATAATGTGAATAACAAGTATGAAATGTTGCATCAATAATGTGAATAACAAAGTATGAAATTTTGCATCAATAATGTGAATAACAAGTATGAAATTTTGCATCAATAATGTGAATAACAAGTATGAAATTTTGCATCAATAATGTGAATAACAAGTATGAAATTTTGCATCAATAATGAGAATAACAAGTATGAAATTTTGCATCAATAATGTGAATAACAAGTATGAAATTTTGCATCAATAATGTGAATAACAAGTATGAAATTTTGCATCAATAATGTGAATAACAAGTATGAAATTTTGCATCAATAATGTGAATAACAAGTATGAAATTTTGCATCAATAATGTGAATAACAAGTATGAAATTTTTCATCAATAATGTGAATAACAAGTATGAAATTTTGCATCAATAATGTGAATAACAAGTATGAAATTTTGCATCAATAATGTGAATAACAAGTATGAAATTTTGCATCAATAATGTGAATAACAAGTATGAAATTTTGCATCAATAATGTGAATAACAAGTATGAAATTTTGCATCAATAATGTGAATAACAGGTATGAAATTTTTCATCAATAATGTGAATAACAAGTATGAAATTTTGCATCAATAATGTGAATAACAAGTATGAAATTTTGCATCAATAATGTGAATAACAAGTATGAAATTTTGCATCAATAATGTGAATAACAAGTATGAAATTTTGCATCAATAATGTGAACAAGTATGAAATTTTGCATCAATAATGTGAATAACAAGTATGAAATTTTGCATCAATAATGTGAATAACAAGTATGAAATTTTGCATCAATAATGTGAATAACAAGTATGAAATTTTGCATCAATAATGTGAATAACAAGTATGAAATTTTGCATCAATAATGTGAATAACAAGTATGAAATTTTGCATCAATAATGTGAATAACAAGTATGAAATTTTTCATCAATAATGTGAATAACAAGTATGAAATTTTGCATCAATAATGTGAATAACAAGTATGAAATTTTGCATCAATAATGTGAATAACAAGTATGAAATGTTGCATCAATAATGTGAATAACAAAGTATGAAATTTTGCATCAATAATGTGAATAACAAGTATGAAATTTTGCATCAATAATGTGAATAACAAGTATGAAATTTTGCATCAATAATGTGAATAACAAGTATGAAATTTTGCATCAATAATGAGAATAACAAGTATGAAATTTTGCATCAATAATGTGAATAACAAGTATGAAATTTTGCATCAATAATGTGAATAACAAGTATGAAATTTTGCATCAATAATGTGAATAACAAGTATGAAATTTTGCATCAATAATGTGAATAACAAGTATGAAATTTTGCATCAATAATGTGAATAACAAGTATGAAATTTTTCATCAATAATGTGAATAACAAGTATGAAATTTTGCATCAATAATGTGAATAACAAGTATGAAATTTTGCATCAATAATGTGAATAACAAGTATGAAATTTTGCATCAATAATGTGAATAACAAGTAGGAAATTTTGCATCAATAATGTGAATAACAAGTATGAAATTTTGCATCAATAATGTGATTAACAAGTATGAAATTTTGCATCAATAATGTGAATAACAAGTATGAAATTTTGCATCAATAATGTGAATAACAAGTATGAAATTTTGCATCAATAATGTGAATAACAAGTATGAAATTTTGCATCAATAATGTGAATAACAAGTATGAAATTTTGCATCAATAATGTGAATAACAAGTATGAAATTTTGCATCAATAATGTGAATAACAAGTATGAAATTTTGCATCAATAATGTGAATAACAAGTATGAAATTTTGCATCAATAATGTGAATAACAAGTATGAAATTTTGCATCAATAATGTGAATAACAAGTATGAAATTTTGCATCAATAGTGTGAATAACAAGTATGACATTTTGCATCAATAATGTGAATAACAAGCATGAAATTTTGCATCAAAAATGTGAATAACAAGTATGAAATTTTGCATCAATAATGTGAATAACAAGTATGAAATTTTGCATCAATAATGTGAATAACAAGTATGAAGATTTGCATCAATAATGTGAATAACAAGTATGAAATTTTGCATCAATAATGTGAATAACAAGTATGAAATTTTGCATCAATAATGTGAATAACAAGTATGAAATTTTGCATCAATAATGTGAATAACAAGTATGAAATTTTGCATCAATAGTGTGAATAACAAGTATGACATTTTGCATCAATAATGTGAATAACAAGCATGAAATTTTGCATCAAAAATGTGAATAACAAGTATGAAATTTTGCATCAATAATGTGAATAACAAGTATGAAATTTTGCATCAATAATGTGAATAACAAGTATGAAGATTTGCATCAATAATGTGAATAACAAGTATTAAATTTTGTATCAATAATGTGAATAACAAGTATGAAATTTTGCATCAATAATGTGAATAACAAGTATGAAATTTTTCATCAATAATGTGAATAACAAGTATGAAATTTTGCATCAATAATGTGAATAACAAGTATGAAATTTTGCATCAATAATGTGAATAACAAGTATGAAATTTTGCATCAATAATGTGAATAACAAGTAGGAAATTTTGCAGCAATAATGTGATTAACAAGTATGAAATTTTGCATCAATAATGAGAATAACAAGTATGAAATTTTGCATCAACAATGTGAATAACAAGTATGAAGATTTGCATCAATAAATGTGAATAACAAGTATGAAATTTTGCATCAATAATGTGAATAACAAGTATGAAATTTTGCATCAATAATGTGAATAACAAGTATGAACTTTTGCATCAATACTGTGAATAACAAGTATGAAATTTTGCATCAATAATGTGAACAACAAGTATGAAATTTTTCATCAATAATGTGAATAACAAGTATGAAATTTTGCATCAATAATGTGAATAACAAGAATTAAATTTTGCATCAATAATGTGAATAACAAGTATGAAATTTTGCATCAATAATGTGAATAACAAGAATTAAATTTGGCATCAATAATGTGAATAACAAGTATGAAATTTTGCATCAATAATGTGAATAACAAGTATGAAATTTTGCATCAATAATGTGAATAACAAGTATGAAATTTTTCATCAATAATGTGAATAACAAGTATGAAATTTTGCATCAATAATGTGAATAACAAGTATGAAATTTTGCATCAATAATGTGAATAACAAGTATGAAATTTTGCATCAATAATGTGAATAACAAGTATGAAATTTTGCATCAATAATGTGAATAACAAGTATGAAATTTTGCATCAATAATGTGAATAACAGGTATGAAATTTTTCATCAATAATGTGAATAACAAGTATGAAATTTTGCATCAATAATGTGAATAACAAGTATGAAATTTTGCATCAATAATGTGAATAACAAGTATGAAATTTTGCATCAATAATGTGAACAACAAGTATGAAATTTTTCATCAATAATGTGAATAACAAGTATGAAATTTTGCATCAATAATGTGAATAACAAGAATTAAATTTAGCATCAATAATGTGAATAACAAGTATGAAATTTTGCATCAATAATGTGAATAACAAGAATTAAATTTGGCATCAATAATGTGAATAACAAGTATGAAATTTTGCATCAATAATGTGAATAACAAGTATGAAATTTTGCATCAATAATGTGAATAACAAGTATGAAATTTTTCATCAATAATGTGAATAACAAGTATGAAATTTTGCATCAATAATGTGAATAACAAGTATGAAATTTTGCATCAATAATGTGAATAACAAGTATGAAATTTTGCATCAATAATGTGAATAACAAGTATGAAATTTTGCATCAATAATGTGAATAACAAGTATGAAATTTTGCATCAATAATGTGAATAACAGGTATGAAATTTTTCATCAATAATGTGAATAACAAGTATGAAATTTTGCATCAATAATGTGAATAACAAGTATGAAATTTTGCATCAATAATGTGAATAACAAGTATGAAATTTTGCATCAATAATGTGAATAACAAGTATGAAATTTTGCATCAATAATGTGAACAACAAGTATGAAATTTTGCATCAATAATGTGAATAACAAGTATGAAATTTTGCATCAATAATGTGAATAACAAGTATGAAATTTTGCATCAATAATGTGAATAACAAGTATGAAATTTTGCATCAATAATGTGAATAACAAGTATGAAATTTTGCATCAATAATGTGAATAACAAGTATGAAATTTTGCATCAATAATGTGAATAACAAGTATGAAATTTTTCATCAATAATGTGAATAACAAGTATGAAATTTTGCATCAATAATGTGAATAACAAGTATGAAATTTTGCATCAATAATGTGAATAACAAGTATGAAATGTTGCATCAATAATGTGAATAACAAAGTATGAAATTTTGCATCAATAATGTGAATAACAAGTATGAAATTTTGCATCAATAATGTGAATAACAAGTATGAAATTTTGCATCAATAATGTGAATAACAAGTATGAAATTTTGCATCAATAATGAGAATAACAAGTATGAAATTTTGCATCAATAATGTGAATAACAAGTATGAAATTTTGCATCAATAATGTGAATAACAAGTATGAAATTTTGCATCAATAATGTGAATAACAAGTATGAAATTTTGCATCAATAATGTGAATAACAAGTATGAAATTTTGCATCAATAATGTGAATAACAAGTATGAAATTTTTCATCAATAATGTGAATAACAAGTATGAAATTTTGCATCAATAATGTGAATAACAAGTATGAAATTTTGCATCAATAATGTGAATAACAAGTATGAAATTTTGCATCAATAATGTGAATAACAAGTAGGAAATTTTGCATCAATAATGTGAATAACAAGTATGAAATTTTGCATCAATAATGTGAATAACAAGTATGAAATTTTGCATCAATAATGTGAATAACAAGTATGAAATTTTGCATCAATAATGTGAATAACAAGTATGAAATTTTGCATCAATAATGTGAATAACAAGTATGAAATTTTGCATCAATAATGTGAATAACAAGTATGAAATTTTGCATCAATAATGTGAATAACAAGTATGAAATTTTGCATCAATAATGTGAATAACAAGTATGAAATTTTGCATCAATAATGTGAATAACAAGTATGAAATTTTGCATCAATAGTGTGAATAACAAGTATGACATTTTGCATCAATAATGTGAATAACAAGCATGAAATTTTGCATCAAAAATGTGAATAACAAGTATGAAATTTTGCATCAATAATGTGAATAACAAGTATGAAATTTTGCATCAATAATGTGAATAACAAGTATGAAGATTTGCATCAATAATGTGAATAACAAGTATGAAATTTTGCATCAATAATGTGAATAACAAGTATGAAATTTTGCATCAATAATGTGAATAACAAGTATGAAATTTTGCATCAATAATGTGAATAACAAGTATGAAATTTTGCATCAATAGTGTGAATAACAAGTATGACATTTTGCATCAATAATGTGAATAACAAGCATGAAATTTTGCATCAAAAATGTGAATAACAAGTATGAAATTTTGCATCAATAATGTGAATAACAAGTATGAAATTTTGCATCAATAATGTGAATAACAAGTATGAAGATTTGCATCAATAATGTGAATAACAAGTATTAAATTTTGTATCAATAATGTGAATAACAAGTATGAAATTTTGCATCAATAATGTGAATAACAAGTATGAAATTTTTCATCAATAATGTGAATAACAAGTATGAAATTTTGCATCAATAATGTGAATAACAAGTATGAAATTTTGCATCAATAATGTGAATAACAAGTATGAAATTTTGCATCAATAATGTGAATAACAAGTAGGAAATTTTGCAGCAATAATGTGATTAACAAGTATGAAATTTTGCATCAATAATGAGAATAACAAGTATGAAATTTTGCATCAATAATGTGAATAACAAGTATGAAATTTTGCATCAATAATGTGAATAACAAGTATGAAGATTTGCATCAATAATGTGAATAACAAGTATGAAATTTTGCATCAATAATGTGAATAACAAGTATGAAATTTTGCATCAATAATGTGAATAACAAGTATGAACTTTTGCATCAATACTGTGAATAACAAGTATGAAATTTTGCATCAATAATGTGAACAACAAGTATGAAATTTTTCATCAATAATGTGAATAACAAGTATGAAATTTTGCATCAATAATGTGAATAACAAGAATTAAATTTTGCATCAATAATGTGAATAACAAGTATGAAATTTTGCATCAATAATGTGAATAACAAGAATTAAATTTGGCATCAATAATGTGAATAACAAGTATGACATTTTGCATCAATAATGTGAATAACAAGTATGAAATTTTGCATCAATAATGCAAATAGCAAGTATGAAAGTTTGCATCAATATAATGCATCAATAATGCAAAATTTCATACAAAATTTCAAAATTTTAAATTTCATCACAAGTGTGAAATTTTGCATCAATAATGTGAATAACAAAGTATGAAATTTTGCATCAATAATGTGAATAACAAGTATGAAATTTTGCATCAACAATGCGAATAACAAGTATGAAATTTTGCATCAATAATGCAAACAACAAGTATGAAAGTTTGCATCAATAATGCATCAATAATGCAAAAATTTCATACAAAATTTCAAAATTTCAAATTTCATAACAAGTGTGAAATTTTGCATCAATAATGCGAATAACAAGTATGAAATTTTGCATCAATAATGCAAATAACAAGTATGAAAGTTTGCATCAATATAATGCATCAATAATGCAAAATTTCATACAAAATTTCAAAATTTCAAATTTCATAACAAGTTTGAAATTTTGCATCAATAATGTGAATAACAAGTATTAAATTTTGCATCAATAATATGAATAACAAGTATTAAATTTTGCATTAATAATGTGAATGACAAGTATGAAATTTTGCATCAATAATGCAAATAGCAAGTATGAAAGTTTGCATCAATATAATGCATCAATAATGCAAAATTTCATACAAAATTTCAAAATTTTAAATTTCATAACAAGTGTGAAATTTTGCATCAATAATGTGAATAAGAAAGTATGAAATTTTGCATCAATAATGTGAATAACAAGTATGAAATTTTGCATCAACAATGCGAATAACAAGTATGAAATTTTGCATCAATAATGCAAACAACAAGTATGAAAGTTTGCATCAATAATGCATCAATAATGCAAAATTTCATACAAAATTTCAAAATTTCAAATTTCATAACAAGTGTGAAATTTGCATCAATAATGCGAATAACAAGTGTGAAATTTTGCATCAATAATGTGAATAACAATATGAAATTTTGCATCAATAATGCATCAATAATGCAAAATTTCATGCAAAATTTCAAAAATTTAAATTTCATAACAAGTGTGAAATTTTGCATCAATAATGTGAATAACAAGTGTGAAATTTTGCATCAATAATGTGAATAACAATATGAAATTTTGCATCAATAATGTGAATAACAAGTATGAAATTTTGCATCAATAATGTGAATAACAAGTATGAAATTTTGCATCAATTATGCAAATAACAAGTATGAAAGTTTGCATCAATAATGCATAAATAATGCAAAATTTCATACAAAATTTCCAAATTTCAAATTTCATAACAAGTGTGAAATTTTGCATCAATAATGTGAATAACAAAGTATGAAATTTTGCATCAATAATGTGAATAACAAGTATTACATTTTGCATCAATAATGTGAATAACAAGTATGATATTTTGCATCAATAATGTGAATAACAATTATGACATTTTGCATCAATGCGAAATAACAAGTATGAAAGTTTGCATCAATAATGCATAAATAATGCAAAATTTCATACAAAATTTCAAAATTTCAAATTTCATAACAAGTGTGAAATTTTGCATCAATAATGTGAATAACAAAGTATGAAATTTTGCATCAATAATGTGAATAACAAGTATTACATTTTGCATCAATAATGCGAATAACAAGTATGAAATTTTGCATCAATAATGTGAATAACAAGTATGAAATTTTGTTTCAATAATGTGAATAACAAGTATGCGGAGTCAACATTTTTTTTTTTAACTTGACTAAACATTTTTGGTTAATTTTTTTTTCTCCAGTCACAACAAATTTGCCATCACTACACAGCTTATAGCAAGCCACATTTGCACTTGATTTACATCATTCCCCTCCAGGTTAAAGGACAAGGTCAAATGGCGGTCTGAAAATAACGTGTTTTTTGTCATCGCTCAAATTTTGCCATTGCGGAATCTCAAATACCACTTGGCCTTCCAATAATAGTGAACCTGCACTGAAGTTGTGCATCTGCTATTTGATTTGTGTCCTTCAGATTGGGATCTAATTAACACAAACACATTTTTGATCATAACTTGAAGAAATTTCCTCCGATTTTCAGGTTGCTGAGTCTTATGGATAGATTGTAGATGGGGACACATTTTTTAATGTATACTCAATCCCGAAATGTTGAAGTTCAATGCCATATGGCAGTCCAAAAATAATCTGGATATCATTGTATCACGGGCACCACGTGGAGGCTTACCTTTGGTGATTGCTTTGTGATCGTAGATATCTATTATATTTTGCAGAATGTCATTAAATTTACAAGAACTCAAGAAATTTATGCACGTGAAGAATAACAAAAGCTTGCCTGCAGTGGTGCCTGGGGCCACGTCAATAAGAAGTCATCAAATAAAGAACTACGTCCATGTGGTTGGTTCAATCGCACTTCACTCTAATTGCAACAAATAGCCGACCAGGTGTGGAGGAGGCCTAACGATGCACTACATCCATCCCACATGCATCATTCCAGTGGTCGAGGCAGCTGGATTTGGTGTCATGGAGTACGGTGAATATTTATAAAATAACATTGATGGCAACCGAATCCCATTATGTGTGTATATATGTATATATATATATATATATATATATATATATATATATATATATATATATATATATATATATATGTATATATATATATATGTATATATATATATATATATATACTAGCAGAAGTACCCGGCATTGCCGGGTGGGGGAGGGGAGGGGAGGGGGGGAGGGGAACGGGGGGGAGAGGAGAAGAGGGGGGAGGGGAGAAGAGGGGGAGGGGAGGGGGAGAGGGGAGAAGAGGGGGAGGGGGAGAGGGGAGAAGAGGGGGAGGGGGAGAGGGGAGAAGAGGGGGAGGGGGAGAGGGGAGAAGAGGGGGAGGGGGAGGGGGAGAGGGGAGAAGAGGGGGAGGGGAAGAGGGGGGGATGGGGAGGGATGGGAGGGGGAGGGGGTGGAAGGGGGGAGGGGGAGGGGGAATGGGGGAGGGGGGAGTCAAGTCGGAAGTCATTGTCGTCAATTGAATGTCGCATTTATTTTTTATTCCCTGTCAAATGGCATTGGTCCTGCATTCCGAACCCGGAAGTCGGAAGTCATTGTCGTCAAATAAATGTTTCACTCTCTGTCACATGCCGTTGGTCCCATGTCAATCGGATGAAGTTGAAAAATTAACGTGACGAAGTTTCTCTGGGACGTACTGATTCCGAATATGAAGTTGAAAAATTAACGTTCCGAAATACGCTGATGACGTCATAATTTTAAAACGCGAAGTTTTTTAAATTTTAAGGTGTGCTGTAGTTGCTCTGAGACGTACTGATTCCGAATATGCCTTTGGTTTTGCTCTGCGATGAGTAGTTCTCGAGTTATAAGAGGACAAACAAACAAACATACTTTACTGCTTTATATATATAGATATACAGACTTGGCATTTAATATGGAATATTTTTTTGTGGGGGTGAACTTACTTTTCAAGATGTCTTAGAACCAAAAGTTCATTGGAATTATGTTGAAATTATTCTAGATTTTGTTAATGTGACGTTTAAAAGAAACAAAAACCACATTTGACATTTCAAAACAAATAAATTGATCCTTGAAAGTGATGTAAACTGATATCGAACTCAATTCATGGACAGTACTGTGTTAAACTTCTGTACGTTTTCCAGAAGTACCTCTTTATTTTGCACATTAGCCAAATTTTTTTTTAACAAAAACAAAAGTTAAATTACGACTGGGATTACGGACAGTAAAATTACAGTTCAGTACTTCGTGTAATCCCCACGAGCATTCAGGAGAGCACGTACACGTTGAAGCATGCTGTTCACGAGATTTGCCAAGGTTTGGACAGGAATCGCTTGCCATGCAGTGACAATAGCCTGCTGTAATTCACGCACAGAGGTTGGCTGCTGGTCCCAGTGGTCGATTTGATGCGTTAATTCTGCCCCCAAGTTCTCTATCGGATTCATATCCGGGGACGTGGCAGGCCACTCCATATGCTCTACACCACGGTCAACGAGAAAGTGTTGGATCATGCGAGCACAATGAGGCCGTTCATTGTCATCTTGGAAGACAAAGTTTCCTCGAAAGGCTGCACGAGCAAATGAAAGCAATGTTTCTTCCAGAATGGCCCTGTACTTGAACTGGTTCAGGTTTCCATTCAGAACAACCAGGTCAGTTTTGCCCCCTGCATGAAAAGCAGCCCAAACGGTCACCCCACCACCTCCAGCTTGGACTCTTGGCACTATACAATCTTTGTTGTAGGCTTCATGCACTTGTCTGCGCACTCGGACGCAGCCATCTTGACGATAGACCAGAAATCTAGACTCGTCACTGAAGATCACGTGATTCCAGTGTCCTGGCTGCCATTGACAGTGCTCTCTGGCCCACTGCAATCGGCGCTGGCAGTGTTGTCTGGTCAGGCGTGGCTTTCTCAGGGGACGCCTGGCACGATAGCCTGCTTGAACCAGTCGTTGGTTGACTAGCCTTCTGGATACAGGCACATTTGTCAGTTGCTGCCACTCAGCCCTAAGCCGATTAGCTGACTTGGTACGGCCATTGTGGCCTAACCGGTGCAGCTGGCGATCATCCCTCCTTGTGGTTCTGCGGGGACGTCCTGGCCTCAGTATTGGAGTAGGGACACCCCTCTGAGCATTTCGTTTCAGGATCATTGACACCTGACCTTGAGTGATGCCATACTGCCGAGCAATAGCACGCTGTTTCATGCCGTAATTTCGTAAAGCCACCACTCCATGACAAACAGCATTGTCGAGTTGACGGACCATCTCCAGAGGAAGCGGCAATAACTTTTGGAGACATGCAGCAGTTGTTTTCCACTAATACAGAACGCAACAACCCTTATATACCCGATTGTGAAGCCAATCATCAAATGCACCTGTCCGTACATTTTGCCACGCCACCTGTGATATAATCCTGTTGTTGACTTCTTGCTGCGACAGACAATCAGTGACATGGTTCTTTTAACAAATAAATCACCAAAGTGTAAAAGAAACTCACCAGATTGATATACTGAGTTACGAAAGTAAACCCAAGTCAAGAAAAAAAAATATTCCATATTAAATGCCAAGTCTGTATATACGAGCAGAATTACCCGGCGTTGCTGGGCAGGGGAGGGGGGAGTGGAGAGGGTTGGAGGCAGGAGAGGAAGGGTTTCATATATATGCTGGTGGGTGAATGTGGCATTCATCATGTTTTTGAGTTAAGTGTGTTGCCGATCAGGAAGAAGAAGAAGAAGCCGTACTACCAACTTCGTACACTTCCGGAATTGTTTGATTTATTTGTATTCAAATGTCTGGTGATTGTTTTGTATTTATTTATGCGAATGTGTATTTGTACAGTATATAACTGTCATTAATTTTACAAGGCTTAGGCACTATCGAGGGATTGTTTTTAAAAATAAACTCCAAAGAAACGAACTAAAATGTTTTTTGTTGTTGTTTTTTTTGCCCGAAACACTCCCAGGCATTCACTGATGAACCTCTGAAAGTTTGACGAAGATCCTTTCAGCCAACTCTGAGAAAAATGGTGACACACAGACAGACACACACAGACCAACATCTCTCTTATGTAGGAGACGAGTTGAATGCACCCGGCGTTGCCCGGGTTCTTTTTGAATGAATTTAATCTTCTGTACTAAAAAAGGAATAAAACGCGGCCTTGCGAAGCAGCGGAGTTTGACTATCCGGCCACGGCTAGAGTCCCTGTATATAGAGAGTTGTGTCAACTCAAATTTGGACGCCATTTTGTGTCTAAGTGTGTCGGATTAGATATACATGTACATTCGCGATATGGGGTGATATATTCTAAACCTGCTAAAAAAAAATTTACTACACATATTTAGTCTTATTATTACATACAGGTGATATTTGTTTTGTCAAAAACTCAGCTATTGCCGTGAAAAAGAGCTGTGTGGTGATATTAAAAGTGGTATGGCAATGCATATTACAAGCCAACACTGCATATAAGAGCTAACATTATAAGTAAGACAAACCAATGCTGTCGTTCTCTGAATTTTAATAACTTTTAGAAAGGAGTGTGGGCATATCCAATATTTTCTAAAGGGTGCCGAGAGCAATTCCGGTGTAGGACTTCCAGCCGACATATAGTCTAACACACTTAAAACAAATTCTGTACGTGGTATTGCCATATTTCTATAGTGTACAACTTTAGTTTTATCGACATTTATATTCAATTTCCATTGTAATGATTTAACAAGCTGCAAGTCAGCTTCTGTCTCTGACATAAGGAAAACGTCATCGGCATCTAGTAAGATTGAAACGTTCATTTATTACTACACCCTTGCCCAGAACTCTGATGGATATTGCCTGATCGATTAATATGTTTCATAGCTGGCGACTTAATTAACACTTAATTTTCGACTGCGCCAAGCCGTAATTAAACAGAGAAAAAACTTTTAAAAATACCTGCAGTGTGCACGGTTCGTCTAGTCGAACAGATATGGAAAAGCACAGATACGACGTCGTATTCACCATAACTTGTTTAATTTCACCAGGAACACGATGAGACCAACACAGTAAACATTCAGTACAAAACTTGGTTCATACATTCAGTACATATTGATATTCGAGCTTCCTGTTTCAACTTTGCTTTGCATATTGATCTTGCTGTTCTTTTTGTCTTCCTCAATTGATCGTTCAGTTTTTTATTTTTCTCCTCCAATCTCAGCAGCCGTTCTTCAATAGAATCACTAGTATCTTGGCCCTCTTGTGTATCAGTGTCCATAGGTTCACTCTCAGCTACAAAAGAGCACATATACAATTAATGGCCAACTGGAAAATTGGTATGTACAATTGCTCAGTATTCTGTAGATAAATGTTGTAATCGGGAAAGATAATTTTATACTTAACGTTAAATATAACACAATTTTTTTACAATTTAATTTTGCAAAATATTTAGAATAATGTAAAAAGAAAATGGCAACAGGAAGATAGTCATCATAATCTGAACGTACAATTATAGTTCAAAGAGCTATACAAATATAGACAAGCACATGCCTGTCATTTTGTAATCGTTTAAAATATGTCATTGATTGAACATGTCCTGCCATGATTTTGTAATAAATAAAACAATTCTTACATTGAGATTCATTTGAGGAGTCAATACGTTCATGAGTGGAGTAGGTGTGGTCGGACAAGTTTGGTAGATGTAGTCTCTCAGTTCTGGACGGTCCACGCTTCTTGGGGGAGTTGCGCAGCTTCACGGGTTTCCGGTAGCTAAATATTGTTGGAACTGCTGAGCACTTCAACCTCTTTTTGTCATCAGCTCGCCCCCTCTCAAACTGATTCACATCGAAATGTTCCTGCAATCATACAATGAGTGTCCTTGATGTATTTATTTCTTGAAATTTTTATTCTAACACAACACAGTTTAATTTTAATGAGCTGTCATGTACTAGTACTTCCACAACAGAAAATCACATGGACAATCTTCCGGAAGATGGCCAGACAAATCGCCAGCTCTATCGACCACATGTATATTGATATCAAACAGGGATAACAGCTTTTGAAAGTTGAGCCAGTTTTAAATGTGGGTACACAAATACACCTGTTTTACTGCATTAATCACCTAGAAATATTGTATGTTTTGGGAACGATAGCTGTCACCAGGTTAAATATATAGAGATTGTCCAATGTGCAAAATCTTCCATCACTACAATTTGGCCATAAATCCCGGGGTGGGAAATATTTGAGCAAATATGCCACAAGACGCATGAGCACTGTACAAAGCAAACAATAACTCGTCAAATTTTGGACGTATGGATGGCTGCACAACCCGCAAAAAAATTGAGCAGGTCCCCCCCTAAAATTGCTTTTATGATTGCCGATTAGGCTAAAGATTTTAAACCAAAAAAATAACTTGCCTCGGAATAAGTTTTGAATGGACGGACAGACAACTGAAAACAAAACGGACCATGGGTTTCCCACCCCTATAAAATCAAAATTAATTCCCTCTGAAAAAGTACAGTGACATTGCCCGCAGACTACCCAACCGCAGACCAGGCAATGTCACTGTACCGGGACATTTCATCAATCAATGACAATATGCGGTCCGCTAGGACTACCCGAAAAAAATTGAGCAGGGTTCTTCCCACGGAAATGCATTTTTGGTCAGCTCCTTGAAGATTATAAACAAACACAAATCACTTCCCTTTAAAAGGGTTTTCAAAGGACAGGCAACCAAAAAAAAACCGAGCAGATAGAATTGCTTTTGAACATCGATCATCAAGCGGCATGGGCCTACCTGGCAGAGTCTCGAGGAGTCGATCGCTTTCCAGCTCTTTCGTCTGACTTTCGCTTCCCAAATTTGTCTTCTGACTTTATCACTTGGAAATCTATACATCTTATATTTCCCAGATTGGTTTGAACAACCAAAAGCAGAACAACCAGTCATTTTGTTTGGCAATAAACAACATTCCCGTACCAAGCTGACGTTCACGCACGGTGAAGTTAGACACAAAATGGCGCCACGAAATCACGTGACCAGAAATCTCGGGTCAGCGCATGGCGCAACTCTCTTTATACAGGGACTCTAGCCACGGCCGCCCCCCCCCCCCACTCCTCCCAATTTTTTTTTCTGGGTACATCGACACCTGTGTCAAAATTGCAAATGCCAACACGTGATGTAAGTTATCCCTGCACGGAGAGCAGGATTTTCAGGAATCCTTCTTTGTTAACTTCAGATCGGATCTCAATGAAACCCACTCTCAGGAAGTAAACATAACCACTTATACCTCTCCATACAAATATGTTTTTATCCACCACGTTGATTCCAAATCTCCACGAATCCAAATCATTCTCATTTACATTAAAATAAAATAGAACTCTTCCTCCTTCATCATCTTCTTCACATATACTAATTCCGAGCCTCACTCAATCCCGTTTCTCATTTCGATTAGATTCAGCAAACGGCTGCTATAATCAATCGTTTTTCTTTCAACATTTTCATTTTAATATCGCCATATCAAACACCATTTCCGAATATACACCGCCGAGAAAAGCATCACAAAGTAGGTCGCACTGCAGTCTACTTGCAACACAAAAAAAAAATGGTGTTCCCATCAACAAAGCGACCGGTCTTATATTCTATTATATGTATATATATATACAGACTTGGCATTTAATATGGATTATTTTTTTTGTGGGGTTGAACTTACTTTTCAAGATGACTTAGAACCAAAAGTTCATTGGAATTATGTTGAAATTATTCTACATTTTGTTAATGTGACCTTTAAAAGAAACAAAAACCACAGTTGACATTTCGGAGCAAATAAATTGATCCTTCAAAGTGATGTAAACTGATATCGAACTCAATTCACGGACAGCACTGTGTTAAACTTCTGTACGTTTTCCAAAAGTATTTCTTTATTTTGCACATTAGCCAAAAAATTTTTTAACAAAAACAAAAGTTAAATTACGACTGGGATTACGGACAGTAAAATGACAGTTCAGTACTTCGTGTAACCCACACGAGCATTCAGGAGAGCACGTACAAGTTGAGGCATGCTGTTCACGAGATTTGCCAAGGTTTGGACAGGAATCGCTTGCCATGCAGTGACAATAGCCTGCTGCAATTCACGCACAGAGGTGGACTGCTGGTCCAAGTTGTCGATTTGACGCATTAATTCTGTCCACAAGTTCTCTATCGGATTCATATCTGGGGACATGGCAGGCCACTCCATACGCTCTACACCATGGTCAGCAAGAAAGTGTTGGATCATGCGAGCACGTTGAGGCCGTGCATTGTCATCTTGGAAGACAAAGTTTCCTCGAAAGGCTGCACGAGCAAATGGAAGCAATGTTTCTTCCAGAATGGCCCTGTACTTGAACTGGTTCAGGTTTCCATTCAGAACAACCAGGTCAGTTTTGCCACCTGCACGAAAAGCAGCCCAAACGGTCAACCCACCACCTCCAGCTTGGACTCTTGGCACTATACAATCTTCATTGTAGGCTTCATGCACTTGTCTGCGCACTCGGACGCGGCCATCTTGACAATAGACCAGAAATCTAGACTCGTCACTGAAGATCACATGATTCCAGTGTCCTGGCTGCCATTGACGGTGCTCTCTGGCCCACTGCAATTGGCACTGGCTGTGTTGTCTGGTCAGGCGTTGCTTTCTCAGGGGACGCTTGGCCTGATAGCCTGCTTGAACCAGTCGTTGGTTGACTAGCCTTCTGGATACAGGCACATTTGTCAGTTGCTGCCACTCAGCCCTAAGCCGATTAGCTGACTTGGTACGGCCATTGCGGACTAACCGGTGCAGCTGGCAATCATCCCTCCCTGTGGTTCTGCGGGGACGTCCTGGCCTCGGTATTGGAGTAGGGACATCCCTCTGAGCATTTCGTTTCAGGATCTTTGACACCTGACCTTGAGTGATGCCATACTGCCGAACAATAGCTCGCTGTTTCATGCCGGAATTTCGTAAAGCCACCACTCCATGACAAACAGCATTGTCGAGTTGACGGACCATCTCCAGAGGAAGCGGCAATAACTTTTGTAGACGTGCAGCAGTTGTTTTCCACTAAAACAGAACGCAACAACCCTTATATACCCGATTGTGAAGCCAATCGTCAAATGTACCTGTCCATACATTTTGTCATGCCACCTGTGATATAATCCTGTTATTGACTTCTTGCTGTGACAGACAATCAGTGACATGGTTCTTTTAACAAATAAATCACCGAAGCATAAAAGAAACTCACCAGATTTATATACTGAGTTCAGAAAGTAAACCCAAGTCAAGAAAAAAAAAAAATTCCATATTAAATGCCAAGTCTGTACATATATACACACTACCGGTCAAAAGTTTTAGAACACCTCAATTTTTCCAGCTTTTATTGAAATTTACGCAGTTTAATGTCTCAATGTATTCTGAAATTAAGCATAGAACAAATAAACAATTGGAGATAAAAAAAAGAAATCATAGAACAATTTTGTTTAACAAAATTTAATTTAAATTTTTAACTCTGCAAAGTAGCCACCTTTTGCAGATATAACCGCCGAACACACTCGTGGCATTCTTTCTACAATGGAAATCAAATTTGTTCGGGAACTTCTTCCCAACACTGTTGCAGAAGTTCCCACAAATGTGTTGCAGTTGTCGGTTGCTTTGCTTTCACCCTTCTGTCCAGTTCATCCCAAACCAGGTCGATAGGGTTTAAGTCTGGAGACTGTGCTGGCCATTCCATGATTTGATACATACCGTCTTGTTATTTTCCTCGAAGGTAGTTTTGACATAGCCTGGAGGTGTGTGAGGGTCATTATCTTGCTGTTGGATGAACCCCTGACCAACGAGGCGTATACAAGAGGGTATTGCATGGTGCTGCAAAATGCTGTGGTAGCCCTTTTGGTTCAGGGTGCCAGTCACCCTGTGCAAGTCGCCGACTCTGGATCCAGCAGAAGAGCCCCAGACCATCACGCTTCCTCCTCCATGTTTGACAGTTGGTGTCACACACTGAGGAACCATCCTTTCGCCAACTCGACATCGTACAAAAACCCTGCGCGATGAACCAAAGATTTAAAATTTTGATTCATCGGACCATAAGACCTTCTTCCAGTCTTCAGTAGTCCACTGGCGGTGCTTCATGGCCCAGGCAAGCCTCTTTTTCTTATTTTGCCATCTAAGCAATGGCGTTCTTACTGCCACTCGACCTGTCAAACCTGCAGCTCGAAGTCTTCTCTTCACAGTTGAAACTGAGACTTGCTTACTTCGATCAGTGTTAAGCTGTGCTTGAAGCTGTTCTCCTGTGTGCTGCCTATCACGCAAGCTGTTGACTCTCAGGAACTTGTCTTCTGATTCTGTTATGGCTTTGGGTCTGCCAGACCTCTTCCTGTCAGAGTTTCCTCCAGTTTCCAAATGCCTTTTGATGGTGTAGGAAAATGTACTCATGGACACATTGGCTTTCTTTTCAATTTCTCTAAAGGAAAGACCTACACTTTTAAGGGTTATAACGGTCTGTCTGTCTTCCTTTGTTAATTGCCTTTTTCTTGCCTTTATGATAACAATATACTACTTCCTGCAGTGCAATATTGTCGAAATAATGCTTCAGAGGGTGTAATAACAGTCTGTTCCAATACTGCTTTTATACAGACAGGGGGTTTGTAATCAAGTAATCAGCAGAGGTTGGGACACCTGAAGTAATTGCTTGCATCAACTTTCAAGGCTTAATTTACTTACATCGCTGCAAACAGCTGTAAGTTGTTAACCCATTACTTGTTCCCTGAAGAAGGCCTTTTTTTTTTTACAATATAACTATCCAATTTACATTATTTTCCCGTTCTTGCTAAACTAAACTTTTTTTTACAATATAACTATCCAATTTACATTATTTTCCCGTTCTTGCTAACCTAAACTTTTTTTTAACCTCGAGCAGTTTACTGCTTACCTTTGTACCATTTCAGGTTATTCACTGGACTTGAATTGCTTAAATTTTTAATAAAAACTGGAAAAATTGAAGTGTTCTAAAACTTTTTACCGGTTGTGTGTATATATATATATATATATATATATATATATATATATATATATATATATATATATATATATATATATATATATATATATATATATACACAGTCACGTGAAAAAGTAAGTACACCCCATGTAAAGTTTTGACTTTTTCAACATATTTCAACATCCAGCTATTTGATCTTCATTTCAACAATATTGATCGATAAAGGTGATATAATATAACAAATATGAAACATTTACATTTTGTAGTCCACTGTATAATTTAAATAAACAAATGCAAATTTCGCATGTGGAAAAAGTAAGTACACCCTTGGCTCTAATAGTTGGTATTAGCCCCCTTTGGCAGAAACAACCTCAAGTAGGCGTTTCTTATAACTCTCTACCAGTCTCTGACATCGACTGGGCGAAATTTTTGCCCACTCCTCCATGCAGAATTCTTTCAGCTATGGGATGTTTGAGGGGCTTCTTGCATGCACAGCTCGTTTCAAATCCCCCCACAACATCTCGATGGGATTTAGATCCGAGCTTTGACTTGGCCATTCCAGAACCCTCCATTTCTTTCTTTTCAGCCATTCCTTGGTGGATTTACTGGTATGTTTAGGGTCATTGTCATGTTGCAAGGTCCACCTTCGGTTGAGCTTCAACTTTCCGACAGATGGCCTCACATTATCCTCAAGCACCCTCTGGTACAATGAAGAATTCATGGTGGATTCTATGATGGTGAGCTGCCCAGGCCCTGATGCAGCAAAGCTGCCCCAAACCATAATATTTCCACCACCATGCTTTACAATTGGTATCAGGTTTTTGTGGTCAAATGCTGTCTTTGGTTTTCGCCAAACATGTCTTCTGATACTGTGGCAAAATAGCTCTACCTTTGACTCATCTGTCCAGAGCACATTGTTCCAGAAGTGCTGGTCTTTGCCTATGTGTTCATTGGCAAACTTTAGTCTTGCCCTGATGTTTTTTCTGGATAGCAAATGTTTCCTCCTGGCACACCTCCCATGTAGATCAAATTTGTGCAGCCTCTTTATAATGGTAGACTCGTGCATTTTGACATCAACAGTGGCAAGAGCTACCTATAGGTCCCGTGATGACATTCTGGGGTTCTTAGAGACTTCTTTCAGCATCTTGCGGTCTGCTCTCGGGCTGAACTTGCTGGGGCGGCCTGGCCTGAACAAGTTGGCAGTTGTTTGGAATCTTCTCCACTTGTAGATGATCTTCCGAACAGTCGAATGATTGATTTCAAATTGTTTGGAGATTTTTATATCCTTTCCCAGACTCGTAGGCATCGAAAACCTTCTTTCTGAAGGCCTCAGAGAGCTCTTTTGATCTAGGCATGGTGATGCCGCACACTTCATCAACAAAGAGCAAACCAAACTAAAAGTCTGAGGTTTAAATAAGACCGGTTCCTCCAAGACCCTCTCTAACGATGTTCAAAACATTTGCATCTGAGCTGGTGCACCTGATTCTAATTTTAGGTATTTGAAGGAGTGATAAATGTAGGGGTGTACTTCCTTTTTCCACATGCAAAATTTGCATTTATGTTTATTTAAATTATACAATGGACTACAAAATGTAAATGTTTCATGATATTTGATATATTATATCACCTTTATCTATCAATATTGTTGAAATGAAGATCAAATAGCTGTATGTTGAAATATGTTGAAAAGGTCAAAACGTTACATGGGGTGTACTTACTTTTTCACGTGACTGTATATATATATATATATTGTTGCGGATATGGGATTTGGCCTCCATCCATATCCGCTTGTAAATATTCCCCTATTTCCCCAATACTCCCCAACTATCCCCAATCCCCCATTCCCTAGTCCCATTGTCTGTAAACAACACTCTGTAGCCCCGACCTTCCCCTTTTTCCCCCATTAAATGTCGTGCCCAGGTTCACCGCATCTCACGTAGACAACTATAGGACATCTTGCTAGTTATTCTTAGTCTATGTCAGTTAAGGACTCGTTTCCATTAATTCTGACTCTTCGTTGCACCAGAATGTGATTGTATGGCACCGTTAGTAAGTTTAGGACCTCCCAATACCTCCCCGCATCTCTTCCTCATGGAATAACAACACCAACAACAACAACAGCGGGGGCGGCGCGGCGGCGGCGTGGGGAGTGTGCGTCCTCACTCCGGCTTGGTTAGCCGCCATTGACCATGTGCTCCGACGGGGTTACCATGCAGGGGCTGACTGTCAGCTCCTCGTCAAGGGCGGAGCCCGGTAACCCCCCGCACCCAATAAGAAGCGGCGGACCGATTCCATCTGGGGCGGAGCTAACGAGCCGAGGGCGTGTCACTCCCCGCTGGACATGCACAGGAAGACGGAGGTGACGTCAGATGCGCACAAAGACGGAGGTGACGTCAGATGCGCCCCAGCCACGAAGAAGAACGGACGCCACCTCCAGCGCGACGATACCTACCCGCATCTTTGGACCGGACCGGGTCGATTCTGCCCCTGAGCCAAGGTGCACCTTGAGCCATCGATTCTGCCCTTCCTTGCCATCAATCCCCGTGTGAGTCAGTCTTGTCCCGTTTGTCTGTGGTCTGTCGGGAATAAGATAAGACCGTGTATAAGTGCCCACCTTTCTGTGCTGTACCTCTTGTGCCGTGTAATCTAAACGTTCTGCATATCCCATATTATATCCTCCTCCGGAGGTCTTGAGAACTGTACCCCTGGTGTCGTGTCATTTAACCCAGCCGTTGTGTCCTTTCCTTCATTGATCTAGCGTAGCGCGATTCGGCCAACGTTCGAGTATAATCGGGTAAACTGTGCGAACACGGCGGCCATTCCGCTCGGCCCATAATAACATCCTAATAAGTCGTGTCCGTAACAATTGGTGTCGGGAAGTGGGATCGGTCCCGGAGCGCGTTTCACGCGCTCGAAATTATAACGGCGAAATTTGATTGTGTTTTACAAAAAAAAATAACAACCCGAATTTTGAAAGTCGCGCTATGGCAGACCAAGACGGCTGGGTTCCGGTAGAGGAGAGTGAGGCAGGGTCGATCCAGGACCGAATTGAGGGACATGAGGAGAGCGAAGCAGTGAGGGTAGCAGGGTCGCAAAATGGCGTCGTCGCGCACGAGGTTACAGACGCACAAAATGGCGGCCTCGCACACATGGTTATTGTGGCACCAAATTTAGCCGCACCCGCGACCGTAGCAGCGCCGCTGGTGGATTCGAACCTTTTCTTCCTGCAAATGAGGGCCCTTATGGGACAAATGGGAGACCAAATTGGAGGTTTGAAAAACAGTATAGAGGCTCAGGGTGAGCGGTTGGGAAACCAAATTGTGGGAATGAGGGCTGATAGTGAGCGATTGGAGGGCCAAATGGGGGTAATGGGAAACCAAATGGGGGTAATGAGGGACGAAGCGAGGGGTACCGGTGAGGGATTAGACAAGAAATTAGAGGGGTTAGACAATGGGATAGAAGGGGTGAAACATGGGTTAATGGGGGTGGAAAATAGAATGGCTGCCCAGGAGAATCAGATAGAGGGAGTGAAAAATGGGTTAGAGGGGTTAGAAAACAGTATGGAAGGCAAATTGAGTGACATGAGGGACCAAGCGGAAAGGGAAGTTAAACAAATGGGGCAGCAGATAGAGGGGGTCAGAATGGGGGTAGAAACTAAACTGGATGCTCACAGGGAGGAAATGGAGCAGATGAGGGTGGCATCTGGGCAGGAGATGCAAGTGATGGGAGAAGAGATCAGAAGAGGTGTGAGTGAGGAGGTCGGAGGAGTGCGCGAGGAGGTGAGGCACTGTAAGGAGCACATGGAGAAGGAGGTGAGAAAGGGGACTGTAAAGTTACAAGGGGGCATAGAGGACCTGACGCAGGAGGTGGAACAGCTGACGGAGGGACAAAAAGGACTAACGGAGCAGGTTCAAAGGAACACTGCGGTACTAGGAGGGTTAAGAGCGACACAAAACGACATAAAAAATGACTTAATAGCGACACAGAAGCAATGTCAGATGGTACGTGCGGGACTGACAACGAGGTTGGACGAGGTGACAGAGGTAATGGAGACGAAGGACCGGCAGGTGAGGACGCACATGGAAACGGTCAAGGTAGCCTTGGAGGACGAGCTTGAGGAGACGTACCGGGGAATAAAAGAGGTGAAGCAGAAATTAGAAGAAGTGGAAGAAGGGGTGAGCGAAATTAAGAAGCGACGGAGAGGGGATAAGAAAGAGATAAAAGAGGAGATAAAAGAATTGGTCCGAAGTCTGTGTTTGGATCGTGATGATGTGCTCATTAACCGGATGAGGGATTCGCAGGTGATGGAGGAGAAGCGAAGAGGAAGAGGACCCGGTGTAAGTGGTGACCAATATGGTCGTGCGTATGAGGCGCCAGGTGATTTAAGAAGCTTGGGGGTCGAGATGGACCCGGGTGTTCGTGAGAGGCCGTTGATCAAGTGTGCGACAGGTCTGGTGTGCGAAAAAGGAGGTGTGCGAGAAAGTCAGACTCTGGGGTGTGTGAGGAAAAAGTGCGTGCCAAGGAGTGAGGGTGCTGGCGAGAGTGAGTCGGTCGTAGCACGTGTGCGAGGGAGCACATGGAAGCGCGGTGTGGTAAGTGTTACAGAGGGTGTGACAGGAGAGTGTGCGCAAGAGTGTGCGTGAGAAAGGTGTGTGACGGACAGGTGCATGGGGAAAGAGTGCGCTGTCAAAGGCAAGGAAGAATGCACGCCTGTGGTGAGTGTTACAGAGGGTGTGACGGGAGAGTGTGCGCAAGAGTGTGCGCGAGAGAGGTGTGTAACGGACGGGTGCATGAGGAAAGAGTGCGCTGTCGGGAGTAAGGGTGAGTGCGTTGTCAAGAGTGGAGGTGAGAGTAGTGAGAGTGACAAGGAGCGTGAGTTGGTTGTGACAGGTGAGCGACGATGTACACCTGGAATGGAAGGATGCACACCTGGAATGGTAGAGCGTGAGTGGGAAAGCACGCTGGAATTGGTAGTGAGGCACGTGGTTGGGTGTGCGAGTAGGAGCACACCTGTGATTGTCACAGAAGAGGTGACCGAGGAAGGGGCGCGAAGAGGTGTGTTGGTGAGGTGTGCGAGCGACGAATGTGTGCCAAGGTGTTCGGTGGTCAGGTGTGTGACCAAGTCGGTGAGCGGAATGAGGGTACCTGGGTGTGTAAGGAAAGGTATGAGCAAGCAAGGGGTAGCGTATGCTTGTAAGCATCCAGGTGAGGCGTCGACGGTAACCGGGTTAGAGGTTAGAACGACTTATAGCCGAATCGGGCCCTCGGTGCGCGTCGGGCAGCTTCGCGTGCCGCGAGGACCAGCGGGGATCCGAACCACGGCGGTTTCGAAAGAACCGCCGTACGCGATCCACGCTGGGCCTCGCTTTGAACGGCCGCGTCCGTGCTCCACTAGGCGGAGCGGGCAACCCGATAGGAAGGGTCGTCATGGCGACCACTTTTTGTTGAGGCATTCCGGCAGGTCGAGATCGGGACATTGGATGGCTCCACGCCGAGGTGGTGCGTGGGATCTCGGCCCGGGTAAACCTCCGTCCCTGCCCCGAATGCGGGACGTATCCAGCCGCTGGCACCACACAACCCGCATTCATGGGTTGGCTGTACGAAGCCGAGCTTTAGAAGTTAATTGGCGCACCGAGAGGCATTAGTAAGTAGACTGTAATGACGAGGATAGTGTTTTGGCCCCAAAATTAGAAAAAAAAAAAAAAATTTGATGATTGGCAAAGGATTGGCAGTAATGATTGGCAGATGATGGGTAGTGATTGGCAAATTTTTGATTTGTTGAAATTTGATGTGCAAAATTGGTAGTGGGAGATGCCCGATGTGGTGGGATGGCAACTCTGTCATCCCTCACAAAGGGGGGCAAATGCGCAATAGATTATGGGGTGTATGGCATTGAAAACTAGCCCGGGTGGGTTAGGATATTGATAGGGCCCTAGAAGATGACATTAGGTGACGTTAAGACTAGTTAGTGACTGATACCTGTAGGGGGGACGCAGGTAGTTTAGTGTGGATGATAATGACGTGGGAGCGCAATAGTTTAAAGGGACGACTGGGAAGCGCAAGTTTCAGAGGGGAGTAGTTAGATGAGATGATGCTGTGTGAGAGCTGGACAGGTGTGTGGAGCAGTGTATGAGTAGTGAGTGTTGTGGATCAGCGCGAATGCGCTTGGGGAGAGAAGGGTGCAGGTGGCACCAGGTGTGAGAGCACAGGTGTGCAAGTGCAGGTGTGTGGAATATATGGAGCAGAGAATGAGTGGTGTGGAGTACATGGAGTAAGTGGTACGGAGTGGTGTGCATGGTGCGAAGGTGTGGATGGGGGAAGAGTGGACCCTTTTCATGAGTACCCGGGGAGGGTAGTTTAAAGAATAGGTAGAGGGTATAGGTAAATTGTGGTTGGATATTGGCATTTGTGGTGCGGTTGCAGAATGGTATTGTGGATGGGTGCATTAGTGTTGTGGAAATGGCTGGGCGTGTAGCCTGTTAGTGTGTGTAGTTGGTTTGGGCACTCCACCACTGTGAGGATGTCGGCCAGGTGAGGCCGCAGGTGGGCTCTGGGAGCCGGTAGAGTTGTGGATGGGGCCCGAGGATCCGGAGGACGGACCCGGGTAGCCCAGTGCCAGAGAGGGCACCGAGTGGGGAGAGCGCCAGAGGGCCTTCCCCAGGTAGATAGGTTAGGGTAAGGAGCAGGTAAGCTCGGAGGCAACTGCAGTGGTGGAGGTGTGCAGGTGGGTAGACCTGCTGGGAGAGCTACACGTCACAGCCCAGAAATTGTGCGAGGGCACCGGGAGATGAATCGGGGGAGTGAGACCCCAAATTGAAAAGCACCACAGTTTGGTCAATGGGAATTGGTTTTTAGAACCTATAGTGTAAGAGGGCCAATGGTTTGGCAGGAGAAAGACCCCGGGTAATGTAAAGTTGTTAAAGTCATTTCGGAAATAGTTAGGATTGATGAACCTGTCGCACCATACGCAGCCACTTACCTGTGGTGATGATGACTCCACACCTGTGTTTCTTTGTTCTGTGTGCAGGAGATGAGAATTGCTGTGTGGATTGGTGAGACGCATCACGACGTGGATGAGACATTGGGGTGATTCCATCTCTCCCTCCTTAGGAGGGACTGATGATGAATTGGTGATGGCAAATTTTGATGTTGAGTTGGAGATGGCAAATTGTGATGAGAGTTGGAAATGGCAAATTTGATTGGTTAGGAGGGAGAGAAGACGAATTTGGTTTATGGGAGGAACGGGGAAGACAGTAGGGACGTTTGTTGATTTGTAAAGTAGATGTTTATGGGTAGGTTGTGTTTTGTGGATACAGTAAGGGGTAAGGGAGGGGCAATGTAGGTTACCTGGTGGGGGGGGGGGCATACGGTAGGAACGTACCTGTCTCACCTGGTTCCCATGTGCCCCCAGTGTGCATCATCTTGTATTGCGTGCACTTTTGCGCCCTTACCACCTTACTCACTTGTCTTCTTCTTTTGTCTCCCACCTCCGAGGATCTGGCTTTGGGGCAGAGAGAGAGGAGAGAGAGGTGCTGGCTCCGCAGTTGTGGGCCTGTACTTTCGCTGCTTGCTGCCTGGATCGATACACCATATGGACCGCAATGTTTGTGGCCGCCCACCATGGACCGCAGTTCTTTTGCGGGCAAGCGCCACCCGTTGATGGACCTATGGGTCAACGTGGCACCTATGCCATACAGGTGAACCACTGATAGTTGGCCCCTGACGGCCACAATTTAGAAATGGACGCGGTTGGCGCCTTTCTTTATTTTTGAAGGAAGCCAGAACACCAAGTGGGCTCCAAGGCAAGTCCAGCGGCAGAACATCGGCCGGCTGCGACACCACCGGTGACGTTGAACACTTTATTGGTGCACCGAATGGTGCTGACTGTACATGATGGGGTGGTGCTTTTGGTGCTTGAACGGGGTGCTCTGAACATTATTAAAGGCCGTAGGGCCACAGAGCACTCGTGGGTTGGTGTATCGATGCTGGCATGCGTGCTCTCTCTATGCATAACATCTGCATGTGTTCCTCCAAAAACAGGTCCTGGATCGTAGTGTAAATATCAGAGTAGTCTTGTGAAAATAATGCTCCCTACCGGCTGTATGTTTAGTTTGAGGATTCTTTCCGCGATTCGGTTATCCTGTGGGTGTGTTTCTGTGAGGAGAAGGGTACAACGTCGCAGGGGGACATATTTACTCATTTGTGAACATCTGTAAAACTGTCGCACTCAGGGTAGAGTTAATAGTAGAGGGAACTACATCTGAGTGCCACACTAAAGTAGGTAAAAATTTATCTTGTCGGGACACCCCGAGGTAGAGAAGGGTGCAATGTTGCGGATATGGGATTTGGCCTCCATCCATATCCGCTTCTAAATATTCCCCTATTTCCCCAATACTCCCCAACTATCCCCAATCCCCCATTCCCTAGTCCCATTGTCTGTAAACAACACTCTGTAGCCCCGACCTTCCCCTTTTTCCCCCATTAAATGTCGTGCCCAGGTTCACCGCATCTCACGTAGACAACTATAGGACATCTTGCTAGTTATTCTTAGTCTATGTCAGTTAAGGACTCGTTTCCATTAATTCTGACTCTTCGTTGCACCAGAATGTGATTGTATGGCACCATTAGTAAGTTTAGGACCTCCCAATACCTCCCCGCATCTCTTCCTCATGGAATAACAACACCAACAACAACAACAGCGGGGGCGGCGCGGCGGCGGCGCGGGGAGTGTGCGTCCTCACTCCGGCTTGGTTAGCCGCCATTGACCATGTGCTCCGACGGGGTTACCACGCAGGGGCTGACTGTCAGCTCCTCGTCAAGGGCGGAGCCCGGTAACCCCCCGCACCCAATAAGAAGCGGCGGACCGATTCCATCTGGGGCGGAGCTAACGAGCCGAGGGCGTGTCACTCCCCGCTGGACATGCGCAGGAAGACGGAGGTGACGTCAGATGCGCACAAAGACGGAGGTGACGTCAGATGCGCCCCAGCCACGAAGAAGAACGGACGCCACCTCCAGCGCGACGATACCTACCCGCATCTTTGGACCGGACCGGGTCGATTCTGCCCCTGAGCCAAGGTGCACCTTGAGCCATCGATTCTGCCCTTCCTTGCCATCAATCCCTGTGTGAGTCAGTCTTGTCCCGTTTGTCTGTGGTCTGTCGGGAATAAGATAAGACCGTGTATAAGTGCCCACCTTTCTGTGCTGTACCTCTTGTGCCGTGTAATCTAAACGTTCTGCATATCCCATATTATATCCTCCTCCGGAGGTCTTGAGAACTGTACCCCTGGTGTCGTGTCATTTAACCCAGCCGTTGTGTCCTTTCCTTCATTGATCTAGCGTAGCGCGATTCGGCCAACGTTCGAGTATAATCGGGTAAACTGTGCGAACACGGCGGCCATTCCGCTCGGCCCATAATAACATCCTAATAAGTCGTGTCCGTAACAATATATATATATATATATATATATACAGTCATCCCTCGCTATATCGCGGTTCACTTTTCGCGGCTTCGGTACATCGCGGGTTTTTCTCGCTAGTATATGTAAAATTATATCGCGGATTTTTCGCTATATCGCGGGATTTTGCGGTATAAATGTATTTTTATATACTATTATTTTAAATATTTTTATGGTAAAATAAGCATTTTCTAGCCTAAAAAATTAAAAAACGTAAAAAAATAAGCAAAATACAGTCATTAAAACATATTACAAGAAATAAAATACTGTACATAGTGTACAGTAGAAAGGTAGACAAAGAGACAAAGAGTCGTGCGTATGGAAAACGCAGATGCGGCAGCTTCCACTTGCGCGTTACCCACATAATGGGTAACTGTAATGCTCTTTCTGGCTGTGCAGTACATTCATCATCGTCATCAGTACTGCACAGCTAATTCATCATCATCATCATCTTCATCACGCAAGTTGTAGTATTGAAGAGCCGGGGCTCTTGCTTGATACGGACGAAATGACGGGCAAGACACAAACTCGTCCGAGAAGATATTTATTCTCAAAACCAACTCGGGAACACTGAAAAGCCCATTTATCGGGCTGCATTATAAAGCACAACCAGAAACCGAAAGCCACGCCTCTCAAGCGTGGCGTGCTTCGGCGGTCACGTGATCAACAGGTGTAGCTGATTATACCCGCACGCGCGGCACGCTTTGGCGGTCACGTGACCAGCCACTCTGACGCCGGGGATCCCCGCCGGTGACGTCACCGGCTGGAGCAAGGAGATTCTGATGCTGGTCTTGCTTGGGATCCCATGGGTCGCTACAGTATCTTCAATGGTGAGTACCCATTAGAATTTTATATGTTGTTAAAATTACGTATGTTTAAGAGTGTAAAAAGTGTTTAAGAGTATAGGAAATGTTTATAAGAGTATGGGAAAGGTTAATAAGAGTGTGAGAAAGGTTAATAAGAGTGTGGGAAAGGTTAATAAGAGTGTGGGGAGGGTCATAAAGCTTTAAAATATATATAAATAATAAAATAAAAATATGGTCGCTACTTCGCGGATTTTCGTCTATCGCGGGGGGTTCTGGAACGTAACCCCCGCGATAAACGAGGGATCACTGTATATATATATATATATATATATATATATATATATTATATATATATATATATATATACAGTCATGTGAAAAAGTAAGTACACCCCATGTAAAGTATATATATATATATATATATATATATATATATATATATATATATATATATATATATATATATATATATATATATATATATATATTGTTGCGGATATGGGATTTGGCCTCCATATCCGCTTGTAAATATTCCCCTATTTCCCCAATACTCCCCAACTATCCCCAATCCCCCATTCCCTAGTCCCATTGTCTGTAAACAACACTCTGTAGAACCGACCTTCCCCTTCTTCCCCCATTAAATGTCGTGCCCAGGTCCACCGCATCTCACGTAGACAACTTTCGGACATCTTGCTAGTTATTCTTAGTCTATGTCAGTTAAGGACTCGTTTCCATTAATTCTTACTCTTCGTTGCACCAGAATGTGATTGTATGGCACCAGTAGTGAGTTTAGGACCTCCCCATACCTCCTCCCATCTTCCCCATGAAACAATAACAACAACAACAACTACAACCACAGCGGGGGCGGCGCGGCCGCGGTGCGGGGAGTGTGCGTCCTCACACCGGCTTGGTTAGCCGCCATTGCCATGTGCGCCCACGGGGTTACCACGAAGGGGCTGGCTGTCAGCTCCTCGTCAAGGGCGGAGCCTGGTAACCCCCGCACCCAATAAGAAGCAACGGGCCGATTCCATCTGGGGCGGAGCTAACGAGCCGAGGACGTGTCACTCCCCGCCGGATATACGCAGCCACTTACCGGACGTGACGTCAAATGCGCCCCCAGCTTGGAGAAAGAACGTCACCTTCCAACGCTGACGCTGAGAGAGACCTCCCGCATCTCTGGACCGGACCGTGTGGATCCTGCCCCTGAGCCAAGGTGCACCTTGAGCTATCAACTACCTGCCCCCTCCTTGCCATCAATCCCTGTGTGAGTCAGTTTTGTCCTGTTTATCTGTGGTCTGTCGGGGCTAATATAAGACCGTGTTTAAGTGCCCACCTTACTATGCTGTACCTCTGGTCGGTGTAATCTAACGTTCCGCTATATTATAACCTCCTCCGGAGGTCTTGAGAACTGTACCCTTGGTGTCGTGTCATTTTAACCCAGCCGTTGTGTCCTTTTCCTCAATTGATTTAGCGTAGCGCGACTCGGACAACGTTCGAGTATAATCGGGTAAACTGTGCAGACGCGGCCATACCAAACCGCTCGGTAAACTAACATCCACAACCGCGTCTGTAACATTTGGTGTCGAGGAGTTGGATTCGGACCTGGGACTAAATTCAGTTAGGCCCAAAATTTTGGAACACCAATTGTACCATCAGGGTAACATTTTGGTGTCGGGAAGTGGAATTCGATCCGGAGCGCGTTTCCCGCGCTCGAAATTATAACGGCGAAATTTGATTGTGTTTTACAAAAAAAAATAAAAACCCGAATTTTGAAAGTCGCGCTATGGCAGACCAAGACGGCTGGGTTCCGGTGGGGGAGAGTGAGGCAGGGTCGATCCAGGACCAAAATGAGGGACAAGAGGAGAGCGAAGCAGTGAGGGTAGCAGATTCGCAAAATAGCGTCGTCACGCACGAGGGGGCGGGCGCGTGAAATGGCGCCTCGCACATGGCCACGGCGACCGCGCCCGCGACCGTGGTAGCGCCGCCGATGGATTGGGGCCTATTCATGCTGCAAATGCGGGCCCTCATGGAAGAGAACAGGGGGCTGGGAGACCAAATTGGAGCAATGAGGGACGAAGCGAGGGCTGATAGTGAGCGAATAAGGGACGAAGCGAGGGCTGATAGTGAGCGATTGGAGGGCCAAATGGGGGTAATGAGGGACGAAGCGAGGGGTACCGGTGAGGGATTAAAACATGGGTTAATGGGAGTAGAAAACAGAATGGCCGCTCAAGAGAATCAAATGGAAGGGATGCAAAAGGGGTTAGAGGGGTTAGAAAACAGTATGGAAGGCAAATTGAGGGACATGAGGGACCAAGCGGAAAGGGAAGTTAAACAAATGGGGCAGCAGATAGAGGGGGTCAGAATGGGGGTAGAAACCAAACTGGATGCTCACAGGGAGGAAATGGAGCAGATGAGGGTGGCATCTGGGCAGGAGATGCAAGTGATGGGAGAGGAGATCAGAAGAGGAGTGAGTGAGGAGGTCGGAGGAGTGCGCGAGGAGGTGAGGCACTGTAAGGAGCACATGGAGAAGGAGGTGAGAAAGGGGACTGTAAAGTTACAAGGGGGCATAGAGGACCTGACGCAGGAAGTAGAACAACTGACAGAGGGACAAAAAGAACTAACGGACCAGGTAAAGAAGAACACAGCGGTAATAGGAGGGTTAAAAGCGACACAGAAAGAACTAAAAGAAGACTTGATAGCGACGAAGAGGGAATGTCAGATGGTACGTGAGGGACTGACAACGAGGTTGGACGAGGTGATAGAGGTAATGGAGACAAAGGACCGGCAGGTGAGGACGCACATGGAAACGGTCAAGGTAGCCTTGGAGGACGAGCTTGAGGAGACGTACCGGGGAATAAAAGAGGTGAAGCAGAAATTAGAAGAAGTGGAAGAAGGGGTGAGCGAAATTAAGAAGCGACGGAGAGAGGATAAGAAAGAGATAAAAGAGGAGATAAAAGAATTGGTCCAAAGTCTGTGTTTGGATCGTGATGATGTGCTCATTAACCGGATGAGGGATTCGCAGGTGATGGAGGAGAAGCGAAGAGGAAGAGGACCCGGTGTAAGTGGTGACCAATATGTTCGTGCGTATGATGCGCCAGGGGATTTAAGAAGCTTGGGGGTCGAGATGGACCCGGGTGTTCGTGAGAGGCCGTTGGTGAAGTGTGCGACAGGTCTGGTGTGCGAAAAAGGAGGTGTGCGAGAAAGTCCGACTCTGGGGTGTGTGAGGAAAAAGTGCGTGCCAAGGAGTGAGAGTGCTGGCGAGAATGAGTCGGTCATAGCGCGTGTGCGAGGGAGCACATGGAAGCGCGGTGTGGTAAGTGTTACAGAGGGGGTGACGGGAGAGTGTGCGCAAGAGTGTGCGCGAGAAAGGTGTGTGACGGACGGGTGCATGGGGAAAGAGTGCGCTGTCAAAGGCAAGGAAGAATGCACACCTGTGGTGAGTGTTACAGAGGGTGTAACGGGAGAGTGTGCGCGAGAAAGGTGTGTGACGGACAGGTGCATGAGGAAAGAGTGCGCTGTCAAGAGTAAGGGTGAGTGCGCTGTCAAGCATGGAGGTGAGAGTAGTGAGAGTGACAAGGAGAGTGAGTTGGTTGTGACAGGTGAGCGAGGATGTACACCTGGGATGGAAGGATGCACACCTGGAATGGTAGAGCGTGAGTGGGAATGCACGCTGGAGTTGGTGGTGAGGCACGTGGTTGGGTGTGCGAATGAGAGCACACCTGTGATTGTCACAGAGGAGGGGGCGCGAAGAGGTGTGTTGGTGAGGTGTGCGACCAACGAATGTGTGCCAAAGTGTTCGGTGGTCAGGTGTGTGACCAAGGCTGTGAGTGGAATGAGGGTACCTGGGTGTGTAAGGAAAGGTACGAGGAGCATGGAGACGGCTGGATGTGTGAGCAAGGAACGGGCTGCGGGGTGTAAGAATCCAGGTGAAGCATCGACGGTAACCAGGTTAGAGGTTAGGTCGACTTTTAGCCGAAGCGGGCCCTCGGTGCGTGCCGGGCCTCGCTTTGAACGGCAGCGTCCGTGCTCCACTAGGCGGAGCGGGCGGCTGGATAGGAAGGGTCGTCATGGCGACCACTTTTTGTTGAGGCATTCCGGCAGGTCAAGATCGAGCCATGGGATGGCTCCGTGCCGAGAAGGTGCGTGGGATCTCGGCCCGGGTAAACCCCCGTCCCTGCACCGAATGCGGGACGTATCCAGCCGCTGGCACCAAACAACCCGCATTCATTGCTCGGCTTTACGAAGCCGGGCTTTGGACAGGAATTGGCGCACCGATAGGCATTAGTAAGTAGACTGTGTGATGAGGATAGTGTTTTGGCCCCAAAATTGGAGAAAACCAAAATTTGATGATTGGCAAAGGATTGGCAGTAATGATTGGCAGATGATGGGTAGTGATTGGCAAATTTTTGATTTGTGGAAATTTGATGTGCAAAATTGGTAGTGAGCGATGGGCCCAGTGGGTAAGGGTGGCATCCCTGCCACCCTTCCCATGTGGGGCAAATGCGCACTAGCTTATGGGGTGTATGGCAGTGAAAACTAGCCCGGATGGGTTAGGATATTGATAGGGATCTAGCGAAGATGACATTAGGTAACGTTAAGGTTAGTTAGTGACTGATACCTGTAGTGGGGACGCAGGTAGATTAGTGTGGATTATAATGACGTGGGAGCGCAATAGTTTAAAGGGACGACTGGGAAGCGCAAGTTTCAGAGGGGAGTAGTTAGATCAGATGATGCCGTGTGGTTGAGAATTGAACAGGTGTGATTGCACAGGTGTGCAACTGGACAGGTGTGTGGAGCAGTGTGTGAGTAATGAGTGTTGTGGATCAGCGCGAATGCGCTTGGGGAGAGAAGGGTGCAGGTGGCACCAGGTGTGAGCGCACAGGTGTGCAAGTAAAGGTGTGTGGGGAGAGTTGGAGTAAGTGGTACGGAGTGGTGTGCATGGTGCGAAGGTGTGGATGGGGGAAGAGTGGACCCCTTTCACGAGTACCCGGGGCGGGTAGTGTAAGTGTTAGGTAGAGGGTATAGGTAAATTGTGGTTGGATATTGGCATTTGTGGTGCGGTTGCAGAATGGTATTGTGGATGGGTGCAATAGTGTTGTGGAAATGGCTGGGCATGTAGCCTGTTAGTGTGTGTAGATGGTTGGGCACTCCACCACTGTGAGGATGTCGGCCAGGTGAGGCCGCAGGTGGGCTCTGGGAGCCGGTGGAGTTGTGGATGGGGCCCGAGGATCCGGAGGACGGACCCGGGTAGCCCAGTGCCAGAGAGGGCACCGAGTGGGGAGAGCGCCAGAGGGCCTTCCCCAGGTAGTTAGGTTAGGGTAAGGAGCAGGTAAGCTCGGAGGCAACTGCAGTGGTGGAGGTGTGCAGGTGGGTAGACCCACTGGGAGAGGTACACGCCACAGCCCAGAAATTGTGCGAGGGCACCGGGAGATGAATCGGGGGAGTGAGACCCCAAATTGAAAAGCACCACAGTTTGGTCAATGGGAATTGGTTTTTAGAACCCATAGTGTAAGAGGGCCAATGGTTTGGCAGGAGAAAGACCCCGGGTAATGTAAAGTTGTTAAAGTCACTTAGGAAATAGTTAGGATTGATGAACCTGTCGCACCATACGCAGCCACTTACCTGTGGTGATGATGACTCCACACCTGTGTTTTCTTTGTTTTGTGTTGCAGGAAGTAAGGATTGCTGTGTGGATTTGTGAGACGCATCACGACGTGGATGAGACATTGGGGTGATTCCATCTCTCCCTCCCTAGGAGGGACTGATGATGAATTGGTGATAGCAAATTATGATGAGAGTTGAAAATGGCAAATTTGATTGGTTAGGAGGGAGAGAAGACGAATTTGGTTTATGGGAGGAACGGGGAAGACAGTAGGGACGTTTGTTGATTTGTAAAGTAGATGTTTATGGGTAGTGTTGTGTTTTGTGGATACAGTAAGGGGTAAGGGAGGGGCCATGTAGGTTACCTGGTGGGGGGGGGGGGCATACGGTAGGAACGTACCTGTCTCACCTGGTTCCCATGTGCCCCCAGTGTGCATCATCTTGTATTGCGTGCACTTTTGCGCCCTTACCACCTTACTCACTTGTCTTCTTATTTTGTCTCCCACCTCCGAGGATCTGGCTTTGGGGCAGAGAGAGAGGAGAGAGAGGTGCTGGCTCCGCAGTTGTGGGCCTGCACTTTCGCTGCTTGCTGCCTGGATCGATACACCATATGGACCGCAATTTTGGTGGCCACCCACAATGGACCGCAGTTCTTTTGCGGCCAAGCACCACCCATTGATGGACCTCTGGGTCAACGTGGCACCTATGCCAAACAGGTGAACCACTAATAGTTGGCCCCCTTGACGGCCACAATAAAGAAATGGACGCGGTTGGCGCCTTTCTTTATTTCTAGGGAAGCAAGAAGGCCAAGTGCACCACACGAAGAGCAAGAGACACCTGCAGGGTTAGGGGTTGTTGTTTTTATTTTAATGAACAATGGTGACTGCACCGATTGGTGCTTGGGGTGGTGCTTTTGGTGCTTGGAAGGGGTGCTCTGCACATTATTAAAGGCCGTAAGGCCACAGAGCACTCGTGGGTTGGTGTATCGATGCTGGCATGCGTGCTCTCTCTATGCATAACATCTGCATGTGTTCCTCCAAAAACAGGTCCTGGATCGTCGTGTAAATATCAGCGTAGTCTTATGTAAATAATGCTCCCTACCGGCTGTATGTTTAGTTTGCGAATTCTTTCCGCGATTCGGTTATCCTGTGGGTGTGTTTCTGTGAGGAGAAGGGTGCAACGTCGCAGGGGGACATATTTACTCATTTGTGAATATCTGTAAAACTGTCGCACTCAGGGTAGAGTTAATAGTAGAGGGAACTACATCTGAGTGCCACACTAAAATAGGTAAAAATTTATCGGGTCGGGACGCCCCGAGGGTAGAGAAGGGTGCAATGTTGCGGATATGGGATTTGGCCTCCATATCCGCTTGTAAATATTCCCCTATTTCCCCAATACTCCCCAACTATCCCCAATCCCCCATTCCCTAGTCCCATTGTCTGTAAACAACACTCTGTAGAACCGACCTTCCCCTTCTTCCCCCATTAAATGTCGTGCCCAGGTCCACCGCATCTCACGTAGACAACTTTCGGACATCTTGCTAGTTATTCTTAGTCTATGTCAGTTAAGGACTCGTTTCCATTAATTCTGACTCTTCGTTGCACCAGAATGTGATTGTATGGCACCAGTAGTGAGTTTAGGACCTCCCCATACCTCCTCCCATCTTCCCCATGAAACAATAACAACAACAACAACTACAACCACAGCGGGGGCGGCGCGGCCGCAGTGCGGGGAGTGTGCGTCCTCACACCGGCTTGGTTAGCCGCCATTGCCATGTGCGCCCACGGGGTTACCACGAAGGGGCTGGCTGTCAGCTCCTCGTCAAGGGCGGAGTCTGGTAACCCCCGCACCCAATAAGAAGCAACGGGCCGATTCCATCTGGGGCGGAGCTAACGAGCCGAGGGCGTGTCACTCCCTGCCGGATATACGCAGCCACTTACCGGACGTGACGTCAGATGCGCCCCCAGCTTGGAGAAAGAACGTCACCTTCCAACGCTGACGCTGAGAGAGACCTCCCGCATCTCTGGACCGGACCGTGTGGATCCTGCCCCTGAGCCAAGGTGCACCTAGAGCTATCAACTACCTGCCCCCTCCTTGCCATCAATCCCTGTGTGAGTCAGTTTTGTCCTGTTTATCTGTGGTCTGTCGGGGCTAATATAAGACCGTGTTTAAGTGCCCACCTTACTATGCTGTACCTCTGGTCGGTGTAATCTAACGTTCCGATATATTATAACCTCCTCCGGAGGTCTTGAGAACTGTACCCTTGGTGTCGTGTCATTTTAACCCAGCCGTTGTGTCCTTTTCCTCAATTGATTTAGCGTAGCGCGACTCGGCCAACATTCGAGTATAATCGGGTAAACTGTGCAGACGCGGCCATACCAAACCGCTCGGTAAACTAACATCCACAACCGCGTCTGTAACAATATATTGTAACGATTTTGAGAAGTGTGTAACGAATTTGAGAAGTGTAACGGTTTTTGAGAAGTGTAACAATTTTGGAGGAAGTGTAACGAATGTGAAAACGTTACAATGTGAACGTTACAAAAGTATGGTAACATCCTCGTAATGTAAATAATGGTCGCAGCCGTCCTCCTAGTTAATTCCATGAAACTTACACGCAGGTCACGATATATCTTTTAAATAGTGTATTTCCTTATTCCATGTAGGCTAGGTTAAGGTTAGGTAGTGACAATGATACCTGTAGTGGGGACGCAGGTAGATTAGTTTGGATAATAATGACGAGGGAGCGCAATAGTTTAAAGGGGCGACTGGGAAGCGCAAGTTCCAGAGGGGAGTAGTTAGATGAAATGATGCCGTGTGTGTGAGGATCGAAAGTGTATTGAGCAGGGTATGAGTAAATGATTGTGATTGTGAGTTGTAATGAGCTTGCACAGGTGTGCAACTGAACAGGTGTATGGAGCAGTGTATGAGGGAGTGATGGTGATGTGTGTTGTGTTGACCCAAATGGTCCAGGGAGGAAAGAGGGTGCATGTGGCACCAAGTGAGATTGCACAGGTGTGCAACTGCAGGCGTGTGGAATACATGGAGTGTGGAATATATGGAGTGTGTGGAATATATGGAGTGTGTGGAATACATGGAGTGTGGAAAATATATGGAGTATGGAATGGATGGTCGTGGAGTGAGTATGGTGGAAACTGGCGTGGAGTGGATGGTGCGAAGGTGTGGATGGGGGAAAGGAGGATGGACCCCCATCACGAATACCCGGGGAGGGTTGTGTAAGTGTTAGGTAGAGGGTACAGGTAAATTGTGGTTGGATATTGGCATCTGTTGCTCGGCATCATTGCTCGGATATTGGCATCTGGCATCTGGATATTGGCATCTGGATATTGGCATCTGGATATTGGCATCTGTAGTCCCTGGTGTTGGGCTAGCGGCTAGGGTGCCGGCTTAGGATCCTAGGATCCTGGGTTCGAATCCTGGTCAATCGCTGAATTAACGCCAGGGGGGTTGACTCAGCCTGTCATCCTTCCGAGGTCGGCTAATTGAGTACCAGTTCACTGGTAATTCCCTGCTTGTCGTTAAAGGCGGCAAAAAGGGTTGGCATCAGGAAGGGCATCCGGCCGTAAAACATTGCTTCAAAAAGGGGACCGAAAAACAACAACAACCACAGTTCCCGAAAAAGGCCAACCCCCGCTTGCGGGGAAAAAATGGCCTCTAAAGGTGGTTTATATTGGCATCTGTGGTGCGTGTGGAAGAATGGAGTTTGGATGGGTGCATTAGTGTTGTGGAAATGGCTGGGCGTGTAGCCTGTTAGTATGTGTAGTTGATTGGGCACTCCACTACTGTGAGGATGTCGGCCAGGTGAGGCCACAGGTGGGCTCTGGGAGCCGGTAGAGTTGTTGTGGATGGGGCCCGAGGATCCGGAGGACGGACCCGGGTAGCCCAGTGCCAGAGGGCACCGAGGGGTGACAGAGCCAGGAGGGGCCTTCCCCAGTAGATAGGTTAGGGTGAGGAGCTAGGTAAGCTCGGGTGGCAACTGCAGTGGTGGAGGTGTGCAGGTTGGTAGACATGCTGGGAGAGCTACACGACTCAGCCCGGAAATTGTGCAAGGGCACCGGGAGATGAATCGGGGGAGTGAGACCCCAAATTGACAAGCACCACAGTTTGGTCAATGGGAATTGGTTTTTAGAACCCATAGTGTAAGTTGGCCAATAGATTGGCAGGGAAGACCCCGGGTAGTGTAAAGTGTGTTAAAGTCATTTAGAAGGTAGTTAGGATGAAGAATCTCCATGCACCATCTGCATCCACTCACCTGAGGTGACAGGACTCCACACCATGCAAGGTGGTTTTTATTATTTTTGCTGTGCAGATGTTTTGGTTTGTGAGATGCATCATGATGTGGGTGTGACATTGTGCTTTGTTGTTCCATCTCTCCCTCCTTATGAGGATTGATGATGAATTGGTGATGGCAAATTTTGGTTAGAGGGATTGTGGTGACGAATTTGGTGTTGGGGAAATATGGGGAAGACGAGACATTAGTGACGAATTTGTAAATGTGCAGATTGTTGTACATATGGGGTAAGGGCAAGGGTAGTGTAGGTCACATGTGGGGGGGCGTACGGTAGGGACGAGCTTTCTCACTTCGCTCTCCGTATGCACCTCGTCTTGCATTGCCTTTATTGATGTGTACCCTTGTGACCTTACCCCTCGCTCACCTGTCTTTTCCCTCCCCCTTGTCTCCCACACGAGGACTGTGCGCCATTGGGTGCCGAGGGGAGCGTGCGGGAGTCCGCCATTGTGCGCCCGAACTCTCGCAACCACAGCTGTCTGCATCGATGCACCACCTTATGGACCACATGTCTGTGGCTGAGCACCACTGATGGACCCCATGGGTTGGGGCATGGCCCCTCTGCTGGAACCGGCCATGAAGGCCCGAGATCTTGCTGGCGGACCTGGGTCACAGGGCACCTATGCCCCACAGGTGAACCAAAATAGTCGGCCCTGTGGGCCATAACTAAATAAAAATGGACACGGTTGTGCACTTTTATTATACCAAATAGGCCGCCAGCAAAGAAGATGACAACAACTGGAAGAACCATAGCCAGCAGAGGGAGCCGAAGAGCAAGACACCACCAAGGGTTTGTTGTTTTTATTTTTATTGAACAGTGATGACTGTGCACCGATTGGTGATTGAGGGTGCTTTGGTGCGTTTTGGGTGCTTTCTGGTGCGTCGATGCAGAGCAGACTGTCTCCCCCCCCCAAAAAAGAACAATCACAGGTCCTGGGTTGCCATTGTAAATAAAGATAGCGTCATTGTAAATAATGCGCCCCCACCGTTCATGGATAGTTTGAAGACCATTCCGCAATTCGGTTAGCTGTGGGCGTGAATCTGTTAGGCAGGGTGCAATGGAGCAGCGGGACATATTTATTTATGTTTTAAAACGGTCACACTCAGGGTCAGGTTAAATGTAGAGGGAACTACACCTACGTGCCACACTAAACGTAAAGGTAATAGGCCAGGGACGTGCCTAAGAGGAGGAGGGTGCAGTGTTGTGGATATGAGAATTGTGTTTTTAAAATTGTTTTATTGTGGACCCTCCTTCCTCCAGTTGTTGTGTATAAAGGTCAAAGGGCGTCCCGTAGTTAGGTCATATACAATTACGTTTAGCCAATCATAGATTCCCTGCTTGTTGGTTGTTTATTTCCTTATTCTATGTAGGTTAAGGCTGTGTCTTCCATTAATTGACACTCCATTGCACCGAATTCAAATAGATAGATCCCCTTTCATTCCCAAAGCCCCATTCCCAAAGCCTCTATTGCCAACTGCATTCGCCGCCATTGCCCATGTGCTCCAACTCGGAGAAGAAAGGTGTGTCTCCACCTCGTAATAGAGGGGAGGAGTGAGCCAGCCCCGAACAACCAACCAAGCACGAGGGGTTTGGCTTGAGAGAGCGGAGGAAGAGCGATCGGGGAGGTTCAAAGAGGTTCAAGGGTGGGGCTATATATAACCCACGTGAGGCGCCCCCACCTCAGATGAGTCCTTGTCCATCGGCTAGTAAAAGACAAGGGGACTAACCCCCCTTGGTAAGGGGAAAGGCCGACGCCGAGATCCGCAACAATATATATATATATATATATATATATATATATATATATGTATGTATGTATGTATGTATGTATGTATGTATGTATGTATGTATGTATATATATATATATATATATATATATATATATATATATATATATATATATATATAATATTTATTTATATATATATATATATATATATATATATATATATATATATATACACACACACACACACATACACACACACACACTAGTGCATGAAATCAGGTGAACCACTCAAGCATCATTGAAGATCACATTTGGTTTTCAATTTGCTTCCCGAGCCCAATGGGAATTTCATGTTTCGGCATGACAACAACACGTGCAATGCTGGGATGTCTTCTCCGTTCTTATGGGATCTTGTGGAGCCCAGGGCACAATGTACTGAGGATGTCCTGGTGTTTGTATATGAAACAATTATTCAGTGCAGAGGCGTTTGAGGAATAGTACATCGATTAAATCTACTATCAACCTCCATCATTGCCATCATTCAGGTTTGTTTTATCCCCGATTGGTTCAATGAAAACATATCGATGATGAAGCATTGTCAATGAATTTGACATACAACGTATGCATGGCAAAGATTATAAGGTACTGCCAGGGTTTGCAGGTAAATATCCTGAAAGTTCATTCCTCAGACACATGAAGGTATTTTTCTATCAGTCATTAGATGCAGCAATAAATAAACTTTTCCTTTTCGTAAATTAATAAAATACTATGGCTATTGCCCTAAATAATCGATCATATCAACCACAATGTTATTTTGTATGTTTGTGTGTTTGTACAGATGTCTGTCCCCCTACATAAAGGTAGTTTTTAAAGGCCAATCTTTTTAACACGAATGTGTTCACAACGGTCTAACTTTGGAGGATAAATCAAACTTGAAAAACATTTTCCCTCAAAGCGTAATTATATATCTCACTAGCCGAAAGCACCCGGCATTGCCCGGGTTCTTTTTGAATGAATTTACTACTATAATTCAGCTTTTACTCACGGCCGTAGAAGATTGACAACTATAATTTAGCTCAGCTTTTAATTGTGAAATGGGCCCAGCACGGCCGAGGTGGCCTCGACCGGCCTTGCCACCTAGCCTATGACCTTCCTGGTGCCCTTCCCGACATTTTTAGTTCTTTTTGAATGAATTTACTACTATAATTCAGCTTTTACTCGCGGCTGTAGAAGAATGACTACTATAATTCAGCTCAGCTTTTAATTGTGAAATGTGCCCAGCCCGGCCAAAGTGGACCTCGACCGACCGGCCTCGCCACCTCGCCTATAACCTTCCCGGGGCCCGTCCCGACATTTTTTGTTTCAGAGGTTTCCTCCTATCTTTCACCGTTCAGGAGATTAGCGCGTGCAGACAAACAAACAAACAAAAACTTTCTTTTATCTCTATATATAAAGGAGGAGTGTCTGTCTGTGTGTGTATGTGTGTGTCTGTCTGGATGTCCGCTTAAAACTCAAGAACTACACATCGGAGAAAAGTTTTGGACACAGATTCGGAATCAGCATAAAATCCCAGTGGTTTTAGACTACGTTTTATTTTAATATCAATGGTTTAAAAAAACCGCGCCAGCTGCAATTCCATGGTGTAGTTTGTGGCGGCGCTAGACGTTCGGGGTGTATTGCAATGGTTTGTCGGGTTTGGCTGTGGGTCCAGAATAGCTCCAATTTCCTTTTGTGCTTCTATGTTTATTTTGAATCTTCTGTTACAACGCCTTCCTTATCTACCTTATATCCCCCCGACGAGGCCTCTACATAATTTCATGCGGCAGAATTTCGTGCATTTTGAGTGAAAGAAGTGAGACGAAGTTGAAGGAGGAAGAAGAGGCGCGATCACTCTGGAGGCCTTGATCGTATGTGGAAATGGCGGGAATTGCGTTTGTATCGCAAAGTAAAGGATCTGCATTCATTTCTGAACTTGCATTGGCGGATTGTTATACATCTGCATTATTTTTCATAAAAAAACTTTATGTTGAAATTGAAGGCTCCAAGCACGGACTATATAATATATAGCCCTCATTGAGGTAAAAATAAAAGTAAAAATCCTGCTATCGCTTGCCAAGCTAGCCGTTCCCCTCTCCCCCTCCCCTCACCTCCTCCCCCTCCCTCCTCTTCTCCCCTCTCCTCCTCCCCCTCCCTCCTCTTCTCCCCTCCCCCCTCTTCCCCCCTCCCCCCTCTTCCCCCTCCCCCCACCCTCTCCTCCCCCCCACCCTCTCCTCCCCCCCACCCTCTCCTCCCCTCCCCCCACCCTCTCCTCCCCTCCCCCCCACCCTCTCCTCCCCTCCCCCCCACCCTCTCCTCCCCTCCCCCCCACCCTCTCCTCCACTCCCCCCCACCCTCTCCTCCCCTCCCCCCACCCTCTCCTCCACTCCCCCCATCCTCCCCTCCCCTCCCCCACCCTCCCCTCCCATCCCCCCACCCTCCCCTCCCATCCCCCCACCCTCCCCTCCCCTCCCCCCACCCTCCCCTCCCCTCCCCTCCCCCCCACCCTCTCCTCCCCTCCCCCCACCCTCTCCCCCCCCTCCCCCCCACCCTCTCCTCCCCTTCCCCCACCCTCTCCTCCCCTCCCCCCCATTCCCCTCCCCTCCCCTCCCGTTCCCCTCCCCGCCCCTTCCTCCTCCCCTCCCCTTCCCCCCTCCCTCCTCTTCTCCCCTCCCTCCTCTTCTCCCCTCCCTCCTCTTCTCCCCTCTCCTCCCCCTCTCCCCTCTCCTCCCCCTTCCTCCTCTTCTCCCCTCCCCCCTCTTCTCCCTTCCCCCCTCTTCTCCCCTCCCCCCTCTTCTCCCCTCCCCCCCTCTTCTCCCCTCCCCCCCTCTTCTCCCCTCCCCACCCTCTCCTCCCCTCCCCACCCTCTCCTCCCCTCCCCACCCTCTCCTCCCCTCCTCCCCCATTCCCCTCCCCTCCCCATCCTCCTCCCCTCCCTTCCCCCGCCCGGCAATGCCGGGTACTTCCCATGGCCAGCTGTACGTGGGCTGCTCGAGGGTTGGAAAACCAAGCAATCTTTATGTCTTGGCACCAAGTAAGAAAACCAGAAATGTATACGAAGAGGTTTTGAGAAATTGAAAATTGACAAAACGTCATGGAGGAAATGTACTGTGATATTGCTCTAAAATATACATGTTCTTTTCATCATACTAGGGCATGCCCGTACTATATCTATATCTAAAATTATATCCCCCCCTCTATTTACATGAAATGGTTTGGTCCATGAAATGTTTTGGTTCATTCGCAACGCCAAAGCGAACGGCGAACGCTTTACATGAAATGGTTTGGTTCATGAAATGTTTTGGTCCATTCGCAACGCCAAAGCGAACGGCGAACGGCTTGCGAGTACAGTGACAATCCCCCCGGGGTTTTAATTAGTTTTAAAACATCGTTTAACGCCAACATAGCGCCAACATAGTTTGCCGACGGGAAATAAATGAATACGCTCTCAAATGTGCCATCTGAGGCAGAGTGTGTTCGCCACGTTCGGCACACGCGATAGCTCGCTGCTCTCTGATTGGTTGAATCGTTTTTTGGACATAGCTCGGTAAGTAATTGTCCGATTAATATGAAACCTTGAAAAGGCACATCCTCGGGTCCCCAGCAATATACCTGGCAAGTTTAAAGTATATCGGACCCGTGGTTGTCGAGAAACAGCGGTCACAGACAAACAAACGTACAAACAAACAAACGTACAAACAAACAAACGTACAAACAAACAAACACACAGAGATTACTGGAATTATAGATAGATATTTGTATTATTCTTATTTAACCCGGGCGAAGCCCCCCTCCCCCCTTCCCCTCCCCTCCCCTCATCTCTCCTCCCCTCCCCTCCCCTCCCCCTCCCCTCACCTCTCCTCCCCCTCCCCCTCCCCCTCCCCCTCCCCCTCCCCCTCACCTCCCCTTCCCCCTCCCCTCCCCCTCCCCTCCCCTCCCCCTCCCCTCCCCCTCCCCTCCCCTCCCCCTCCCCTCCCCTCCCCTCCCCCCTCCCCTCCCCCTCCCCCTCCACTCCCCCTCCCCTCCCCCTCCCCCTCCCCCTCCACTCCCCCTCCCCCTCCACTCCCCCTCCCCCCTCCCCCTCCACTCCCCCCTCCCCCCTCCCCCCTCCCCCTCCCCCTTCCCCTCCCCCTCCCCCTCCCCCTCCCCCTCCCCCTCCCCCTCCCCCTCCCCCTCCCCCTCCCCTCCCCTCCCCCTCACCTCCCCCCCTCCCCCTCCCCCTCACCTCCCCTTCCCCCTCCCCTCCCCCTTCCCTCCCCTCCCCCTCCCCTCCCCTCCCCCCTCCCCTCCCCCTCCCCCTCCCCCTCCACTCCCCCTCCCCTCCCCCTTCCCCCTCCCCCTCCACTCCCCCTCCACTCCCCCTCCCCCCTCCCCCCTCCCCCTCCCCCTTCCCCTCCCCCTCCCCCCTCCCCCTCCCCCTTCCCCCCTCCCCTCCCCCTCCCCCTCCCCCTCCCCCTCCCCTCCCCCATCCCCTCTCCTCCTCCCCCCTCCCCCTCCCCTCCCCCTCCTCCTCCCCCTCCCTCTTCTTCTCACCTCTCCTCCCCCTCCCTCCTCTTCTCCCCTCCTCCCCTCTTCTCCCCTCCCCCCTCTTCTCCCCTCCCCCCTCTTCTCCCCTCCCCCCCTCTTCTCCCCTGCCCCCCTCTTCTCCCCTCTCCCCTCTTCTCCCCTGCCCCCCTCTTCTCCCCTCCCCCCCTGCCCCCCTCTTCTCCCCTCCCCACCCTCTCCTCCCCTCCTCCCCCGTTCCCCTCCCCTCCCCATTCTCCTCCCCTCCCTTCCCCCGCCCGGCAATGCCGGGTACTTCCCATGGCCAGCTGTACGTGGGCTGCTCGAGGGTTGGAAAACCAAGCAATCTTTATGTCTTGGCACCAAGTAAGAAAACCAGAAATGTTGTATACCAAGAGGTTTTGAGAAATTGAAAATTGACAAAACGTCATGTAGGAAATGTACTGTGATATTGCTCTAAAATATACATGTTCTTTTCATCATATATTTGTATTATTCTTATTCAACCCGGGCGAAGCCGGGTACCTCAGCTAGTATATATATATATAGAAGAGTAGGCGAAAGCACCCTGCGTTTCCCGGGTTCTTTTTGAATGAATTTACTACTATAATTCAGCTTTTACTCGCGGCCGTAGAAGATCGACTACTATAATTCAGTTCAGCTTTTAATTGTGAAATGGGCCCAGCTCAGCCGAACGGCCTCGACTGGCCTCGCCACCTAGCCTATAACCTTCCCCGGGCCCTTCCCGACATTTTTGGTTCTTTTTGAATGCATTTACTACTATAATTCAGCTTTTACTCGTGGCCATCAACGATTGACTACTATAATTCAGCTCAGCTTTTAATTGTGAAATGGGCCCATCCCGGCCGAGGCGGCCTCGACAGGCCTCGCCACCTCGCCTATAACCTTCCCGGGGCCCGTTCCGACATTTTTGGTTCTTTTTGAATGAATTTACTACCATAATTCAGCTTTTACTCGCGGCCGTAGAAGATTGACACCAATAATTCAGCTCAGCTTTTGATTGCGAAATTGCCCAGGCCCGGCCGAGGTGGGCCTCGGCTGGTCTCGCCACCGAGCCTAAAATCTCCCCGGGGCCCGTCCCGACATTTTTTGGTATTAGAGGCTTTCTCCTATCTTTCACCGTTCAGGAGATTAGTTTGCACAGACAAACAAACAAAAACTTTCTTTTATATATACTAGGGCATGCCCGTACTATATATATATCTAAAATTATATCCCCCCCCCTCTATTTACATGAAATGGTTTGGTCCATTCGCAAAGCCAAAGCGAACGGCTTGCGAGTACGGTGGCAATCCCCCCCCTCTATTTACATGAAATGGTTTGGTCCATTCGCAAAGCCAAAGCGAACGGCTTGCGAGTACGGTGACAATCCCCCCCCTCTATTTACATGAAATGGTTTGGTCCAAAGCGAACGGCTTGCGAGTACGGTGACAATCCCCCCCCTCTATTTACATGAAATGGTTTGGTCCAAAGCGAACGGCTTGCGGAGTTTGGTAAAGAAATCGCCATAGCTCAGTAACTACTTCTCCGATTAATATGAAACCTTGAAAAGGCACATCCTCAGGTCCCCAGCAATATACCTGGCAAGTTTCAAGTATATCGGACCCGTGGTTGTCGAGAAACAGCGGTCACAGACACACACACATACACACACACACACACATACACACACACATACACACACACATATACACACACACATACACACAGAGATTACTGGAATTATAGATAGATAAATAAAATATATTGTTACGGTCCGCGGATAAGGATGTTGTTTGCCGAGCGAAGGCACCGCGGCCGAACAGTTGTTCCCCGACTAAACCCGATTCACCCAAACGTTGGCCGTATCGCGCCACAGATATTCCATGTGGAAAAGACTAAGACGACGAATGCAAAGAGGAAGAAGAAGAAGACGTACAGAAGAGTAACGGGGTTTATTATTATTTACAAACACATAAGCAAAAAGAGCAGTCACGGGTATTTACAGCGGACATGAAAAAAAGCAGGTAACACAGTGCAAATTACTAGCTTATACTGACTTAGTTTACTACCCAGGACAGCACAAACAGAACAAACTCACGTACGCAAATGGATGGAAGGGTAGGAATCGTTTGGAGGGATGAGCAGGTGGGATTAACAGGGCACAGCGAGCAGGTCAACTCCGGGCGGGAAGCGAGGAGCCGGCAGCTCCTTGTATTTGGCTTTACAGCGCACGCCGGCAGCTCCTTGTATTCGGCTTTACAGCGCACGCCGGCAGGGTCACTCGGCGGGTTGAAACGGGGCTGGTTGAAGCGGCTCTTTGTCAAAGGCTTTTTGTATCTCTCACGCAACTCCGGTGCAACTCTGAACTCTCTCCCGGTGGACTGCCAACCCTCTTACGCACCTGGAATCATCTGCCGTATCTCTGGTGTAGCTTGTCCCAGCGATCGTCGCACCCTTCTGTCCAAACCTTCAGCGCGGGTCTGACACGCCCCCCCTCGGTTTTGGTACCGTCCTCCCCCCCCCCGTGCTATGTTTCGTGACCTTGTATGGTAATCCCACGGGCTTGTCTCCTTATTTGGGCATGGCGCCGACGGCACACCCCTCGTGGCGAGCCACGGGCTTGTTTCCTTATTTAGGCATGGGTTGAACAGCCCCGCCCTTCGTGGCGCGCCCTGGGCTTGCCTCTCCAGGGCGACCCCGCCCCTCCTGTTCAAACAGAGCACGGAGCACATATTCACTATAGCAGCGAAATGAGAGGGCGTGCACCCCACGCTTGTGAACTGCTTTACCCGCAGATGGAGAGTTTGGCTGGGAAATGGAAGTATTGAAGGGGAGCTATTCTTAATTGATTCGGTGCAATGGAGTATTATTTTAATGGAAGACAAGGCCTTACCCTAAAACACATAATAAGATATAAGCTACTGAACAAGGGTTTTATCGTGTCCTTCAATGTGGTGTTTCATGGAATTAACTACCCTTTTCATGGACGCCCTTTTTACCTTTACACAACTCCGGAGGCAGGAGGGGCCATAATCAACAATGTTACACAATCAAAAAAAATACCATCCTCATATCCGCAACACTGCACCCTCCTCCTCCCCAAGGTAGTGTTCTGGGCCCTGTGCTTTTTCTGGTCTTCATCAATGATCTCTCTGACTCTCTTGAAAATCCTCTCTATCTCTTTGCTGACGACTCTACTCTCTGTCGCTCCATTCCTCATCCCTCAGATCGGCAGTCTGCAGCCTCCTCACTCTCTGCAGACCTGGACAAAATCACAGACTGCTCAAACAAGTGGAACATGTCTTTCAATCCTGACAAATCTCACACTCTTACAATGTCTCTCCAAAAGGACCGACTGGACAACCCTCCCATCTACTTTCTCAACAATCCTCTCCAAGAAGTTATGTCGCTCAAGCTTTTGGGTCTCACTATCCGCCATGATCTTTCTTGGGAAAACCACATTTCCAAGCTGGCCTCCAAAGCCAGTCGCCGACTGGGCATCCTCCGTCGTGCGAAGTCCTTCCTTGGCACACCTGAGCTCCTCACCACATACAAGGCTTTCATCCGCAGCTCAATGGAATACTGTTCCCCCCTCTGGGCTGGTGCTCCTGCCTCACACCTTGCTCGGCTTCACGCTGTTGAGGCCAAAGCTTTCAGAATCATTGGAATCTCCTGCGATGTAGTCAACACCGAGGGCCTTTCACTCACTCACCGCAGGCAGGTTGGTGGTCTTTCTGTCTTCTACCGACTCCTCTCCAGCCTTGCTCCCCCAGCTCTCTCTGTGCTCTGTCCCCCCAATATTCCTTCAGGTCGCACAAGATCTGCCTGCAACCCTCTTATGGTTAAACTGCCAAAGTCTAGGCTCTCTGCTCACCTTCACTCTTTCATTCCCCTTTTCTCCCACCTCTGGAACAAACTCCCCCACTCCCTTCAATCCCACTCCTCCCTCCAGGTCTTTAAAACAGCTGTTCACCACCATCTCTTATCTTCCCCCATCGAAAACCTTGATCTTTTCTACCCCCGGTAATTCACCCCAGAGTCCTTGCAGTGTTCATATGTTTTATTCCTCTCCCACCTCCCCCCAAGTCCTCGCGATGTCCCTGCTCTCAAATGTTGTGTTTGTGTCCTTCCCCCTCTTCCCCCTCTCTTTTGTGTCCTTCCCCCTCTCTCCCCATCTTGTCTGCCGCTCCCCTTGTTTTTTGTGTTTTGTGTGTCGGTTTGTCTTTTTGTGTGATTAATGTTAGCTCTTTCACGAGCCTCGATCTTGTATACAAAAAAAACAAAAAAAAAAACAATGGTTCCAACACACGGGAGCAGGCCCAAGGAAACGAAGGAGACGAAGGAGCCAGGTAGGTGAGGCCAGGAGCAGAGTCGGGACCAAGCAGAGGGCAGACAGGAGCAAAGAGACGATCACGAGGCCAAGGTTGATCACGGCAAAGCGGGAAATGCAGCGGCAATCAACCGCCGCCGCTACAAATCAAGATCACGGCGGGAAAACCGCCGCCACACCGCTGCGAAGGACACAACCCACGAGAGCGTGCCCGAGGAAACAGCGAGCAGGCGAAGGAGCGGGGTAGGCGAAGCAGGGAGCAGAGCCGGGACTATGCGGAGGGCAGACTCAATGGCCAAAAAATCCGCACGACCACCAAAAAAGCAAGCCACAGACAGTGTGGCCCAGTCGAAGAAGCGGCGAGCATGTGACGCCTGCGTCCTCTTCAGACCGGACTGGAAGCGGAGCCCTATATTTTCTTTTCTGAACATATAAATGAACATTTTCTGCTTCAATCTCCTTGTATATGCTTTTCTAAAACTATATTTTAATGCAACAAAAGGCCAATCCACGTATTGTCTGCAACAATCGTGGAATTATTGACCCTTTCGCCCCTTGCCATTCCTTCATTCTCTCCCCACCCCCCACCCCCTACCTAATGCACCCTCTTCCTTTCTTCCTCCTCTCCTTATTCCTTCAACTCATCGATCTTCCTATTTACTGCCCCTTCCCCCCTAACTCCCTCCCATTTCATCCCCATAACATTCCATTCCTCCTTCCCAAATTCCAAACCCCTCACCCCCCCCCCCCCCCACCCCAATGCATACATACTATGAAGATTGCACATCTCTCGTACGTTACCCACAGGCACCTTTATGCTGAGGTTCCTCTTCACAGGAGAATAACCAATAATAATCCTCATCGCTCTGTCTCTCAACCTTTCATTTGAGCACCCTCAACCCTTTATTTGAGCATCCTCAACCCTTTATTTGAGCACCCTCAACCCTTTATTTGAGCATCCTCAACCCTTTATTTGAGCACCCTCAACCCTTTATTTGAGCACCCTCAACCCTTTATTTGAGCAAAAGTTCCCTCTACTTTTGAGAAAGTAGTTCCTTCTACTTTTAACCTGACCCTGAGTGCGACAGTTTTAAAATATAGATAAATGTGTCCCGCTGCTCCATTGCACCCTGCCTAACAGACTCACGCCCACAGTTAACCGAATTGCGGAATGGTCTTCAAACTACACACTGACGGTGGGGAGCATTATTTACAATTGACGCTACTTTATTTACAAAACGCAACCCAGGACCTGTGATTGTTCTTTCTGGGGGGGGGGGGGGGGGGGGAGACAGTCTGCTCTGCATCAATGCACCATGAAAGCACCCAAAACGCACCAACACACCCTCAAGCACCAATCGGTGCACAGTCATCACTGCACATCGGATTTTTACGTGAAAAAAGAAAAAATATTTTTTCACATAAAACGGCTTTTTTGCGCACAAAAAAATTATTTTGCTATTTTCAGAGAAAAAAAGAATTTCGCCCTTTTTCGGGAAAAATAAAATGCCCTTTTTGGTCGAAAATGTCTGGCAACGCTAAAAAAAAAATAGGGAATTTTTCGAAATTTTAAACTGCGATCGAAATTTTTAACTGCGATCGATCTCAAAAACAAAACGTTGCGTCCACTTGCGTGCATTGCGTCCCCAGCGTGTACAGCAGTGAGGCGGTGTACTACAGTGAGAGAGTGTACACAAAGTGTGAACAAGTCTCCTATCAAGATGAGTGCTGCTCTTCGTGACAAGTGGCTGAAGGAATTCAACGCTGGCGGCGATGGGGCCACCTTCAAGTACGTGTCGAGTGACACGGCTTTCTGTCGAGCTTGTGAAAAGACTTTCCGGGCGAAGCAGAAGTCTGAGCTGGCCCAACATGTCCGAGGAGACCGCCACAAGAGCAACTTGGCCTTGAAGAAGAAGAGGACGGTCACGCAAGCCACCATGGAGGACTTTGGTGGCGGAAAGAGGCACAAGTGCGACGTCGTGGCTCAGGAGCTGTGCCAGGCCATGCTGGCCGCTGGCATCCCATGGTCGAAATTGGAAAACCCTGCCCTCCAGTCATTCCTGGAGAAGCACATCACTCTCCAGATCCCCGATGAAAGCTGGATTCGAAAGCACTACCTCGACAAGTGCTACGACGAGGCCTTGGCGGGGATCCGTGCCGACCTCGGACAGCAGCCCATCTGGCTGTCCGTCGACGAGACGACCGATTCGGCAGGTCGATATGTGGCCAACATCATCGCGGCACGCTTGTCCAAGGAGGGGTACTTTCGTCCCCACCTTGTCCAGTGCATGTTTCTGGAGAAGACCAACTCCGGGGAGATCGTGCGTGCAGTCAATGACACGCTGCGCTATCTTTGGCCTGATTTCAAGCCGGAGTGCCTCAAGGTCCTCGTCAGCGACGCCGCGGCCTATATGATCAAGGCCGGCCATGCCCTGAAGGAACTCTTCCCGGACTTGCTGCATGTGACTTGCGTTGCCCACGCGCTCCACCGTGTCTGCGAGACAGTCCGAGAAATGTTCAAGGACGTCAACAACCTGATTGCCACGACGAAGAAGGTGTTCGTCAAAGCCCCGTCGCGTGTTGTCTTTTGGAAGGAGCAGCAGCCCAATCTTTCTCTCCCCCCGGAGCCCATTCTGACTCGGTGGGGGACGTGGATCGACGCCGCGGTGTTTTACGCCGAGCACTTCGAGGCCATCAAGGACATTGTGGACCAGCTGAACGATGACGACGCGATGGCAATCCGGAGTGCCAAGGACCTGTTCGGAAAGGCGGACATCAAGCTCAGTTTGGTCTTCTTAAATGCCCACGTGTCGTTCATCCCGAAGATCCTTAAGCAGCTGGAGGAGGCCGGCATGGAGCTGGCCAAGGCCTTCCAGCTCCTTGATCAGGCCAAGGAGGAGCTCGAAAAGATCCGAGGCTGCCGTAAGGAGATCCTGCTCACCAAGTTCAAGGCGGTGCTGCAGCGCAATCCCGACATTGGTGTGCTGAGGACAGTGGCTTTGATCCTGGATGGAGATCAGCACGGATCTGAGGTTGGTGTGCCGGCTGGAGTCAAGCTTGCTGATATCCCCCTCTTGAGGTACTGCCCCATCGTCAGCGTCGACGTGGAAAGGTCCTTCTCCGTCTACAGAAACGTCCTCACCGACCTCCGACACCGCCTCACCAAGGAGAACATTACCAAGATAATGATTTCAAACACCTACTTTAACCGTTCCTAAAATGGTCTTGTCAATTTCTTCTAGTCCTCTACTTATCAAACAATGCGGTTGCAATAAAGGTACCTGTAGTCTAGTAGGAAGACTAGGTCCCCCTGCACCCCCCGGAGATATACTTCTAATCAGTGTTTCTAGATTGGACAAAATGTGTAGAAAATGACTAGCTATGGCCCCAAGCTGAAAAGATGTCCCACATACCATTTTTATGCAAATTACTGCTGCCATTATCAAAAAAACGATTTTTGACATATCTCAGCCAATATTGCAGATAATTGAAAAATGAAGGTGTCTAGACCCATGTTTTGAAGGGCATAGATCATGATAGAACTATTCATAACATGATTACATGTGTCTATGGTATACTAGTATGCTAATTAGTGCTTTATTTACAAAATAATCACAGTTTTACGAAATAATAGACTCATATTAAGGTCCGTCTACACAGACGTTAACACAAAGTTTTATTTTTCTAAATATTACAACTGTCAAAATAGTCCTAGCACTCAATGTGACCACTCTTCTCTTGCTTGTTTTAGATAAACATCATTAGCATTAGTGATTCTACACTGAGTCAGTCATCATCATTTTCATCGAAATCGTCAGAGTCAAACTCTTCTTCTCCTTCCTCTTCCTCCTCCTCTTCGTGCTCTCCTGTGTTCAGAAGATCCACCAGTGAGGTTGGGACTTTGCGTAGGCCTTTCCACTGAGAACACCTTTGAGAGATCCACTTGTTACTAGTTGTGCCTCAAAGAGAATCTCTGCATATCCAGAACCACGCATCTTGTGTCCAGTGAGCATCCCGATGTAGTTCATGGATGTGTGGAAGGGTCCAATCGTTACTACATGACTAGCAAATTCATTTGGCCAGCGCCAGATGATGGGAAGGGCTTTCATGCAGACACCCAGATCAAATGTATTCAGGACCCATCTCTGACCCACCTCAGCAGTTGCTGCCTCGGAACGCTTCAGTAGCTCACGAACAACTGCGTTGTCTGTGATCGGTTGGTGGATAGGCGTGCAGTAGTCGACTGTTGATTTGCTGGGTGGGGGAGAACCAGTTGCAGAGGTGAAACCCCCTAGCCCAGGCACAGGCTGCAGGCCACAGCTTCCGATGTATCTGATGAAGAGCCAGATGTAGTACTCTTGCATCGTAGTGGCATAGACTGTGTCATTCTCTGCTGGCGGTGTGAATGATGAGCCTTCAGGGAACTTCGGGCCAACGCGAGTAAAGTGCAAGGGTGGGAGAGTTTTTGGTGTGTCGACCTTCAGGCTACGCTGTTGTGACCTATTGATGGTAGGTAGCATTCGGTCCTTGCTGCTCTCGAACCCGGGCTTGACCTCCTGCACCATGATTCCTCCAGCACTGTTTACAATGTTGCTGCCGTGCACACTGGTAGTGGTTTTATTCAAGTTGTCCCACTCACAGTGGAATACAAGGTTGCCCTCTCCTGTCACAATTTGTGGTGTACGATAAGTTGAGACTTCATCCAGGACCTTGGCGAGAGCAGTTTCCAACTCCAAGGCGAAATCGTAGCTCTCAGAGTGTCCAAGCCTGTGTAGTATTGTGGTGAGCTGTTTGCTTCGGAACAGGTGCCTTACAGTCACACAGAGGAGAATGTGCTTTGGTAACTTCCATTTTCCATCTGACACTGCACGGCACAGATCTTGTCCAATGGAGAAGACCAGACGCTTCACCTTTTCTGTCTCGATGCCCTCCTTGCCAGTCATTAGCACGCTGAGAAAGCGGACAAGGTCTGGAGGTAGGATGTCTTCAGGATTGAGCTCCATGTCTTCAGCTGTTGGTGGCCATGGTTGGTCTTTACACTCTCTGAAAGCCTGTAGAATACCCTGGCGAAGTTGGAGGGCAACATTTTGGTTCTTGTTTGTGCTTCCGAGTGTGAATGCTCGTGCGAGAGCATTGGAAACTGTTATGTTTGAGCTGTGCACAAGCCAGAAAGAAATGACATCACATTTGTCATGATCAACCTTCGTGAAGTGGATATGCTCCTTGATTGGGTCATTCTGTAGGCGTTTCAGTAGTTTCTCTGACCGATAATTTGAGTTCTCATATCCATTCAGTTTCAGTTCCTCGACATAGAGCAAGCGCAAGGAAGAAAGCTGTAGAACTTTATTCTGCTGGATGACCTGGGTTTGAATGTGTTCCAGTACTGAGTTGAATGCCTTTTCATGGGCGGCTGACATGCAAGCCTGCTCCTTTGGTGCTTCGGCTCTGTGAATCGCACGCTCATAGTTGTAGAATGCTGTGCGGAAAGCTTTAAAACATGACGGATGGTGTTTGGCCTCACATGCAAAGAGGTCTTTGTTTTTCACCTTTCGATGGAGTCGATAGAGACCCATTTTCTCAGCCCGTGTTTCGATTTGCTCCCATGCATTTTCTTTGTTTTTAAAGGATGGGAAGGTTGTAGGCCTCTCAGTATTGCGATGAGCATCTTTGGTCTCAACTTTCTCACAAAATATACACTCTGGCGGGAAGATGGGTTCAGCAGAACCTCCTGGTTTACGAGGAGAGTGATGCCATGATGAGGTTGATGGCCCTGGTTCTGTATCATCTCCCAGACGATGAAAGTGGCGGACAAAGTGCTTATAACACTTGCTGTGATATCCTACTCTTTCTAGGTCATCAGGAAGAGTTGCCGGGATCTGATCACATACTGATTGCATACGACATGGGGAGTCATGCGGTTGGTTGAGACGTCTATCCCGGATCTTTTGAAGCAGTTGCAGTTTTTCTGAAGCAGATCCTTTAATTTTACGGAGGGGCGTGAAATCCCCATGATCAGACATGGATGGTACATGAAGGATGCATGTAGGAGGAGAGCTTTGGGCTGCAGGTTCTACACTCCGTTTTCTTTTGGGCATGCTTGCTGTCGATGTCTACCATCACTGTTAAATGACAAATAAGAAATCACGAATGATGTTAAAAGTGCCTGTGAAAGGAGGCTCTGAGTTTTCAGTGAGGTAACAGAGGTTCTGAGTCATGTTCTACACTAGGGTACTTTTTAGCTGACTAAACCATGTTTAGTGGCATCAAAAGTGCTAATAGCTAAAACATCTAAATTCTTCCACACTAACGTTAGCTATCTAGGCCAATGAAACATTGTGCTAAGTTACTGTAGCTAGCTCAGCTGTCGTGCCTCTTTCTGGTTCAATTCATATACAGAAGTCAACAGATATGTCTCATGTTTGGCATTAACAAAAGTTTAAGTTACACCGACATTAGGAACATACTGTACATAGATGAGGCTAGCTTTAACGTTAGCTAACATGGTGCTAGCTGGCTCAGCTGTTATTCTGCCTGTTTATGATTTCATGCAGAAACTGAAGTCAAGAGTGTGAGTAACATTATAGTTAGCATCTTACCTGGCTAGATTGGAGGATGAATACCAAGAACAACACACAGATGGAATGGAAGACTGAACTTTCAACTGAGGTATTCAATAACATCAACGTTACCAATTGATACGAGCGCGCGACATTACCAATTGATACGAGCGCGCGAGCGCGCATGTTACATGGATGGAAATGTAAAATGGCAGCTATAGCAGCACTAATTTGGATCTCTAGTCTGTCATTTCTGCACTGTGATTGGATAACATAAAAAAATATGTTTGGGAGTTAACAGCAGGAGTTGGTAGATTTTACGTGGGCTGGGTGAGAAACCTTTAAATAAGCAAGTGAAAATCTCTCGCAATACAAAGTCAATGGTGGGAAGAAAAGTTGAGTGGTACCAATGTTACTGCCAATGTCCCGCCCCTATGCAAGACTCAGGAGCATCTTGTTGACATTTAACCTTGAAAATACCTGGGTTTAGACCCCTTATGTACCATGTTAAGTTATCTGCAGTATTAACGTATCCTTATCATTTGTAAAACTGATTATTTTGTAATTACAGCATTAATATGCATACTAGTATACCATAGACACATGTAATCATGTTATGAATAGTTCTATCATGATCTATGCCCTTCAAAACATGGGTCTAGACACCTTCATTTTTCAATTATCTGCAATATTGGCTGAGATATGTCAAAAATCGTTTTTTTGATAATGGCAGCAGTAATTTGCATAAAAATGGTATGTGGGACATTTTTTCAGCTTGGGGCCATAGCTAGTCATTTTCAACACATTTTGTCCAATCTAGAAACACTGATTAGAAGTATATCTCCGGGGGGTGCAGGGGGACCTAGTCTTCCTACTAGACTACTGAACGTCATTTTTTACCTGTTTACTAGCCCAGAGTGCTTAATGTTGTGCAGGAAAAAGCTTACCATTTTTTTTCTTTTTTTGACTGATTTCTGAAAAACTTGGTAATAATAAAAAATGAATAAAACGGGGGAAAAAAATATTTCGGGATTTTTTCACATAAAAAAAAAAAAATGCCGCTTTTCAAAACATAAAAGGCCTATTTTCTTAACATAAAAATCCGTAGTCTAGTCATCACTGTTCAATGAATAAAAATAAAATCAACAACCCCTAGCCCTGCAGGTGGTCTCTTGCTCTTCGGCTCCCTCTGCTGGCTATTATTATTTCTTCCAGATGTTGTCTTTCCTTTGCTGGCGGCCTATTTGTATTACAATAAAGTGCACCCAACGTGTCCATGTTTATTTATTTTATTTATGGCCCACAGGGCCGACTAGTGTGGTTCACCTGTGGGGCATCGGTGCCCTGTGGCCAAGGTCCGCCAGCAAGATTTCAGGCCTTCATGGCCGGTTCCAGCAGAGGGGCCACGCCCCAATCCATGGGGTCCATCAGTGGTGCTCGGCCACAGATGTGTGGACCATAATGTGGTGCATCGATGCAGACAGCTGGTTCTGGGAGTTCCAGGCGCACAATGGCCGACTCACGCACACTCCCCTCAGCGCCCAATGGCGCACAGGTCATGTGGGAGACAAAAGGGGGAAGACAGATGAGCGAGGGGTAAGGTCACAAGGGTACACATCAAACAAGGCAATGCAAGGCGAAGTGCGTATGGAGAGCGAAGTGAGAAAGCTCGTCCCTACCGTACGTCACCCCCCCCCCCCCTGTCACCTACACTACCCTTGCCCTTACCCCATATGTACAAAATCTACACCTTTACAAATCCGTCGCTAGCGTCACATCTTCCCCATATTTCCCCTACACCAAATTCGTCTCCACAATCCCTCTATCCAAAATTTGCCATCACCCAATTCATCATCAACCCTCATAAGGAGGAAGAGATGGAACATCAAGGCACAATGTCACACCCACGTCATGATGCGTCTCACATTCCAAACATTTGCATCAATAAAAATAATAAAAACCACCTGGCATGGTGTGGAGTACCTGTCACCTCAGGTGAGTGGATGCAGATGGTGCAAGGAGATTTTCATCCTAACTACTTTCTAAATGACATTAACACACTTTACACTACCCGGGGTCTTTCCCTGCCAATCCATTGGCCAACTTACACTATGGGTTCTAAAAAACCAATTCCCATTGACCAAACTGTGGTGCTTCTCCATTTTGGGGTCTCACTCCCCCGATTCATCTCCCGGTGCCCTTGCACAATTTCTGGGCTGAGACGTGTAGCTCTCCCAGCAGGTCTACCCACCTGCACACCTCCACCACTGCAGTTGCCACCCGAGCTTACCTAGCTCCTCACCCTAACCTATCTAATTGGGGAAGGCCCCTCCTGGCTCTGTCACCCCTTGGTGCCCTCTGGCACTGGGCTACCCGGGTCCGCCCTCCGGATCCTCGGGCCCCATCCACAACTACCGGCTCCCAGAGCCCACCTGCGGCCTCACCTGGCCGACATCCTCACAGTGGTGGAGTGCCCAAACCAACTACACACACTAACAGGCTACACGCCCAGCCATTTCCACAACACTAATGCACCCATCCAAATACCATTCTTCCACCACGCACCACAGATGCCAATATCCAACCACAATTTACCTATACCCTCTACCTAACACTTACACTACCCTCCCCGGGTATTCGTGATGGGGGTCCATCCTTCCCCCACTCACACCTTCGCACCATCCACTCCACTCCATAGTTTCCACCATACTCACTCCACGACCATCCATTCCAATACTCCATATACTCCACACTCCATATACTCCACACTCCATGTATTCCACAATCCATGTATTTCACACAACCATTTATTCCATACACCAGTTTGGTGCACACCTGTGCACTCACACCTGGAGCCACCTGCACCCTCCTTCCTTCCTGGACCATTTGGTCAACACCACACGCAATTACCACTACTCCCTCATACACTGCTCCATACACCTGTTCAGTTGCACACCTGTGCAATCTCACCTGTTCCTTACACACTTCCAATCCTCAAACACACGGCATCATCTCAGCTAACTACTCCCCTCTGAAACTTGCGCTTCCCAGTCACCCCTTTAAACTATTGCGCTCCCTCGTCATTATCATCCACACTAATCTACCTACGTCCCCACTACAGGTATCATTGTCACTACCTAACCTTAACGTTACCTAATGTCAACTACTAGGTCCCTACACATTATCCAAACCCTCCCTCGGCAAGCTTACACTGCCATAAACCCCATAAACTAGTGCTCCTTTGCCCCCGTGATTGTGAGAGATGGCAAGGTTGCCATCCCACCACATCGGGGATCTCTCACTATAAATTTTGCTCGTCCAAATCCAACAAATCAAAAATTTGCCAATCATCTGCCAATCACTGTACCATTACCAATCACTCTGCCAATCCTTCTGCCAATCATCAAATTTTGTTTTTCTAATTTCGGGTCCAGACCACTATTCTCATCATTACAGTCTACTTACTAATGCCTCTCGGTGCGCCAATTCACTCCTACAGCCCGGCTTCGCACGGCCGAGCAATGAATGCGGGTTGTTTGGTGCCGGCGGCTGGATGTGTCTGGCACTCGGTGCAGGGAAGGACGCTTACCCGGGCCGAGGTCCCACGCACCACCTCGGCACGGAGCCATCCCATGGCCCGATCTCGACCTGCCGGAATGCCTCAACAAAAGGGGGTCGCCATGACGACCCTTCCTATCGGGCTGCCCGTTCCGCCTAGCGGAGCACGGACGCGGCCGTTCCAAACGCGGCCCAGCGTGGATCACGTACGGCGGTCCTTTCGAACCCGCCGTGGTTCGGATCCCCGCTGGTCCTCGCGGCACGCGAAGCTGCCCGACGCACACCGAGGGCCCGATTTGGCGAAATGTCGTTCTAACCGCTAACCCGGTTACCATCGATGCCTCACCTGCATGCTTACACCCCGCAGCACGTTCCTTGCTCATACATCCAGCTGTTCCCATGCTCCTTGTCATTGCACCTTCTCTTACACACCTAGGTACACTCATTCCGCTCACAGACTTGGTCACACACCTGACCACCGAACACCTTTGCACACACTCGTCGTTCGCACACCTCACCAACACACCTCTTCGCGCTCCCTCCTCGGTCACCTCCTCTGTGATGATCACAGGTGTGCTCTCACTCGCACACCCAACCACGTGCCTCACTACCAACTCAAGTGTGCATTCCCACACACGCTCTACCACTCCAGGTGTGCTTCCTTCCATTCCAGGTGTACATCCTCTCTCACCTGTAACAACCAAATCACGCTCCGTGTCACTCTCACTACTTTCACCACCACTCTTGACAGCGCACTCACCCTTACTCTCGACAGCGCACTCTTTCCTCATGCACCCGTCCGTTACACACCTTTCTCATGCACACTCTCCCGTTACATCCTCTGTAACACTCACCACAGGCATGCATTCTTCCTTACTTTTGACAGCGCACTCTTTCCCCATGCACCCGTCCGTTACACCCCTTTCTCGCGCACACTCTCCTGTTACATCCTCTGTAACACTCACCACAGGTGTGCATTCTTCCTTACTTTTGACAGCACACTCTTTCCCCATGCACCCGTCCGTTACACACCTTTCTCGCGCATCCTCTTGCGCACACTCTCTCGTTACTTCCTCCGTAACACTCCCCACTCCGCGCTTCCATGTGCCCCCTCGCACACGCGCAACAACCAACTCACTCTCGATGGCACACTCTCCCGTTACATCCTCTGTAACACTCCTCACTACGCGCTTCCATGTGCTCCCTCGCACACGCGCTGCGACCGACTCACTCTCGACAGCACCCTCACTCCTCGGCGTGCACTTTTCCCTCACACACCCCAGAGTCGGACATTCTCGCACACCTCCTCCTTCGCACACCGTACCTGTCGCACACTTCACCAACGGCCTCTCACGAATACCCGGGTCCAAATCAACCCCCAAGCCGACTGAAGCTCCCCTCACATCATGTACATTTCCACGTATATCGCCACTCACCTTGGCACCTCGTCTCCGCACCTCTTTCGCCACCTGCAAACTCTTTATTTGGTTAGTGAGCAAACCATCATGATTTGAACACAGACCTTGCACATACTCCATCACTTCCTCCTTTATCTCCTTTTTAGTTTCTGTCCGTCTCTTCTTAATTTCACTCACCTCTTCTTCCACTTCCTCTAATTTTTGCTTCACCTCTTTTATTTCCCGGTGCGTCTCCTCAAGTTCGTCCTCTAAGGCTATTTTGACCGTCTCTATGTGCGTCCTCACCTCTCGGTCCTTCGTCTCCATTACTTCTGTCACCTCTTCCAACCTCGTTGTCAGTCCCTCACATACCATCTGACATTGCCTCTGTGTCGCTATCAAGTCGTCCTTGATGTCTCTTTGTGTTGCTTTTAACCCTCCTAGTACCGCAGTGTTCCTTTGAACCTGCTCCGTTAGTTATTTTTGTCCCTCCGTCAGCTGTTCCACCTCCTCCGTCAGATCTTCTATTCCCCCTTGTAACTTTGCCGTCCCATTTCTCACCTCTTTCTCTATACGCTTTTCACCTCGCTTTACCTCCTCGCGAACCCCCAAGACCTCCTCACTTACACCTCGTCGTATCTCCTCTTTCATTTCCTCCATCTCTTTTGTAGATGCCACCCTCATCTGTCCCAATTCATCCCTCTGAGCATCCAACTTACTTTCTAACCCGATTTTCACCTCCTCTATCTGGTTCCCCATCTGTTCGATTTCCCGGGCGGATTGCTCCCCTATTGCCCGCAATTCGTCTTCCATCCTATTTTCTAGCCCCTCTAACCCATTTTTCACCCCCTCTAACTGATTCTCCTGGGCAGCCATTCTATTTTCCACCCCCGTTAACCCATTCTTTACCTCTTTTATCCCATTGTCTAACCCCTCCCCGGGACCCCTTGCTTCGTCCCTCATTACCCCCAATTGCTCACCCTGAGCATCCGTCCGGTTCCCCATTTCTCCAATTTTTGCTTCTAGCCTCCCCATAAGGGCCCCCATTTGTAACATAAAAAGATTCGAATCCACCAGCGGCGCTGCTACGGTCGCGGGCGCGGTCGCCGTGGCCATGTGCGAGGCGCCATTTTGCGCGCCCGTAACCTCGTGCGCGAGAGCGCCATTTTGTGCGCCTGATACCCCCTCAACCACCTCCTCATTGCTCCCCTCCATTTGATCCTGTGTTACTCCTAACCCCTCTCCTAGTTCACCCACCGGCATCCGATCGCCTTGACCAGCCATGGCGCGATTTCAAAATTCGGGTTTTGCTTTACAACACAAATTTCCAGCAGCTCGTAATTTTGAGCGCGTTAAGCGCGCTTCGGGTCCGATCCGACACTCCTGACACCAATTGTTACTGTCCGCAGATAAGGATGTTGTTTGCCGAGCGAAGGCACCGCGGCCGAACAGTTGTTCCCCGACTAAACCCGATTCACCCAAACGTTGGCCGTATCGCGCCACAGATATTCAATGTGGAAAAGACTAAGACGACGAATGCAAAGAGGAAGAAGAAGAAGACGTACAGAAGAGTAACGGGGTTTATTATTATTTACACACACATAAGCAAAAAGAGCAGTCACGGGTATTTACAGCGGACATGAAAAAAAGCAGGTAACACAGTGCAAATTACTAGCTTATACTGACTTAGTTTACTACCCAGGACAGCACGAACAGAACAAACTCACGTACGCAAATGGATGGAAGGGTAGGAATCGTTTGGAGGGATGAGCAGGTGGGATCACAGGGCACAGCGAGCAGGTCCACTCCAGGCGGGAAGCGAGGAGCCGGCAGCTCCTTGTATTTGGCTTTACAGCGCACGCCGGCAGCTCCTTGTATTCGGCTTTACAGCGCACGCCGGCAGGATCACTCGGCGGGTTGAAACGGGGCTGGTTGAAGCGGCTCTTTGTCAAAGTCTTTTCGTATCTCTCACGCAACTCCGGTGCAACTCTGAACTCTCTCCCGGTGGACTGCCAACCCTCTTACGCACCTGGACTCATCTGCCGTATCTCTGGTGTAGCTTGTCCCAGCGATCGTCGCACCCTTCTGTCCAAACCTTCAGCGCGGGTCTGACACGCCCCACGCCCCCCTCGGTTTCGGTACCGCCCTCCCCCCCGTGCTCTGTTTCGTGACCTTGTATGGTAATCCCACGGGCTTGTCTCCTTATTTGGGCATGGCGCCGACGGCACGCCCCTCGTGGCGAGCCACGGGCTTGTTTCCTTATTTGGGCATGGGGTTGAACAGCCCCGCCCTTTGTGGCGCGCCCTGGGATTGCCTCTCCCGGGCGACCCCGCCCCTCCTGTTCAAACAGAGCACGGAGCACATATTCACTATAGCAGCGAAATGAGAGGGCGTGCACCCCACGCTTGTGAACTGCTTTACCCGCAGATGGAGAGTTTGGCTGGGAAATGGAAGTATTGAAGGGGAGCTATTCTTAATTGATTCGGTGCAATGGAGTATTATTTTAATGGAAGACAAGGCCTTACCCTAAAACACATAATAAGATATAAGCTACTGAACAAGGGTTTTATCGTGTCCTTCAATGTGGTGTTTCATGGAATTAACTACCGGGACGCCCTTTTTACCTTTACACAACTCCGGAGGCAGGAGGGGCCATAATCAACAATGTTACACAATCAAAAAAAATACCATCCTCATATCCGCAACAATATAATAGATAATAGAAGAAGATAGAAGATAGATATTGGAATTGTAGACGGTGGCTTGCAAACCAAGAATCAAGGGTGGTGTACATAAGCTGTTTTTTAAAATAATAAATACAAGGCGCTGGGACGTGAAATTCACTGCACATAATGTGCAATTCTCTGTCAAAGAATGAACACTTCAACTTTACGTTCAAAATACAATTTAATAATCTATAGATTTGACAGCATCACAAAGTAACATAAATACGTATGCGGAGAGGTTCAACACACGAATGCAGTAGTATAAGGATGCCTCTGTCGAATCTCCGAACGGTCTTGGGTATATACAAGTCTTTGAGAGGGAATATTTGCACAGCTGTCCAGACCGAGGGCAGGGGGGTTGAAAAACATGTTGAGACGAGACATCCTTGGTGCCATGAGGATACAATGGAAGTCTGTTTAGCATTTTACCACATGCTGTAAAACAGAGGTATGCAGATTGTAAGTAGAAGAAGAAGTTAAAATAATGTGCAGGATAAGATTGCACTCAGTAAGTCACAATAAGTATTTCGTACATTGTCTCAAATGCAGATGTGGTTAGAGATGCAAACAAAGGGAAATGCGAACAGATACATTCCCGAGACGGGAAAGGGCCAATAAGTTCGACAAGGTGACCTTTTTCAATACTTTGTAATATATACATGTTCAAAAAGGTAGATGTAAAATAAACAAGATTCTTTTAAAACATCGTCAGCCATGGCATATAACATCATACAGGTTAATTCACCATTGAGAAAACTTCCTCCAATATTTATAACATCATGTATAAGAAATATTTTAAAGTATTTCCCGAACCTATCTCATTGGATTACTTCATTTACAAACAACACAGTTACAGGAACAATTACACTTGGTGGTTTGCCATTCCCATGGTTCGTGAGAAATTAAAACAATTAGTTGGAAAAGACAAATATCGGTGGTTTGCCATTGCCTCTGTAGGAATTTAACAGTAACAACGGATTACACTCGGTGGTTTGCCATCCTGAGAAATGTTTCAGGGAGAACTGAACAAGGGAATGCCGGCGATAGCTCGCCAACTCTTCACAAAAGACATCATGAGATCTCACTACACTCGCTGGGACCTGACGGAGGGTTCCACAGCGCAAAGAGTAAAACGAGTGTTCATTTACATCCGGAGGATGCACAATATATAATGAAGATATAAGCTCAACTGACACGAGGCCGAGGCTTCAGACTTTGGTGGCACGCTCACGAGGATGCACCGTCGCATAATCTGTTCAAATCCGTCATTTTTGACGAGGTTTTACTAGTTTATATATGATAGGATAAGTTTCTATTTTCAATCATACAAAAAAATGAACCTGGGCGGTGAATAGGCAATAGACCGCTACTTCGATTGACGCCAAATTATTTTTATTTATTTCCTGTTTATATATATATATATGTGTATATATATATATATATATATATATATATATATATATATATATATATATATATATTGTTACAGACGTGGCTTGGATGTTATTTACCGAGCGGTTTTATGGTATGACCACGTCTGCACAAGTTACCCGATTGTGCCCGAACGTTGACTAGTCGCGCGATGCTGGCTCAATAAGAAAAAGAAGACACCCGGCTGGATTACAATAACACAATACGACACCAAGGTTTCAATTCTCAAGACCTCCGGAGGAGATTATATTCGTACGGAAAGGTCAGATTACAGGGGCTAGAAGTATAATCACAGAAAGACAGGCACTTAGACACACTCTTATATTAACCCCGGACAGACGACAGACAAACGGGACAACGGCTGACTCACACGGGGGTTTGATGGCTAGGAAAGGCAGGTATCGATGGCTCCAGGTCCTCCTGGGCTCGGGGCAGGGTACAGTACGGTCCGGTCCGGTCCAAAGATGCGGGGAGGTATCGTCGCTCTGGGGGTGGCGGTGGCTTCTCTCTCCAAGCTGAGGCGCATCTGACGTCACATCCGGCGCGGGGCCGCGTATATCCGGCGGGGAGTGACACGCCCTCGGCTCGTTAGCTCCGCCCCAGATGGAATCGGCACGTTGCTTCTCATTGGGTGCGTGGGGGGGTTACTGGCTCCGCCCCTGACGAGGAGCTGACAGCCAGCCCCTTCGGGGTAACGCCGTGAAGCGCATGGTCATGGCGGGTAACCGAGCCGGTGTGAGGACGCACACTCCCCGCCCCTCTGTTGTTGTAGTCGTAGTTGTAGTTGTAATTGTTGTTGTAGTTGTTGTTGTAGTTGTTGTTATTGTTGTTGTTTGGGGAAGAAGATGGGAGGAGGTATGGGAAAGGTCCTAAACTCACTACTGATGCCATATAATCACATTCTGGTGCAACGAAGAGTCATAATTAATGGAAACGAGGCCTTAACTGACATAGATTAAGAATAACTAGGAAGATGTCCGAAAGTTGTCTACGTGTGGTGCGGTGGACCTGGGCACGACATTTAATGGGGGAATAAGGGGAAGGTCGGCTCTACTGATTGTTATTTACATGCAATGGGACTAGGGAATGGGGGATTGGGGAAAGTTGGGGAGTATTGGAGAAAATAGGGGAATATTTACAAGCGGATATGGAGGCCAAATTCCATATTCGCAACATTGCACCCTTCTCTACCCTCGGGGCGTCCCGACCCGATAAATTTTTACCTACTTTAGTGTGGCACGCAATGTAGTTCCCTCTACTATTAACTCTACCCTGAGTGCGACAGTTTTACAGATATTCACAAATGAGTAAATATGTCCCCCTGCGACGTTGCACCCTTCTCCTCACAGAAACACACCCACAGGATAACCGAATCCGGAAAGAATTCTCAAACTAAACATACAGCCGGTAGGGAGCATTATTTACAAGACTACGCTGCTATTTACACTACGATCCAGGACCTGTTTTTGGAGGGACACATGCAGATGTTATGCATAGAGAGAGAGCGCGCTTGCCAACATCGATACACCAACCCACGAGTGCTCTGTGGCCGACGGCCTTTAATAACGTGCAGAGCACCCTTCCCGAGCATCAACAGCACCACCCCACCACCAATCGGTGCAGTCACCATTGTTCATTGGAATAAAAATAAATTCGACAACCCCTAACCCTGCAGGTGTCTCTTGCTCTTCTTGTGGTGCACTTGGTGGTGTTAACTATTAGTGGTTCACCTGTATGGCATAGGTGCCACGTTGATCCATAGGTCCATCCCCGGGTGGTGCTTGGCCGCAAACGAACTGCGGTCCATTGTGGGTGGCCACAAACATTGCGGTCCATATGGTGTATCGATCCCGGCAGCAAACAGCGAAAGTGCAGGCCCACAACTGCGCAGCCAGCACCTCTCTCTCCTCTCTCTCTACCCCAAAGCCAGATCCTCGGAGGTGGGAGACAAAAGAAGAAACAAGTGAGTAAGGTGGTAAGGGCGCAAAAGTGCACGCAATGTAAGGTGATGCACACTGGGGGCACATGGGAACCAGGTGAGACAGGTACGTTCCTATCGTACGCCCCCCCCCCCACCAGGTAACCTACATGGCCCCTCCCTTACCCCTTACTGTATCCACACAACACAACACTACCCATAAACATCTACTTTACAAATCAACAAACATCCCTACTGTCTTCCCCGTTCCTCCCATATACCAAATTCGTCTTCTCTCCCTCCTAACCAATCAAATTTGCCATTTTCAACTCTCATCAAAATTTGCCATCTCCAACTCAACATCAAAATTTGCCATCACCAATTCATCATCAGTCCCTCCTAGGGAGGGAGAGATGGAATCACCCCAATGTCTCATCCACGTCGTGATGCGTCTCACAAATCCAACAGCAATTCTCATTTCTGCAACACAAACAAAGAAAACACAGGTGTGGAGTCATCATCATCACCACAGGTAAGTGGCTGCGTATGGTGCGACAGGTTCTTCAATCCTAACTATTTCCTAAATGACTTTAACAACTTTACACTACCCGGGGTCTTTCTCCGGCCAAACCATTGGCCCTCTTACTCTATGGGTTCTAAAAACCAATTCCCATTGGCCAACCTGTGGTGCTTTTCAATTTGGGGTCTCACTCCCCCGATTCATCTCCCGGTGCCCTCGCACAATTTCTGGGCTGCGGCGTGTACCTCTCCCAGTGGGTCTACCCACCTGCACACCTCCACCACTGCAGTTGCCTCCGAGCTTACCTGCTCCTTACCCTAACCTAACTACCTGGGGAAGGCCCTCTGGCTCTCTCCCCACTCCGTGCCCTCTCTGGCACTGGGCTGCCCGATCCACACCCGGGATCCTCAGGCACCCACTCACAACTACCGGCTCCCAGAGCCCACCTGCGGCCTCACCTGGCCGACATCCTCACAGTGGTGGAGTGCCCAACCAACTACACACACTAACAGGCTACACGCCCAGCCATTTCCACAACACTAATGCACCCATTCACAACACCATTCTGCAACCGCACCACAAATGCCAATATCCAACCACAATTTACCTGCACCCTCTACCTAACACTTACACTACCCGCCCCGGGTACTCGTGAAAGGGGTCCACTCTTCCCCCATCCACACCTTCGCACCATGCACACCACTCCGTACCACTCACTCCAACTCTCTCCACACACCTGTACCTGCACACCTGTGCTCTCACACCTGGTGCCACCTGCACCCTTCTCTCCCCAAGCGCATTCGCGCTGATCCACAACACTCACTACTCATACACTGCTCCACACACCTGTCCAGTTGCACACCTGTGCAATCACACTTGTTCAATCCTCACACACACACGGCATCATCTCAGCTAACTACTCCCTTCTGAAACTTGCGCTTCCCAGTCGTCCCTTTAAACTATTGCGCTCCCTCGTCATTATAATCCACACTAATCTACCTGCGTCCCCACTACAGGTATCAGTCACTAACTAAACTTAACGTCACCTAATGTCATCTTCTAGGGCCCTATCAATATAACCTAACCCACCCGGGCTAGTTTTCACTGCCATATACCCCATAAACTATAGCTCCTTTGCCCCCACATGGGAAGGGTGGCAGGGATGCCATCCCACCACATCGGGGGTCTCTCACTACCAATTTTGCACATCAAATTTCAACAAATTAAAAATTTGCCAATCACTACCCATCATCTGCCAATCACTACTGCCAATCCCTTGCCAATCATCAAATTTTGTTTTTCTCTAATTTTGGGGCCAAAACACTAACCTCATCACCCAGTCGACTCACTAATACCTCTCGGTGCGCCAATCCCTGTCCAAAGCCCGGCTTCGTAAAGCCAAGCAATGGATGCTGGTTGTTTTGTGCCAGCGGCTGGATGCGTCCGGCACTCGGTGCAGGGACGGGGGCTTACCCGTGCCGAGATCCCACGCACCATCTCGGCACGGAGCCATCCCATGGCTCGATCTCGGCCTGCCGGAATGCCTCACCAAAAAGTGGTCGCCATGACGACCCTTCCTATCCTGCCGCCCGCTCCACCTGGTGGAGCACGGACGCGGCCGTTCAAAGCGAGGCCCAGCACGCACCGAGGGCCCGCTTCGGCTAAAAGTCGCTCTAACCTCTAACCCGTCTAATGTCGATGCTTCACCTGCATGCTTACACCCCGAAGCCCGTTCCTTGCTCACACATCCAGCCGTGCTCATGCTCCTTGTACCTTTCCTTACACACCCAGGCACACCCATTCCACTCACAGCCTTGGTCACACACCTGACCACCGAACACTTTGGCACACATTCGTTGCTCGCACACCTCACCAATACACCGCTTCGCGCCCCCTCCTCGGTCACCTCCTCTGTGACAATCACAGGTGTGCCCTCATTCGCACACCCAACCATGTGCCTCACCACCAACTCCAGCGTGCATTCCCACTCACGCTCTACCATTCCAGGTGTGCATCCTTCCATCCCAGGTGTACATCCTCGCTCACCTGTCACAACCAGCTCACTCTCCTTGTCACTCGCACTACTCTCACCTCCATTCTTGACAGCGCACTCACCCTTACTCTTGACAGCGCACTCTTTCCTCATGCACCTGTCCGTCACACACCTTTCTCGCGCACACTCTCCCGTTACACCCTCTGTAACACTCACCACAGGTGTGCATTCTTCCTTACTTCTGACAGCGCACTCTTTCCTCATGCACCTGTCCGTTACACACCTTTCTCGCGCACACTCCTGCGCACACTCTCCCGTCACACCCTCTGTAACACTCACCACCCCGCGCTTCCACGTGCTCCCTCGCACACGCGCTACGACCGACTCACTCTCGCCAGCACACTCACTCCTTGGCACGCACGTTTTCCTCACACACCCCAGAGTCGGACTTTCTTGCACACCTCCATTTTCGCACACCAGACCTGTCGCACACTTCACCAACGGCCTCTCACGAACACCCGGGTCTATCTCGACCCCCAAGCCTCTTAAATCACCTGGCGCATCATACGCACGACCATATTGGTCACCACTTACACCGGGTCCTCTTTCTCTTCGCTTCTCCTCCATCACCTGCGAATCCCTCATCCGGTTAATGAGCACATCATCACGATCCAAACACAGACTTTGGACCAATTCTTTTATCTCCTCTTTTATCTCTTTCTTATCCCCTCTCCGTCGCTTCTTAATTTCGCTCATCCCTTCTTCCACTTCTTCTAATTTGTGCTTCACCTCTTTTATTCCCCGGTACGTCTCCTCAAGCTCATCCTCTAAGGCTACCTTGACCGTTTCCAGGTGCGTCCTCACCTGCCGGTCCTTCGTCTCCATTACCTCTATCACCTCGTCCAACCTCGTTGTCAGTCCCTCACGTACCATCTGACATTCCCTCTTTGTCGCTATCAAGTCGTTTTTTATGTCGTTTTGTGTCGCTTTTAAACCTCCTAATACCGCAGTGTTCCTTTGAACCTGCTCCACTAACTCCGTTTGTCCCACCGTCAGCTGCTCCACCTCCTGCGTCAGGTCCTCTATGCCCCCTTGTAACTTTACAGTCCCCTTTCTCACCTCCTTCTCCATGTGCTCCTTACAGTGCCTCACCTCCTCGCGCACTCCTCCGACCTCCTCACTCACTCCTCTTCTGATCTCCTCTCCCATCACTTGCATCTCCTGCCCAGATGCCACCCTCATCTGCTCCATTTCCTCCCTGTGAGCATCCAGTTTGGTTTCTACCCCCATTCTGACCCCCTCTATCTGCTGCTCCATTTGTTTAACTTCCCTTTCCGCTTGGTCCCTCATGTCCCTCAATTTGCCTTCCATACTGTTTTCTAACCCCTCTAACCCAGTTTTCACTCCCTCTATCTGATTCTCCTGGGCAGCCATTCTATTTTCTACCCCCATTAACCCATTTTTCACTTCTTTTATCCCGTTGTCTAACCCCTCAAAATTATTGTCTAACTTCCCAAATTTCTTGTCTAACTCCTCAAAATTATTGTCTAACTTCCCAAATTTCTTGTCTAATCCCTTAAAATTATTGTCTAACCCCTCACCGGTACCCCTCGCTTCGTCCCTCATTACCCCCATCTGGTTTCCCATTACCCCCATTTGGTCCTCCAATCGCTCACCCAATCGCTTACTATCAGCCCTCATTTGCTCACTATTAGCCCTCATATCGTCCTTCTGCAGGTTGAGGGACGCCTGCATTTGCGCCATAAATTGCTCCATGAGGGCCTGCATTTGGGCCATCCCTCCCACTTGTGCAGCGGGTGCGGCCGCCGTAGCTACTTGCGAGGCGCCATTTCGCGCGCCCGCTACCTCGTGCGTGACGACGCTATTTTGCGAATCTGCTACCCCCGCTGTTTCGCTCTCCTCACGTGTCTCAATTTGGTCCTGGACCGACCCTGCTTCACTCTCCCCTACCGGACCCCAGCCGTCTTGATCCGCCATAGCGCGACTTTCAAAATTCGGGTTTTGTAAAACAAAACGAATTTCGGCCGCTCCAAATTTTGACCAAATTTTTTTTTTCCTCTATTCGTTTTTTTTTTTTTCAAAATTTGGTCGGGCCTCGAATCTCACTCCCGACACCAATTGTTACAGACGTGGCTTGGATGTTATTTACCGAGCGGTTTTA